>NW_026596143.1:13455160-13545457 GCF_907164565.1 Psammomys obesus | reverse complement strand
TCTTCTTCTTCTTCTTCTTCTTCTTCTTCTTCTTCTTCTTCTTCTTCCTCCTCCTCCTCCTCCTCCTCCTCCTCCTCCTCTTCTTCTTCTTTTTCTTCTTCTTCTAACTTTTATTATGTGCTTAGTATTCAAATCTGAGGATCCAAAGATCAATTATTGAGAGCCTTGCTCACTCAGGCCTCACCATCTACATGAAAAAACAAGTAGCCAACTGGAGGAGAGTTTTCTAAGTGAGTTTTGAGGAACAGAAATTGGAACCATGAAGCTAGGCTGGTGACCAAATTGGGACTGCCTAACCCTGAAGTCCACATTCCTTCAGGTGTAGGTGTGTGTGTGTGTGTGTGTGTGTGTGTGTGTGTGTTCAGAGACAGGCAGACAGACAGATATACACACAGAAAGATACAGACTGAAGTAAAAGAGATACTTTTCTTCCCAGTGTTGGTCCAGCACTGCGTCCACTCTGTCCCAGAAAATGCAGTGCTATTCAGGGAGAGACTGTGGTTAATCTCACACCTTGATTGATACACACACCAACTCCCAGCCCCCACCCTTGGTGGCTATTTGGAGAGCTTTCCTCAAAGCGGATTCTTATCCGGCCTCTCCTAATCCCCTTCCAGCCTGGAAGGTTCATCTCTAGAATCAGAAACCCAGCACCTCCATGTGCCTTTTTGTTTTGTTTTGTTTTTGTTTTTGTTTTTTTGAGGCATGGTCTCTCTGTGTAGCCCTAGTTGTCCTGGAATTCACTCTGTAGACCAGGCTGGCCTCGAACTCACAGAGCTCTGCCTCCCTGGTGCTGGGAGTCAAGGAGTGTGCTGCTACCATCACCCTGTTGCCACGTGCCTCTTGACCTACATCCCACAAAAATCAGCTCAAATGTTGGTTGTCCGGGGACAACCTCTTTCTCTAGAATGTCTGCATCGTGTCCTCTCAGCAGTACGCCTGCGTTTAGACTTTTCAGTGCTTGTCATCATAAGAGAACAGCAACCCAGCCTCCTCCTTTGGGCTTCAGATCCTCAATTTTACAGTTTATTTCCAACAGTCAGTGGCAAGAACTTGATGGTCCATGTCACAGGATCTCCTCTGTAGCCATCTTCCTACCCTAAAGCTTTTGGTTCCCTGATATCCTCTGCAGTTTAGGTAGGAACAAGAAGCAGAACCATCACGCAGGAGGCAGCTGGGTTCTTCCATGGGTCGTAGTTTTCTACCTTCAGAATGGATTCTGTAATTCCCCTACACCCCATGCTTGTTCAGTTACCTTAGGGCGCTGATGTTAGCAATGCAAATGATGCTGGGATGAAATAGGAAGGAGGACATCCCACAGCCCAGGAGTGTCACTACCAGGAAGGGAGCTGTTCAGAAAGCCCCCTGCCCTGGCCGAGCTTGAGAAGGAGCCCTGAAACCTTACCTGTAACTCCACCTCTGGGGGCTCTGACACCATCTTCTGGCCTCCTCAGGCACTACACTCACATGAGCAAAACCACACACACTTGCACACACACACATTGGTGGGTGCATAATTAAAAATTAAATGTTAAAAAGTGGTTATTTTTTTTTTGGCACAGGCTATTTTTTTGGCACATAGCCAAGGCTGATCTTGATCTCCTGATCCTTTGTCCTTACTTCCCAAGGGCTGGAACTATAGGTGTCAATTAATGCTTTTATGTATCAGTTTAAAAAAATAATTAAAACGTTTGAAAACAAAACCATCTGTTTATACACTCCATTATTTTTCTAATCACATAACTCTGACTCCAGACAGTTTAATTTTCATTGTAAGGAGACTGATTTCCCAAATGACATTTATAGGTGATATCAGTTCACAGTTCAGAAGCCATCAGGATTTTTGAGTCCAGACTAAAGAGAAGGAACCCTTCTCCACTTTAAACTCAGTGTAGATTCAGTGATTCATTATCAGGTTTTAAACATCTACAGCATATTGACTAATATGACTCATTCTTTCTTTGAGTACAACTAGCTGTGAAAACACATCTTTGTCTGCCCCTCCTCCCAAAGGACTGAGGGTCGGAAATGCAGGTGATTATCAGAGCTGCCTTTGATACCAACATCCTTCTCTCCTGGGAGCCCTTTGAACTGACTTTGATATGCAATAATTAAGAGGGATTCCTGCCTGGAGGAGCAGCCACTGTGGCCCTGCCTCTGGTCTCCTTTCACTGAGTTCCTGTTTTGAACTATTGATCAAAGATTTGCAGGGATCTGTTGTAGCCTGTGTGGGGCAGAGAGGAAGGAAGCAAGCGGGTTGGAAGGGAGAAGGGCCACATCTGGCTATATATAGTTTCAGAAAAGCATGCTGGTCAGACCTGGCCTGTCTCATTTTACCCATCTTCCTTGGGCAGATTCTCTTCCAGAAAAGGCCACTGCAGGGGACCTGAAGCTTGTACCGAGGACCAGGAGGTTGAAGCATTCCAGCCTGGGAAGACTCGAGGGGTACCGGGGACTCTCAAGAGACCAGAGTGACTGAAGGATGGTGCTGGTGGCCTTGCTTGGACTCAGCTGGTTCTGTTCACCCTTGGGAGCGCTGGTTCTGGATTTCAACAACATCAAGAGCTCCATGGATGTGCAAGGCGCTGGGAAGGTAAGTGCGGCTAGGGCGAAGCAACACTGAGACCAAGTGCAAAGACAGCATCCTATCAGGCAGGACACCCTCCCCTCTAAGTGAATTTATGTAGGACTGTGCCTTGCACTGAAATCCAGTTCTTTTCTCATTCACTATTAAGAGAACACATACCTGTAATCCCAAAGCTCAGGAGACAGAGAATGCAGAATAAGTAGCGGACAGTGAGTCAGAGGCCAACCTGGACTGCATATGAAACCACGAGGAAATGATTTTTCTAGTCAGGGCTCTAAATTTATCCACAAATCAGTGCACAATGAAAGCAGTACCATGTGCTGGGCCTTTATGCTAACCTGTGTTTCTTACAACCTGAGATGGGCATAAGCTTTCCATTTAGCAATGAAGAAGACAGGAATCTGGGCACAGACTACACAGCAGGCATACAGAAGTTAGGACTTAAACACATCTGCATCTGCATCACAGAATTGTTTTAGGGCTAATTAGCACTATGTATACTATATACATCACACTATATTCTATGTAGTGAGTACACTGCATACGTAAAGGACAGTTGGGGAGGAGTGGATGTAGTGACAATGGGACATATAATTGTCATCTGTAAGACATACAGGAAAAACTCTGATTTTTCATAGAGCCAAGGAGCATTAAATTCTGAGTTTTGAAGTAATATGGGTGGGGGTATGGTTCATAACAGATTAAAGGCAAACTTTCAAGCACAAGCTCCGTAGCATCCCTGGGTCTTCCCAGAGGGGAAAAACCAAGCAATTATGCTGAAAAATTAGGATGGCGCCCAAAGCTTGCCACAACATCCCAGCTAGCATAGTGTGGCCCCAACCCACGCCTTGGAGAAGGGCCTCCAGGTCTCACTGGATCTCCCAGCCTGTGACAGGTTTCCCTCCACAGGGCTCACAGTGTGTATCAGACAAGGACTGCAACGTAGGAAGATTCTGCTTCGCGCTGCATGAGGAAAAGTCATTCTGTGCCACGTGCCGCAGAATTCGCAGGAGGTGCCAGAGGAGCGCCATGTGCTGCCCGGGAACCATTTGTGTGAATGGTGAGCTATCAAGGCATGGGAGCTACAATCTGAAGGCACCACTGAACTCACATAGACAGTCCATGGGAGGCAGGCTCTAGGGTGTACTTGGAACCGGAGGAAGTAAATCTGTGCAGCTGTCTTTTCGATGAAACAAAATAATTTATTACCAGTGACATGGATAGAATGATTTTAAAGGACATAATCAAGGCAGACTGGTTTGGATCTTTCCACTTTCGTTTAGAGTTTATTAATCAATTACTTTCTTTGCTATATGTGCGTGTATAAATCCTCAATGTTATGTTTCGGAAATATAAACTATTATAAAGCGAAGGCAGAAGTGCTACCAAATTCTTTAGCACGACAACAGTAACTACCCCCGTACTTGTCCCTCAAGTTAGCAACACTAACTAAAGCTGGCTGTCCCTCAGATGTTTGCACTGCAGTGGGAGACACAAGGCCAGCAATGGGCGGAAACACTGATGGTCAAGATGGCGCCTCTGCAGAAGAAACCGCTAAATGGCCAGCGGAAGAAAACAGACCCCAGGGGAAGCCCACTGCTAAGAAATCACAAAGCAACAATGGTAAGAACGTCAATCTGAGCATATTTTATTTTAAAAACAGTTTTCTCCCCCCTAGCCCAAACTAACTTCCTCCTCCACCCTGTGTCTTGGAGCAACTCAAAGAGACACCACCGGCCAGGACAGGGAAGACCTTAGTAATGACTTACGGAGAAAACCTTTCAACGCACGGCTTTCACTATGGGCTGGGGTTTAAGAAGCACCACTTTCCCTTTCTATAGCCCCAGTATACAAAGTGGACAAAGGTAGATGTGTTCACTCCAGCCTTGTAAAAAATACAAAATGGATTTTTGTTATTGTTCAAGACAGGATCTATGTATCTCTGGCTGTCCTAGAACTCACTATGTAGACCAGGGTGGCCTGGAACTCAGAGATCTGACAGCCTCTGCTGGGATTAAAGATGTTTGCCATCACACCTGGCCTTTTCAATTTTTTAAATTACAGTCTTTGAATAAAATAATATTTGAAAACGAAGAGGTAAAATAACCATTCTTGCTCCTGTCCCTGGATTAGCTGGTCCATTTATAAGTAATGGAGTCTATGCTTACTAAAATTTACATTAGCAAAACAGGACTGGACATTCCTTCTTTTCTTGATGTCTTGACTTTAATCAGGCATCAATTAACTCTGTTAAGTAGGGGCAGACTCTCCCTCATTGTGTGAGACGTATGGGTCCTGTTGGCGTTGCTGTTTTTAGGTGGTAGCCTTCATTCCTAGATCCCCAGTCTCAGCCATTAGCATAACCCACCCCACCCCTTAACCCGTGAGCTGTTAGGAGCAATGCTGCCACTAGTGCCTAACTTGTTGCAGGACAGGAGGGAGAAAGCTGTCTTAGAACTTCCGACTGCGGCCCTGGACTTTGCTGCGCTCGCCATTTTTGGACAAAAATTTGCAAGCCGGTTCTACAAGAAGGACAAGTTTGCTCCAGGAGAGGACATAAAGACACTGCCCAAGCCCCAGAAATCTTCCAGCGCTGTGACTGTGGTCCTGGACTAGTGTGTCAAAGCCAGGTGACTGGGAACCGACAACACACAAGGCTAAGAGTATGCCAAAGAATATGAGTTGTAAAAATAGAATCCCAGACACTATTTAATTTTATTATTATTATTATTATTATTTGTATTTTGTTTTTTTGAGACAGGATCTCACTGTGCAACCCTGGCTGGGACGGAACTTGCCGTCAACCCGGCTGGCCTTGAACTTACAGAGATCTGCCTGCCTCTACCCTCCTGGGTGCTTTTTTTTGGGAGGGGGAGGGGTTCTGAGACAGGGTCTCAATGTATGTAGCCCAGGCTAGCCTCAAACTCATGATCCTCTTACCCCAAGCAAGTCTTGGGATTACAGGAGAATACTACACTAGCATACAAATAAAGCCAGATCTTCCAGCACCTGAAATACCCAGCTGAGTACTGTGAGATGCTGAACTGCGACCAATTACTTTTGGCTTTGTGTCTACTGTCTAGAATACTGACAAGATTCTACAAGAAAGCAACCCTGATACAGTGCTCAATCTGCTCAAATAAATCTTTTTAAACACTGAACTTGTATGCTAATGTACAACACGATCTTTTGATAGACAGTGAACTTCCTACCAGCCAAACCGATGCATGTGCCCAGCCCCAGGCGCCTGTGAGTCACTTCAGGGGAAGGGCTGCAGCCTGAGGTAAAGCGCACAGCTGTTCCTCAGAACACACTGCAAATGGAAAAGGCCAAATAAAAAGTTACAGCTGTGAAGGCACCTTGTTTTCCTCTTCCTTCCTTCTCCCCCCCCATCTCTTGGGCAGGGCCTCACTATGTAGCACTGGCATCTTACAATTCGGTGTGGAGACCAGGCTGGCCTTGAACTCACAGGGATCTGCCTGTCTCTGCCTCCCACATGCTGGGATTAAGGGTGTGCACCATCATGGCTGGCAGCCTCTAGTTTCTAGAGAATAGCGAACCAACTCCAGAGGCGGCTTGTGGGAAAGCCAGCTGACTTGTAAAGAATAAATCAGGGACAAGGAGAAAAGAATGTAGAAGCAAGATGAGGCAGAAATAAGACTCCCATTAAACACTTTCATCATCTCAGCTCTTGCTTTTCTCTACTAAACCCATGGTAAACTGTGATCATAAACATAATATAAACTTAAACAATCTGCTAATAAAATAATCATTCAATAATAGCTCAAGAGGTTTATTGCCTATAGTGTATGGTAAGCATGGAGAAGAAGCAATCACTTAGAAACACCAAAACCCTTACATAGCAAAGGTTAAGAAATAAATTAGGACTCCTAGTGGGATATGCCCGGGGGCGAGGGCGGCCATCACTCGCTTCTATCCTTGGGTTCCCGGTAGCTCCACTGGATGTAATCAAAAATGTCCTGCTCGCTGTCCACAGGAAGAGGCTCCCCAGCAACTCCTTCAAGGAGAGAGAAAAAGAAAGTATTTTTACAATGAGTTTGGGAACCTGATATCGCAGCCTGAGAGCTAACCTGGCCCTAGAGCCTCCATCAGTGGTGACTCAGCAGGAACGAGGCCCAGGTTCATTTCCAGCACAGAGAGAAAGAGTAGGAACCTGCCTGCCTCCGCTTTCTGACACGAGTGTGCATGCATCTTTCGTTATGCGTTACCATGTTGCAAACAGAGCCTGGGTATCCCAACTGTGACCAGAAAGTCACCGTAGTTTATGATTTTCTTTTTTGTTAGATGTCTATTGTACCATCAACTCATATGTGGTTCCTGAGCTAGCAGAAATGGCGTTACTTATAAGCTTACCACAGTTTTGGACTTCTGAGCCAGGCGTGCTGGTACACGACTAGGCCAGCCTGGGCTTTAGAGTGATGCCCTGTCTCCAAACTTAAATTAATGAAAGGAAATACAGATGCTTGAGTGTCCATGGAATTAGAACCCACGTGTTTAATAAGGACCCAAGTGAACTGTCTGAATGTCACAATTTGAAAAGCAATGCTCCAATCTACATGAGATAAAAGTCCTGTTTTATGTAACTTTTAGGACAAAATGACAAAACTTCATTCTCCCAGTAGACACTACAGAGTAGACTGTGAAATGTTAAGATTTTTAAATCCTGATTTTAAAATATTTTCATTTATTAATTTTGTGTGGTGTAAATGTATATATGTATACATGTGGGCATGTGGGTGACACGGTAGTACATGCGGAAGACAGAGAATTGCAGGAACCAGTTCTCCTGACCTGCAGAGCCACCTCACCTTATGCTTTAATCTTAGAATAATTACCCAGAAATTGTTTTGTGATTTGTTTGTTTTATTCTCCCCTGTGAGTGGTGGTGGCGAGGATGGCACGTAGGGCTTATTACAGGCTAAGAACACGCTCCATTACAGCCTCAGTCATCAGTTCTGAGGGATACTTAGAGAAGTGACACCCAAAGTTCTTCACAAATCTCAGAGACGCATTGAAACAAAACCCTTTAGATCAGTAAGATTTTTAATTGAGCACCATAAGGAGGCAGGAAGGACTTAATCCCACCTACCTCTACGTTGCTGGGGCCCAAAGCCATTAAGAACATAGGATGATACAATTAACTGGCAGGGCCACTGAAAGCTTCTGAGAATTTGTTATCTTAAAATACCTACTTTTTGAGACAGGGCTCATGTAACCTAGGCTGCCCTCAAACTTGCTGAGTAGCCATGGCTAATCCTACCTCCAGACCTCCCAAGTGCTAAGATTACAGGCATGATGGCACATGCTTACAACCCCAGCTAAAACATCTTTGGAAACAACCTTTTCTCCAGATGAAAGAACGATCAATAAGGCCATTACAGATACTCACCAGTGACCCCTAGGGGGCGGATGGTGTATTCATTGATTGTGAAGCCCTTTTCCAGGGCATGAGCTCTCATATTCTTATTAAAGATGTCACTCCCAGTGAAGTAGAGCACACCACAGTAATACTGATCTTTGGGGATCAACCTTAGGGAAAATAGTCATATATATATATATATATATATATATTATAACACATTTCAAAATTTGCAAATATAGGTTTCCTAAAATCAGTAAAAACAAAATGCCTGAAGTAAGTCTACATGCTCTAACACCTACAGAAAGCAGACCTTAGGGTGACTGTTTGATGACCATCCTATCACCTTGGCTTGAAACTGGGGACCGCAGCTTCTAGAAGTTGCTTTTCTAAACACACTGCCTACTAGTCTGGACCCAGAAGGTAATACTCGTGTGTCCTGTTATGCTTTCTGCGTTACTTTCACCACGGTCCCTGTCCCCAGCTTTCCCTTAACCTCTTGAGTCACCCAGGGTTCCAGAATGGGGAGACCTCAAGCAGTGCAGGTCATCCTTGGGATGGAGGCCATCACTGGTGAGCTAAGGCTGCACTCTGGAGCAGAAACAATCATCACCCAGAGCCACCTGGCCAGTGTGCAGGACCAGGGCAGAGGCAGTGATGGACCTAGGGCCACACCTTGCCAGAATTGCTTAACTGTGCATACCTCACCCCTTCAGTCCCTGATTCTTCCCCAATTTAGACCTAAGCTCAGGCTGGTGCCCAGACAATGGGTCCTGTATGTCAGAAGCTATGTCTGTTCTTCCCAGCGTGGACACACAGAGCCCGTGTCTGAGTAGCTCACCATTACTTGACTTTATCTCATGTATCAGGATGAGCAAGGCTGATGGGGCTGCCAGAACCTGGGATTTTACCTCCAAACTCCAGCTACACCCAGGAAGCTTTGCTAGAGCTGTGAGTTAAGTGAAAAGCAGCACCTATTTATTACAACACAGGAAGCCACATCAGCTGGTGTTCTGGTGAGGGACAGACCTTGAGAGACTGATTGTCTATGGGCATTCACCATTCTGTACACAATTCAGCCTAACGTTGTATTTCATAGAAATTTATCATCCCTTTAAAAAAAGGTGGCCCTGAATACGCATGTCACCTTAAATAGAGGGCTTGCAACAAACAACTGGAACCATACCTGATATCAATTCTTCTGTGTGGATATTCCTGTTCATCATTTTTACTGGGAAGCTGGCAAACACCCTATGTAGACATTTTAAAGAATGTTTAGATAGTTTAAACTTAATGCTTATTTTTCACCAAATGTTAAAGGTGAAGCTGTTTTTAGCTGGGTCTAGCAGTCCTGAAACTTGGAGCCCTTTTGGCATGGAAGCATCTGTGAGCTCTGGGGAGAGGAGACTGCATCCTGTGCAGTCACTGCGAGGCCGTGTGAAACTGTGGTTTTCAGACTGCCTTGCCCTGGGTGAGTTTTTTACGAAGCACTTGGCGCCACTGAACTACAGATGCAGAGGCAGCACAACTGTCCTCCTTGATGCTCTAAGAGACCACCCACCCATCCAGCACCACCCACGAGATAGAGACTAATAAGTTATTCCTACGGGTGAAACAGTGTCACCTGTAACCCTGCTAATGAAGAGTGGGAACAGGTGGGCACATGGATTGTTAAAACTACGCCAGAAAACCAGGCCTAGGACTCGACTCGATACCCTCAACCTGAATGCCCCATTTTTACAAGGTCACGGACACTGTAACGTCCAGGGTCCCACTGACTTGATGCACCTGGGCAAGTGTCAAAGGGTGAAGAGGCAGGGCACTCCCAATGTCACTGCTTGTGACATACTTGGACTGTCCTCATGTGTTCCCCAGGCCAACCCTCAGATCTGATCCTGGACCTTGCCGCAAGCATCTTGGTGCTTCTGTAGCTCAGCCTGACCACACGACTACTCAGTCTTATATGTTCCAGCAACTCTCCAGCCAGCGTTGTTAGCATTTTATCTAACCAGCTGAGGAAGTGAGACTGCTCAGTCAAATGCAGCCTTGAGAAGTCTCTATGTTTGCAAGCATCCTTATTCAGTGAATTCTGACACTGGAGAGACGTGGTTCTGACACAACGTGCCCACAACAGGATTTACGACCTCTACCATCTCAACCGTAATCATAACTAAAGAGCCATGTGAAGGGCGAACAAAGATTCTGCTTCTAGGATTTGGCCTTTGCAGGTTCTAAAGTAGAGATTAGTCAAGGAAAGCACCAAACATGAAAGATAGAACAACAACAAAACAGGAAAAAGCAAACTGAATAAAGTAATGATTATGTGCAAAGCAAACAAACTGAGAAAGTTGCCAGTAATATTCACAGATAACACAAGATGATCTGGTTCATGAAGCAGGCAGAATATTATAGACAAGAATATTCAAGAAAGGTTTAAATATGGCATCAAAGAAGAGTTTGAAGAAATTTTAGAAATAGACAAAACAAAGAAAATAAAAATTAAAAGACAAGGAGATTAGATCATCTTTTCTGTGCTTCAGTTTTCATTATACTTCTAGTTTTTAAAGATTTATTTTTAATTATGTATGTGTGGGAAACACCTCAGGTTGGCAATTACTGACAGGTAATGCAGAGGCAGGAGGACAGAACAGAACCCAGTAAAATGCAGCCTTATATGATTAAAAGCTGTCTCATTGTATCAAGTAAAGAGTGAAGCAGCTCTGCTCTTACCATCCCTGTAAATGTGCGTTCGGTTTATAATTGAGTGCAGGTGTCCACAGAGGCCAGCAGCACTAGCCAACCCAGCCCTCAGTGTTACAGGCGGCTGTGAGGGTGCTGGGACCCACCATGGTCCTCTGCACTCTCAAGCACTGACCTCTCTCCAGCCACTACTTCTTCAGTTTTCTGAGCTCAGTTTTATCAGCTTTCCTTTTTCCAAAAGATGGGAAATTTCTGGACTGGACAATAACTCATCATAAACATGTAAAAGAGCTACAAAGTTTACCAGATTACATTAAAATCTTAAAAATGTGTGCATGTGTACATGGACACGGGAGGACATGCCCAAAGAAGCCAGAGGTGGTGTTGGAGCCCCCTGGAGCTGGAGTTATGGGTGAGCGGTGAGCCACCTGATGCGGGTGGTAGGAAATGAGGTCAGGTCCTCTGAAGAGCCGTGCATGCTCTTAAGAGCCGAGCCATCTTGCCATGTTTCCAGTTATGAATGCCTATTGTCATATTCTAAGAGCAATACATAGATCCCAGACAAGCTAGCGTGTCACTAAAAGCCACACTGTCTCACTCAGCAAACAGGAAAGTCTGATGTAAAATGGTACTTTATGTAGCTGTTCCTCTAGCTGAAAGCTTAATGAAACACACTCATCTTCATGATATGAAACATATCTGACCACATCAACAAATTCTGCCTCAATGTCTCCTTCAGGTGGTCCAATTATGGTGGTTTCCAGCTGGAATTATCAAGAGGTACTCAGTTGCAGCTATAAATGTCTGAACTCACAGGTTTTCTGTCTGTCATCAGAAATTAGGTTTCAATGACTTTGTTCTTTTTCTCAAGGCTAATTTTACTTTCTGATGTGCTAATGTTAAAAGAATGTCTCCGTGTTACCGTAGAATTCTTAGGTTGCATGGATTTTTGTTTCATGTTGAGTTTCTACACTAAACCCTTTCACTTCCTCAGAGCAGTCAAGCAGTAGCGTTACCAGAATGAAACCAATGTTACATAAAGCTAACAGACTTTGAAATGCAGACAGACAGTTGTTTTTCTCTATAGTATTACATCTTTATAGAGAACATTCCAACAATCTAAGGACCATGCTTTATAATGGGGCTGGAGAGACGGCTCATTTGCTACTCTTCAAGGAGCACCCAGCTTTTGTCACCAGTACCCACATGGTGTTTATAACCATCTGTGGCTCCAGTTCCAGGGGATCTGACACCCTCTTCTGATCTCCACAAGCACCAGGTATCCACATGGTATACACACATACAGGCAAAACACTTACACATACAAAAAAAAATGTAAATCTTGACTAAAAGAAATAACCTAGAATCATGCTGGCTTGCATTGGGTTTGATTAGTACTGTCTTAAGATACCCTTGGTTTTTGTTTTTTGCTGAGACAGGGTCTCATAGTATTGCCCAGACTGGCTTGTGTCAGGGTCTCTGATGCTGTAATGAAACACCAAAACCAAAAGCAACTTAGGAAGGAAAGGGCTTATGTCACTTTTACAGCTCATAGATCAACATAAGCGAAGGGAGGTCAGGGCAGGACCTGAAGCAGAACCCACAGAGGATCAGTGTTTACTGGACTGCTTTTTGTGGCTTGCTCACCTGCTTTCTTATGTAACTCAAGCTCACCAGCTCAGAGGCTGTACCACCCACAGAAAGCTGGACCTCCCACATCAATCATTAATCAAGAACATGTCCACTCTTGCCTATGGGCATTTTCTCATGATTCCCTCTTCTTTGTGAGTTCAAGGGCAGCCTGGTCTACATAGCAAGCTCCAAGACAGCCAGGGCTAGAGAGACCCTGTCTTAGGGAAAAAAAAAAAATTCTCTCTTTCAGATATGTCTAGGTGAATGTCAAATTGACAAAACCTAACCAGCACAGACTGGCCTGGAACTTTATTATGTATTGAGGCTGGCCTCAAACTGACATGTCTCCTAACTCAGTTTCTCTACTGCTGGGATTACAGGCATGAGCCCCTGTGGTGATAATGGCAATAGCCAACCTGATGAGATCTAGAATCCCTTGGGAAGACAGGACTCTGGGCATGACTGTGGAAGAGCATCTTGAGTAAGTCAGAGTGGGACACATTGCCCACTGCGGGTGGCACCACTCCCTGGGCCTAGACTGGACTGTAGAGAAAGAAGAGTAAGCAGAGCACAAGCATCCACGATTCTGCTTCCACATGCAGCTGTAACATTAACAGACGCCTCAAGTGCCTACAGCCAGGGCTTCCCTACTCTGATAGACGGTATCCTCCAACCATGAGCCAAATTAAAACTTTCTCCTTTCAATTGCTTTGCCACACTATTTAAAAAATTATATCGGGTTATTTTAATCACAGCAACAGGAACAGTAACTAAGATAACTACCACGGCTGGCAGAAAGCTATGTTTGGAAGACAGTTTAATGAGCCCCCAGATAAACCTACCTTTGAAATCAGTCAGGGGGTATAGCAACAGGGGCTCTAGAATCAACCGATTAAGACCCGCTCCATCATTAATTGCATGCATTGTGCAGTCAATTTCTTTTCAGACACGTAGCAGCTATGACTTAGGTCGCCGTTACTCTAACTTCCCTATGACAGACAGGTGCTTGGACACCTCCCCTCACTGAGGCTTTCCCCTAAGTCTCATTTACTTTCTTTAAATATTATGTGTGTGGGTGGGGTGGGTGGGGATGGATGTGCACTATGTGTAGGTGCCCAGGGAGGCCAGAGAGTGGTTGTCAGGCAGCAGATGTGGGTGCTGGAACCCAACTTGGGTCCTCTGTTAAGCACTGAGCCATCTCTTCAGTCCCTAAGTGCCATTTTCCTAAAATGGCTACCTTTAACTCCTATTCAATACTGCCTACTCCCTACCTGGCCCCTTTAATAGCTGTTACACCTTAACCTCCCTTCTCATAACCCCCATAGGTAAGCGATTAAATTCACTGATACAGTCTACGCTGTAGAGCAGGGTCTGGAAGGGAGCGCGTGCTTACTAACAGTGTGCTGAAATGACTGATTATAGCTTCCTATCCTTGTGGCACCCATTCTCCCCATTTGGTTCTCCTTTTTAAAAGTAGACTTCAATATTTTATCGGTTGGCTCTGATTACTTGGAGCCTTACCCCAGTGACTTGTGACGCCTCAGACAAGCCTGACTTTTGATGACCCCTGGCGTCCTACCCCCAAACACCATCTCAAGAAAGACAACTGGCATTATGAGAAGTTATTTATCTATCCAGAACGAGACCCCAAATGAGTGGCATGAACTAACAACTCTCCTTAGCTTGGGAAAAAGACTCTCTCTTACAATTTGCCTGCTGGATCTGATTTTCTTGCAGCATATTTTCTTTATTAATTAAAACAAAAACAAAACAAAACTACCCAGGTCTTGCTAGCTGTTTATCTCCATGACTCTGGCATAGTACCCAGCATAATATTTTGTTAGCCCTGATGATGAACATTATGCCCTAGCCTCCCCTGAGCCTTCTCCACTCTGGAAGCTGTGGTAGCCAGCTGACTGGACCGCTGGTACGTGGCGGGGAAGGCTCTGCGTGACCCTATTCATGGGAGAGCTATTACAGAGCATTGAGTCAAGTGCAGTGAGACTGAGACTCGGCCCCTGACAACAGCAGACGTCTGCTACCTTCTGGGAGGACACTGTCCTTCCATTCCAGTAGGCCCCATGGAAGGGTCTACTACTCCCTGACTCACTGATGACATGTACCCTCAATAATCCTTCTCAATTTGATCCTCAAGTTTTCAAAACAAGCTTATTTTCCTTTGTAGCAAAAGTTGTCTCTTAGAGCTCCCCCAGGTCAAGGGCTCTGGCAAGCAGAAGAGGGACTAGTTGGGACTAGGAAGGAGATCATGAGTGGCTAACAATTTATTACAGACATATACAAAAATGTCATAACATCTCACACACATGCACAAAAATGTTATAATGGAACTCCTTACTACAGTTATGTAATTTAACATATATATGTGTGCTAAAGAAAAAAAAAAAAATCTAAGGAACCTGGAGAGACAACAAGTAGGTAAAATGGCTGCCATGCAAGCATCAGGATCTGGGTTTGATCCTAGCACCCATGTGAAAAATAGGTAGGCAGGAAATGGCCGCCTATGACCTCACACTAGGGAGGCAGAGGTAGAGGACCCTACAGGTTTGCTAACTTAGGAGCAGTCTATACCACCTCCAAGCTTCAGGTTTAGCGTGAGAGGTCCTGTCTCAGAAAATAAGCTGGGAAGGATTGAGAAAGGCGCCCAACAGTGACCTTTGGCCTTTACATCTAACCATATACCCTCTCCCAAAACAATCATTTAAAAAGGCTGCTCCAAGTATATTGCACTTTCCTGTTTACTAACTCTGAACAATGTTGTGTCTAGGTATCTGTCACAGAAATTCATGGAGGACAAGACGAAGGCCATAGAAACACCAGAAAATGCCCTGGCATTTTATGAAGTCTGTGACTTCATAAATAATTCTTAATCAGCATATGTTGTCCTTAGGACTCAATGCTTCTGTATTAAAAAAAAAAAAAAAAAAGTAAAAGTATCTTTTATTCACCTGTTTCAATTGTTCTCTTGGAGGCTTACTGCCTCCTTCTGCTATCCCAGGCCTAATCCTGGAAGCTTCTAGCCTCCATACCATCTTATCTAGACCTAGAATGATTTTAGCTTCTGAGATTACTGCTTAAGTTCACCCTTTCTTGTTCTTTCTGAACTCATAGCTGGCTGGCTCAACTCAACTGCTCTGGTTCAAATTCCTCTGCCAACTGACTTATTCAATCTGGCTTTTCTCTTGGTCCCTGAATTGCTCTGCTTGGCCTTAAACTAACTCCAGCAATCTTTTCTATCTTCTGGCTCCTTCTCATTTTCTGGCTCATTCAGTCTTCACCTGTGTTTAGCCTGTTCCCTCATTCAACCTCTCTGTAAAACCCTCCCAGTAAAACTGCCTCCTTTCTCTCTTATTCTGTGTTGCTCCCTTAAGTAGCTTCCCTTTCCTCTCTCTTCTCATGAACGTTGGGTGTATCCTTTTCTGTCAAATCTCGCTTTTTCTGCCACTCGATGAAACACCACTTTCCGACGTAGGTGCTTCCTCCTACAAACTAACTTCAGCTTCATTGTTTGGGATTAAAGACATGTACAACCATGCCTATTCTTTGCCTGATACTTGCTCTATACCAGGCTGGCCTTGAACTCAGATCTGCTTGTCTCTGTCTCCTGGATTAAAGGCATGTTTGTATTCCAGATCACACAGACCTAGGTATTTGGGTGTGATCTCTTGCCAGAGTAGCCATGCTCTAAATTAAAAATCCTCTAGAATTTTTACTCGAATTTTTCTATATACTATATTTTGATAATATTCTTTCTCCTCTTCCTTACTCACCCAATTTCATTCTCTCTCACAAAAAAATGGAAAAACAAAAAAGAAAATCTAAACACACACACACACACACACACATCAGTAAGAACAAAAATCCCAGAACAAAACAAAAAACATGTGTTCTCAACCCACATGCATGCACTCACGGATACACTCCAAAACAAAACTGTGGGATCCATTTGGTGTTGGCCCGCTATTCCTGGCTGATGTATCCAGTGACAGTTCACTGGAGAAAGTGGCTTTCTGTTTCCCAGCAGGCACAGAGTGCAGACAGCCCTCCACTTCCCTGCGTCCACTTCCCCTTTTCAGTGCTGGATGTTGTATGGTTTGAACTTGTGCAGGTCTTGTGTGTACTAGTACACTCTCTGTGAGTTCACCTATGTGTCAGTCCTGTCTTATCTGGAAGACACTGTTTTAAATATTTCTTAATATGAATTACATATACTCTCATTCTAACTCTCAAACTAACGTTTTACAGAATGTTTTTTTGTTTTTGTTTTGTTTGTTTGGTTTTGGTTTTTCAAGACAGGGTTTCTCTGTGTAGCCCTGGCTGTCCTGGAACTCTATAGAGCAGGCTGGAACTCACAGAGATCTGCCTGCCTCTGTCTCCTGAGTGTTGGGCTTAAAGACCTGTGCTACTCCTGCCCAGCTTCATGCAAACCCTATTTCTATTTATTTTAAACTATTTTATTTATTGTTGGTGTGTGTGTGTACAAGTGGAGTGTGGAGGCCAGAGGAGAACCTTTGGGAGTTGGTTCTCCTTCTACCTTTATGTGGATTCCAAGAATCATAGGCTCATCATAGGCTGTCACAGCAAGTGACTTCTAATTGCTGAGCTGTGTGACTGGCCCCGAAGCCCTATTTTCAATACCATCTCATGTATGTGTATACTTCTGGACAGAGTAAGTCCTCAAAACCTGACACATTCAACATCTTTGTCTTCAAGCCGGGTGGTGGCGACGAATGCATTTAATTCCAGCACTGGGGAGACAGAGGCAGGAGGAGGAAAACAGACCTTTGTCTTTAAATGTTTAATTCCCCGAACTGACTAGCACATTTTAATATATTTGTCAGAGTTCTTTAGAAAATGCTGTGCTAACTTAAGCAATACACACTCACCAGTGCATTAAAATCACCGCTTAATGGCACGACTGTGTGCGGCTAAATACACACAGCGCACAATTCTGAGGCTCGGGACACTGCTGTGCAGCCGCCGCCGCCACCCAGGCCACAGTGTTCTACTCATCTACCTACACTTCGTAACCAAACATGCTTCCCCATTCCCCTCTCCCAGGCTCTGACACCCCCACTCTATTGTAGAGTGATGTGTTTTGTCTTTCTCAGTCATTATCTTCTACTTCAGCTAACATGCTTTCCTCTCAGTCATGTGACATGGGGAAAATGCAGCATGGAGAAAAGAAACCAAATGAAGTAACCAGAATAAACGTAAGCCAGGGAAAAAAAGCAAGGACTGTGCACCTAGATTTCCATTAGCTTTCTTGTTTTCTTACTCAGAGACTTATCTGGTTTTTTTTTTTTGTTTTGTTTTGGTTTGGTTTTTGAGATAAGGTCTCACTCTGTAACCTGTTGTGGCCTGAAATTCATTACGTAGCCCAGGCAGGACTTGAACTTATGCCTCAACTGGGTGGGGTTAACACCTCAATCTGAAGTACACAGAATTTTGACAGCTCAGCACACTGGATTTAGGAAGTCTCTCCAAGTGCCCCTTCTGCATGACCCCAGCACACGGCTCTTGTCCACTGTGTCCTGGGATAAACCCAGATCTCCTTTCCCCCTGCACCACTCTAACAGATTACTAACCAGGCATTCCTTTTCTTTCTTTCCAAGACAGGCAGGGTTTTTCCACCTGGAACTAATCAGGCATTTCTAAACTCACTCAGTATAAAACTTCTGAGTCAAAGACTATGAAATTATTTACTATTTTAGGACAGAATTTACTCTGTGCCTAATTATTTGATGATTCAAATTATTGACAAAGTGTTTACAAGCAAAATCCTTCACTAAAATATTGTGAAAGCAGCTCTGCGAGTTAAGAAATCCTGATAATTATTTTTGCCAAGCTCTCAGAGTTATGCTCTTTCTTTTGTTGTTTTGAAGCAGGATTTCTCTCCGTAGCTCTTGCTGCCCTGGAGCTTGCTGTGTAGACCAGGCTGGCCTCAGACTCAAGAGATCCTCCTGCTTCTCCCTCCTGAGTGCTGGGATAAAGGTGTGCATCACCACGCCCTGCAGCTATTTATTGATGATGACAGAAAGCTACAAGTCTCAGATGAGTTAACTCAAAGAACACTCACCATGAACTTTGTTTCTCCCTTTGACAAGGTATCCGTAATGAACTGGACTTTTTGTAACTGCTCCACAACACGATGCAACAACTTTGGCTTCATGATCATGAGCAGGAAATTAAAAAAAAAATATATTGTTACAACAAGAAAATTTGTTTTGGTGTTGGAGAGTGAACCCAGGGCCTTAGTCTCTGCCACTGAGCTATCTCCCCTGAACCCCTAATCTGTCTCTCTTTTTCCTTCCTTCCTTTGAGAAGCCCAATGGAGGTTGTGTTAGCGATATGCAGACCAGGCTAACCTGCTGCTGTACCATCATGCCCTGTTTCATGCAGTGCTAGAGATGGACCCGGGCCTTGTGAATGCTACATGATCAAACATTCTATCTGCTGAGTTATATCCCCAGCCCTATGTTGTTTTCCTTTAAAAAGAAAAGTTATTATTTGGGGTTGGAAAAATGGCTCAGTGGTTAAGAACACTTACTGTTCCTCCAGAGGACCCCAGCTCAATTTCTAGCATCATATCAGGTAGCTCACAACTGCCTGTAACTGCAGTTCTAAGGGATCCAACGCCTCTGGTCTCTGAGGGCACCTGTGTTCATGTGTTCATTCCTACAGACACATATGCATAATTAAAGACATAAATCTTCAAAATTACCTATCTATTTAATTTATGTGTGTGTACCAACATGTGCATGCTGTGGTTTATAATCAGAGAACAGTGTTTCAGTCCTGGTTGTCTTTCATTCTATTTGGGTCCCTTGGCTTTCTTTGGCATTCTCCAGGATAACTGGCCTACACTCTTCCACGGATTCCCAGCTTGCCATAGGAATGCTGGGATTACAGATGCATGCCAGGCAGCACATCTGGCTTTTAAAGTGGGTTCCAGGCATTCAACTCAGGTTGCCAGGCTTATACCATCTTCCCAGGGCCCCTCTTTCATATGTTGAGTAATATTTCCCCTCTAGGAGAAAATTCATCAAATTGAACCGCTAGTTTGTTTTGCTTGCTACATAGCCCTGTCAGGCCAGGGACTCACTTTGCAGAGTGGGCTACCACTGAACTCAGAACAAACCCTCTTGCCTCTGCCTCCCAAGTGCTGGGATTTCAAGCATGTTGTGCCATGCCTGAGCATCAAATGAAATAATTACTTTGTCTTAGAAACTAGTTATGCTTTCAATGATAATAAACTTAGTTTGGTTTCATTAAATCAAAGAATTAGCTCTATTTTTAAAAAGCATATTCTAAAATGTAAACTATTTGCCTTCTAACAGGCAAAGCTTCACAAAGGTTTGTTTGCATTTATTTCTTCAGTGTGTAAGGGTATGTGTCCATGCCATTGTGGAGGCCAGAGAACAACCTGAGAGAGTCAGTTTTCTCCTCTACCATGTGGTTCTCAGGGACTGAGCACAAGTAGTCGGGTTTGGTGGCAAGCATGGTTCCCTGATGAGTAATGTCTCTGGCCCTACTGTCACAGAAAAATTTCTCTTAATGAAAATAGATATTTTATGCTACGTAATTCTAAAATCAGCAATAAATAATTTTCAAAACAGCTTCTTAAATTTCATCTCTTTCAGATGTAAGGATATGCTAAAAAAAAAAAAAAAACAACAAAAAACCCCCAAAAACCAAAAACCTGTGAATCCTTGTTTATAAGCCATTTCGCCTCTCACAGAACTCAGTCGGTATAGCGGACCACCTGTGTCCACTGCTCTGTTCAGAGCCAGGCAAGAGATCTGCCAGGTGTCTGTGTCCTGGCTCATGTAACAGCAGAGACTGATGTTGATTTTGTGCTACAAGACAGGCGTTCACACTAAGGAATCAAGTATGGTAAAGAGCAGGATAGCAGCCCTGGGACAGGACAGATATGGAAAGCACTATGGCTTTCCTGAAACTCTTTTATTGTAATTGGACAAGTTACCTGATCATAGTGAAGGCAAAGGAACAGCCCTCCTCCCTACATTTTACCTGATGTCTTCTCTAACCATTGTCTTTGAAATGTTTAAATGAGTATGGATTCCTTTAAAAAACTCAAAATTAAAGCTGTTGAAAACCAGTTACTGTGAAATATTTGCACATATGAACATTGTAACAAACACCTACACTCTGATGTGAGGTATGAAACACTACATGTGCTGCTTTCTGTAAGTCAGTGAGTCTTCCCTGAGAGCACCTATGCTAAAGAATCTGAGTTTTTATTTGCAAGACAGCTGTGGTTTTATTACACACGGATATCTGTAAGTCAAATGTGGTACCATTTGTGGCATGTTTTTATCTACAGATGGTGATTAGCTCATGGAAAAAGAGACTAAACAGATGCTCACATCTTAAGAGTGGGATCCTGACCCCATGCCTACCTGTCATTTACAATCTCGTTCACATTAGTTCTTCACGTTTTCTCACTTTACATGGTGTGGGGAGCATTAGCAGAGTCTCCTCCCAACGATTCATCCGCTCGCTTATTTATGTTTAACTTGCAATAATGCCTGTGTATTTGCATATGCATAAATATATAACACATGTATAATAATTCATAGAAAACTTAAAATAAACTTAAGGGTTGGGTTGTAGCTTAGTGGTAGAGCCCCTGCAGGAGGCCCCAAGTTCAATCCCCAGCACCATAACAAAACCCACATTTTGAAAGCATCCAACTATCAATTAGAATATGAAACTCCCTCCTGAGTAAGACTGACCACATTTGAGTATAGACTCTGAGGTACCTGTTTGCTTGACTCTGATGTGAAATTTGGGTGAGTCAGCAGAACATCCATGTCGCCACTGGACTCTGCACCTATGATAAAGAAGAACATATACAGAACTCTCTATGTAAACCTACTAATTAGGCCAACCTGGAATAAAATCAAAGACACACACACACACACACACACACATAT
Organism: Psammomys obesus; assembly: GCF_907164565.1. Lineage (NCBI taxonomy): Eukaryota > Metazoa > Chordata > Mammalia > Rodentia > Muridae > Psammomys > Psammomys obesus. Next base: position 13,524,180 of record NW_026596143.1, on the reverse strand, counting down.
ATACAGGCTTTACTTCCAAGAGGATAACTTTCTACTACACTGTAACTCCTATCTAAAATGAGTTAGAAGATTTCAATTTTCTTTCCAACTATTAAGGTACAGTGAATGATAGAGACAACAGAACATGGGATAAACAATAGTTTTACATGTTCCCATCCATGAACAAATAGACTTAACACTATGAGTCTTAGTAAGTCTATGAAGTGACACAAATTACATCTGTCTAATCCAAGAGTGTCAGATATACTAGGCAACTTTAACATCCAGCCATGAGCAACACAAGATTATGAAGTGCGTTACCTCTTCGGAAACTGCCACAGACTGTTGCAATGTACTCAGAATCCAGCTTTTTAACTTCGTTAAGTACAATGTCCTAGTGGAAGGAAAGCTAAGTCAGTACTCTAGAGAGACCAGGTGTGCGCATGCTAAGAAAGCTTACAGTGCATGCTCTTACTTGCATCTGCAGCATCTCTTCACGGGGAATTCTTTTCTCAAAGTCCTCAAAATATCTAGAAAGACAGAGCAAATTAAAGAGATTTCTGTACAATTTTAATCTTTAAAAAATGTCTACCATATCAAGGATAGAAGCAGATTGTTGGTGAAAATCAAGGCTAGAATTCACTGAGAAAACAAAAAAGCTGCAGGTGGTGAGGAAGGCACCCGTTCCTTAACTGACCCAAGTCCTGACTGCATCCTCTGTAAAATTCCAGACTCCAAATTCATTTCCCGAGAACCGTCACATTCACATACAGGACTAAGAAACGGGGCCGAGCGTGCACAAGGTCCTGGGCTCCATTCCCAGGACTGCATAAACTAGGCGGGTGGCACCTGCCAGTGATGACGGCCCTTAGGAGGTGGTCATTCTTCTCTGGCTACACAGCACGGTCAAGGTCGGTCCAGGGTATGTGAGACCCAGTCTAAACAAACACCCCATCTACAAAATAAGACAAACATCCCACAAACAAACAGCGCACACTACGGAAAATAAACTATTGCTACGTTTTCAAAGTAGCCTGCTCTCTACTGTTGAGTTAAAGGTTTACAGGTCAAAGAATCTTTACTGCAAAAAAAAGGAATCAGGCTCTGATGTGCTTCTGTCCTGAGGGGAGCTAGATGCTAGCGTGTCTGTGTGGCTTTATTCCTTTCTAAGTAATAATAACACACAGTGTCAAAAGCTAAAAGGGATTCTGAAAGTTTACAACATGAAAATAATAAATGCTGAGGATATGGGTATGTTTACCCTAATTTAAAACACTATATACATTAAAACAATGTATACTTGTAACAAAACTTGCAATAAAACATACAATGTATACATATGACAAAACATGGCATCCCATAAATATGTGAAATTTTTGTTTTTATGAAATAGTTGAAATTATACCAAAAGTTTTCAAAACTTTTGTTATTTTAAATATTATCCTACAACATGGATGAACATAAGAATAACAAGATTCTGAGTGAATAAGCCAGTCATAAAAGATGTGAAACATCCAGAACAGAGAACATTGTAGAGGTAGAAAGATTATTGGTCCTTAAGCTTGGGAAGAAGTGTGTGAGGGCTAAATGGGGAAGAACATATCAGGCTCCTTTAGGGTCAGAAAAATGCTCTAAAACTGACTGTAATAGTGGTTGCACAACCTTGTAAATACATTAAAAGTTGTTCAATTGTGTATTTGACACAGGTTAACTGCATAATGTATAAACTGTATCTCAGGAAGGCCAATAAGATGGTATCTCAGTATGAAACAGTGTCTACATATTTGCCTAAGAATGATAGCACGTTCAGAACAGTTCTGAGTGTACAGGTTTCAGAAGACCTTATGAATTCCCTTCACCCTCAGGTTCTGCAAGGACTACATAAATGTAAGGAATCATAAGGCGCCAACAGGAAAAAACAGAAACAAACAAACAAAAAAAACCAAAGAACAAACAAGAACTAATTTGGACCAAATCACCAAGAACATTATATAGCACCCGGGACACATACAGTGCAACAAGCTTAGTATTTCTGAATAAAAAAAAAAAAAAAAAAAACAATTGTATTTAGCGAACTCTAAAGATTATGGTGTATGAAAGAATGTGTATATATGCATGTGTAACAACTGATGGAAACAGGCCATAAATTTGAAAGAGTCAGGAGGGATATATGTGAAGGTTTGGAGGGAGGAAAAGGAAGGCAGTACTGTTATTATAGTATACTCTCAAAAAGTAAAAAATTTAAATTTAAAAATACCTATGAAAGCTTTTATATCTCAAGTATCAAAATTGGATATCTTACTTCAGCCCAATTCGTTGATGATGGTTCAACTTATCTTCATTTTTCCTGAGATCTGATAGGAAATAAAGCCGAGGTATTTAATTTGAATATTTTAGAAACAGATATTAAACCCAATTACCTTTTCTACAAAGAACTACCCTGAAGAAAAAAAGATATTAGAATGATTTTCAAAACACAGAAAAAAAAACTACCCAATGTTGCAAACAGCTGATTTTAAGATCATTTTTATGTAATAAGTCAAAATTTCAATTAGAAGTTGATAAAAAAGTATACAAAACAAGCCAAGAATTAGAGGCAATCTTATCGGCTACAGTTAACACACCCTTACCAAATCTAACATAGCTTACCACACTGTTCATAGCAGCAATAGTAACCACAGCTTAAGTTTTTATTATTGACTTCTTTTTGAGACAGGGTCTCACTATGTAGTCCTGGCTGACCTTGAACTGAGAGATCAGCCTGCCCCTGCTTTTTAGAGGGGATTACAGGGTGCATTTCCATTCTTCCTAAACATGTGTTAACTTCCCTGTTCAGTCAGTACTGAGTATGAACTATGAAGGCACTGTGCTAATGGAAAGGTATTCTTCTTTTAATTTGTACACATTGTAATATTAATGCATCTTTCTAGGCATGAATGAAGTAGTAACTCTTTTTGTTTTTGTTTTTTTGAGACGGGGTTTCTCTGTGTAGCCTTGGCTGCCCTGGACTCACTTTTGACCTAGAACTCACAAAGATCTGCCTACCTCTGCCTCCACAATTAAACTTCAAATGTAGTTTATTTAATCACCAATATAGAGATATATAAATTCCCTCTGAAGAAATGAAGAAAAATATGCATTTTTTGACAAGTGCACATATACCTCTTCCCAGAGAAAACACTACCAAATATATCTGAAATGAAATGGAAAGGCTTACACAGTCACCATTATATTACATATCTGAATTCTGAAATATAAAAGGCAGAGCAGAAGGTTCTAGATGTTAGCAGGTGAATAACTTCATCAAATTCACATGTTCTTGTCCCCTCTGGCCAATCAGCTCATGCAGATACACTATACATGTCCCAAGCAAAAAGTACAAAGTCCTCCCGAGACACACAGGTGGTCTACTGTCAAGCTGTCTGACAAAGTGCCCACAAGCACCAGTTACCTTCTCACTACTGGCCAAGCACTCTAAGTGCCTTACATACATTATTATATCAAATCCTGTGCATCAGAAATACATAGCATGTGGCCCGGAAACTGAGGAACTAAGCAAACCCACTACAATGGTGTTTTGGAAGTGGCATTCAAGACTAGATTAATTTCCAAAACCTGTCAACCTAGCCTATCTGGGCTGCCTAGGAGTAGTCAAACCCACAAATATTTCATTCTATGCGAAGAGGGGCAGAGCGAACATCCTATGGGTCTGTGACAATGGATCCACATACTCTCTTGGAACGTATGAGGAGATGAGTTACATTTAAAGGATGCTTATGTTAGGCTAAGGAAAATGTGCTAAAATTATTTGGTTCAGGCTCTAACTTCCCCCCATTTCTTTGAAAGCAAACATTTCTCCAACACCTTGTAAATCTCTTTCAACATATACAATTTACCTTTTAGTTTAAAACCTCACTGTCTAAAACACTGAAGAAACAAACCTTCTAAAATGTTTCAAGTGATCATTACTATCGTTAAGCTGAGAAGCCTGTCATGTGGTGTTTGAACTTTCTGAGAGGATAACTTTCAAACAGGGCTGTTTCCCCTCCCCCTCTTCACACCCAAGCATAGCTATCTCAAAGTATCCTTCAAGGCCCTCTTAACTCTGTGACAAGGGACAAAACAGCCCAAGTGAAAGAACATTGCCCTGATTATCAACCAGAAGGTAAACTGCTGATCACAGAAGTCACTATTGTTTCTCTTGTAATACAAAAGCCTACAGTAGGCGAGAATGGCTGCAAGTTCAGCCATGGGAAGCTCATCCATGCAGGAAAAGCTCATCCGGAATTGCAACTGCCTGCTTCAGCTCCTCCAGACATTCTGCTGCTGACTGTGAGCACCAACTTGACGATGCTGTCTTATTGCCGTATTTGTTCTTTTACCCTGAGACTCGCAAGCGGGGACCTGTGCTCCACTCAGGACTCTCCACTGGGAACTCCACCTGGCTGTCTTAACAGGGCTTCCCCAGCTGATTTGGGTGATGTACTCTGAGTGCTGGATGTGATGATGTTTTGTTATCTATCTGCTCTTTATCTGTTACTCTGGCTTGCTATGTGTATATAGCTGATTCAAAACATATATATATGCTGATTCAAAACACAAATTTGGCTATTACAGCTCATTCTCCAGATCATACAGCACAAAGTAACTTCCTGCTTGTCTTTTCTTTTTGTCACAAACCTAAAAGGATCCAAGACAGGAAGGTTAACCTTACTCTAGATCTGCTCTCTACTATGTGGCTATGAAACCTTTATTTGCATTTGCTTATTGAGAATGAGATTTTCAAGATGACGTTATTGGAGATTTTAACTTGAACTTGTAACTTTTGTGATACTTACCTTCTAATGTTTTAATTCCTTCGTCTACAAACTTTCTTGCAGCAGATGGACTACAACAACAAAAACATAACATCTCAATATCAGGTGAAAATCACCTTTGTGATAATCAGCTGTATCTGCTATTGCTAGGTACAGAACTATTATTAAGCTCAACAAGACTTGCTAAATGCTGCATGGTTGTTACTTTGCTAATGTCCATTTTACCCAAAGAAGTTTTGAATCTTTAGTCAATTGGTGGACAACCATGAACTTGAACATAAAGAGGACACCTGAGTCACCAGCTATCATATTGCTCATGCACAGATATGTGGGCACTTGAACACTCACTAATTCAGCTGAGATTTACTGAAGGCCTATTATATGCCACATCCATTACTGGAAACACTGCACAAATAAGACAAATAAGAGCCCTGGCATTTAACCACTTATATGCCAGTATGCAGAGAAAGATGATAGATATGAATATAAAGAGGAAAAATGTCAGATAGGTGAATACAGTGTGACATGACAGAAGAGCTGCACCTCACTTTAGACTGGATAGGAAGCAGAGACCTCTGAGATGCTGAAGCTGACATATGAGTGGCAAAAAGCCAACTATTTGAGAGACCAAAGAAACACATTTCAGGCAGAGAAACAATTCATGAGAGCCCCACAGGTTAGCATGAGCTTGGCTTGTTCAAGAAGAAAATTAATAGCACTGAATGATGAAAGGATGGTATTAGCTGGCAGTAGAAAAGGAACAGCACTCTATTTCCCAATCCTCTTACACCATGTCAACTTTCAGTACTATAAAGAGCAGAGAACAGAATGCATGGACATGCACGTGCTCACACACACACACACACAGACACACTCGGTACAATGGTCAGGGAGACTCTGTGAACATCGCATTACACATGGTACAGAAACTGACACCGATATTAGTAGAGTAAACAATACTGAACAGGGTTGGAAGACAGAGCTTTTAACTTCAGCTGTAGCAGCTGCTCGTTTCCTATGTATGTTTTACTTTTTTCTTCTGTAAAAGGAGGTAATATACCAAATGCTCTCTAAATTACCTTCAAAGAGACATTTTTAAAGTAACTGTGGATCTCTGAGGAGTCACACTGCTTTTCAATTTCCTATGTTTAAAACTTTAATAAAGGTCACTCAATGGGACAATTATTATACCTCTAAAGGAATGTCTTGTCTATAAAGATGTAATAAGAATAAAGCACCACAGAACTAATATTTCAACATTAACCTGTCCAGGGTTTAAGAAGCTCCCTGTGTTGTTACTCCAAATTAATATTAAGATAAAAATTTTACAAGGCCAAATTTAAAAAATGTCTGAGTTCTAGTTCACAAGGTGCTGTAAGAAGATATTTAAACTTGCTCAGAGCAGCAAATAGAGTACAATAAAAAGCAAGGCGCAGAAGCCGGTGCTGGAGTTTGGAGGAGGAAGGAAGCACTGCTCTGTGGACTCACACCGGCTCAGGAGGAGTACAGACATCTGCCTGGGACAGCCTGACAGGGCAGCTGCACCCCTACACTATACAAGACCAGCTGTGAGGGCAAAGGCACCATGGGAGGGAGAGAAGTATAGGTTCTGAAAGGAGACAGCACAATTCAGTTTGGCTGACATGAAAAGACAGACTGATTCACAGCTATGTCTGCTTAGGGAGTGGTTCTTACCCGATGCCAGTAACTCGAGTCAGGAAGTTGATGGATGAACTTGTATCATCCTGACGAATCTTTAAGAGAAAGAAAAATCTAATAATGATTTAGGAATGCTTGTGAGCTAAAATTATCTTATTGGAAACAAATCAATATGCTAAAAATAAAGGAAAAAATTGTTTGCATTTGCAGAAAATACGTGTAACCTGAGTAGTTGATGGGTGAGAACAGAAAAGATAAAGATGTCTCATCTCTTTATTCAATACATAGGTTTTTTTTTTTTTGGGGGGGGTTGTTTCTATACATATGTTGTAGAATAAGATCAAGCTAATTAAAAATGCATCACCTCATGCAGTTACTTTTTTAGTATGAACATTTAATGCCTACTTTCTTTTCAGTTTTTAATTTCCCAAAACTTTTAAAAGGTTTATTCATAGAAGACCAGAAATTATATACTAAAGCAAATAAAAATCATAAAATACACTCAGGAGAGTTCAGGCACAGACACAATGAATGATCATTTTTTTCATCAAACTTATAATCCCTTTGAATGGTACAAGAGGCAATTCTGCCACAGACACTAACAGTCTCTTAAGTGCCACAGAAAGTTAGAGAAGGGGCTCTTTTTTCTCGAGACAGCCTCACTATGCTGCCCAGGCTGATCTCAAACCCGTAAGGTCAGGAGACCCTCCTTGCCTCAGACTGCCAAGTCCAGCTGGAGCCACAGGCGTGCTCCACCCAGCCTGCTCCCTCGCTTAGTGTTACAAAAGGTTACACTTACACCTTAAAAACAGAATGCTTAACACCATGAAGTGCAATCATCATTTCCTTCTGAGTCTCACTACAATGAGCTACATCAATTATTCTGCTCTAGGCCATAAAAAAAGACAAGGAAACCAAGTTAAAACCAAGGAAACCAAGTTACCTTTTCCAGTTTACGTAATTTTCCAGTTGCCAAAAATTCATCAATCTTTTCAGCGATTTTTGTTCCTACTCCTGGCTACACAGAAAATTAAACATAAAAAAGTCATATAAATACAATGCTTGCCAAGTCACAAAAGATAAACACTTAGAACTAAGAAGCAAAAGATAAAGAAAACTGAACCCACAGAAGAGACTCCCCAGAACAAAATGCTTAAAGGGTAGACAGAGAAACATTAGTATAACTTTAAATCACTCTTATTTACATAAAATTAGCTTTTGAGGGGTGTAAATGTAGGTCAGTGGGAAAGTGACTGCCTGGCTCAGGAGAGGGCCTGCACGTGTTTCCAGTACCACACACACACATACCCTACTTTTATTAAGGAAAACTGATCTGGCAAGATAGCTCTGTGGGTTAGGGCACTAGTTGCCAAGCCAGTTGACCCGAGTTTAACCCCTGGAATCCACGTGGTGGAAGGAGAGCACTGACTCCTGCCTCTGGCCTTCACATGCACAACCGTATGCATGCACTCAGCCCCTCCCCAAATAAATAAATGCAAATGATTTTTAACTTTGAACAAAAAGAAAAATGTGAAAATAGTTACATACACCTATTAATCTCATGGCCCTGAATATTAAATACAAAATCACCTGTACTCTCATTCTCTAATATCTGCTTATATTATTTAACTGAGACTCTTTTAGAATGGAGTATATCAAACCAATTTAAAGTTCACGAGTAGGTTATCTGTTAAACAAATTCCTACAATGGACTAATACAAAGCCATGAAGAATACTGCAGCATATGCTGGTAAAAGAAATGTAAGCATGCTAAGAGAAAGCACATACCCTGGGGCTGGGGCTCTCACTGGCTCAACAGTTAGAGCACTTATTGCTCTTGCAGAAGACCGGGTTCGGTGGCCAGCATCTACAGACTGACTCACGACTATGTGAAACTTCAGTTCCAGGGAACCCCTGGCCTTCCCCAGCTTCTGCTGCACAAGGTGCACATAAACTCATAAACCACACACATACGTGTAACAAAAACTGCTTTTAATTTAAAAGTTTAAAGTGCCAGGCAGTGGTGGTGCACACCTTTAATCCCAGCACTAGGGAGGCACAGGCAGGCTGATCTTTTGAGTTTGAGGTCTGCCTGGTCTACAGAGAGAGTTCCCGAACAGCCAGGGCTATACAGAGCAATCCTGTCTCGAAAAACCAACAAATAGATAAATATAAACACATTTTAAAATCAAAAGTAAACACACTATTAAAACACAGAATAGCAGTGTCTGCCTTAGAGCTTCTGATTTGCTATGTTAGAGCTAAGTAGAAAGGCCAGCAATTTGCACTTAAGTTGCCATATAGTACTGATGCTATGAAAACGTCACACTAAGAACTAGGACCAGACTGGCACATGCAACAAGGTCTAATTTAAGTGTAATTAGGATTTTGCGTTCTTCAGCTACAGTGACTACATTTCAAGAATTAAAAAGCTAGAAGAGACTCATGGTTACCAAACCAGAGAGCATTCTTCTCAAGAGTGAGTGCTAGACTACATGTTATCACTTTGAACAATGAAAATATAAGGACATGGTTCATGTTCTCAGGGCTCTTATGAGACAGTTAAGGATAGCCAAATGGTAGTAGTTAACATTCAGAGGATACTTGTGAGACACAAATAGGAACAATGGGAAGATATAACACCCTCAGGACCTGGACCATTGAAAAGAGCATGTCGGCTCAGCCTCTTTAAGAAAAGATAAGTCAGATATGGTCCTTAAATTTGAGGAACGTCAGCTCACTTCATGAGGCCTGGATGAGATGGAACCATCTATGCATAGGGAGACGCCCTAGGATATTCTCCATGAGATCATCACAGATCACCAAGAGATGTCTTTCTAGAAACCATAACCCTTCTGGCATATAGGGCTTCACAGAAATTACAGAGGACAGCGCTCCTGTAATGTAGCGTGCTGACTGGAGAACACTAACCCACAAAGTTCCTATGCCTGGGGATCACAGGACATCTGTGGGACCACCATTACTACACTACCAGCATTCCCTGTCACCATGGTCTTCTTAAGGGCTCACACACAAGGCGAGCTTCCGTTTGAGAATGAGTGCACGTATATACGGCAAAGTACAGAGAGGAAACAGACTGCATGATTTCTTCCTTCCAAATAAAAGTATTTAGCATTGAAACATATTAGCCTTATTCTAGGAAATCAGGAGCAGTGAAATTGGTCTGTGGGGTCAAGGGTGCTTCAGAGGGGTGAGTTCATTTTATGGAAACACATCAAATTTTAACATGTATGAACTGTTGAACTACATGTTCATTAAGCTTACCAATTTCTTAGCTTCTGCTCCACTCTTGATTTTATGTGGGTATTTTGCTATAACAGATGCTGCTTTTCTGTAAAATAAAAAAATAAAAAGGAAGGAAAAAACAATTGAAAAGCCAACAAATGTGTATTTTTCTCTTAAAATGAAATACACATACTAATAAAGACCCACATTAAATTTTTACAAAGATAGCTGATTTCCTACTATGTAAAACTTAAACTATATCACTGGATGTTTAGGAAATTGGAAATAGCATGACTGGCAAACTGGCGACGAAGACATCTGGGGAAGAAGATGGAGATTATGGGATAACGACATGGGCTGCCACTCACAAAGGCTGACCTAGCTACTACTCCCTGAGTGTTGGATCTGCCAACAGCAGAGACAAACACTGAACCCCAGGTATGGCGCCATTTTCTGGTGTTGACATGCCAGGGACCTGGTGGCAGGTTGACTACATTGGACCACTTCCTCTAAGGAAAGGACAACGCTTTATCCTTTCTAGAGTAGATACTTACTCTGGTTATAGATTTGCTTTCACAGCATGCTATGCTTCTGCCAAAGCTACCATCTGTGGGTTCCACACAGCATTGTTTCTAACCAAGGAGCTCACTGCATGGAGAAGCGCAACAGTGGGCCCACATTCATGGACTCCACCAGTCTTACCATGTTTCCTACCATCCTGAAGCAGCTGGCCTGACAGAAAGATAGAATGGCCTTTTGAGACAGTTACAGCACCAATTTGATAGCAGCAGCTTGGGGGCTGGGGAATGGTTCTCTAGAAGGTGGTATATGCTTTGAATCTACATCCAAAATATGGTACATTTTCAGAAAGCATCTTTAATAAATACTGCGGGGAAAACTGGATGTCCACAAGCACTAGAATAAACTGGCCTGCATCTATCACTTTGAACAAAAACTCCAAATGGATCAAAGACCTAAACCTAAACCTGTAACCTGCAACACTGAAACTGCTAAAGGAAAACGGTCAGTGCCCTCCATGATATAGGTGTAGGAAAGGACTTTCTAACAGGACTCCATCTGACCAAGAATTAAGGCCAACAACTGACAAGTGGGACTTCATAAAGCTAAAAGCTTCTGCACAGATAAGGAAACCATCAAAAAATGATGAGGAAGCTCATGGAATAGAAGACTCTTTGCCAGCTACACATTTGACAGAGGACTAAAATGCAGAACTAAAACCAAAGAATCAAGATACAAAGACAACCTAATGAGTTTTTTAAAAAAAAATGGGTCAGGGATCTGACCAGAGCTCAAAAGAAGATAAAAATGGCTAAGAAATACCTCAAAAATGTTCATCATCCCTAGCAATTAGGGAAATGCAAATCAAAACAATTTGAGATTTCATCTTCTCCCAGTCAGAATGCCAAAGGTCAACAATACAACCAACAATAAATGCTAGAAGGAGTGTGGGGGAAGGGACCTTCATTCACTGTTGGTGTGACTGCAAACTGGTGCAGCCACTCAGGGAACTAGTCTGGAAATGTCCCAATAAAACTGGAAAGAAATCTACCACATGACCCAGCTGTATCACTCTTTAGTATATGTCCAAAGGACTGACATCCTACTCCACAGACACATACTCAGCCGAGTCCATAGCTGCTCTAGTCACAATAGCTAGGGAGTGCGAGCAACCTAAATGTCCTTCAGTCAACAAATGATTAATGAAAATGTGAACTACTATTCAACTATAAGGAAGTTAGCTGAATATGATGGACCACACCTTTTTTTTTTTAAGAGTTATTTATTATATATAGTGTTGTGCCTGCATATACACCTGCACACCAGTACAGGGCACCAGATCTCATTACAGATGGTTATGAGCCACCATGTGATTGCTGGGAATTGAACTCAGGACCTTTGGAAGAGCAGCCAGTGCTCTTAACCCCTAAACCACCTCTCTAGCCCTTGGGCCATACCTTTAATCCCATTACTTGGGAGGCAGATGCAGGAGGATTACTGTGAGTTCAAGGCCAGCATGTTCCACACAGTGAGTTTCAAGACAGCCAGGGGTACATAGGAAGACCTGCCTCAAAAAACCAAAATAGAAAAATGAAGCCACAAATGAAACTAGAAAAGGTCATATTGAGCAATCCGGGCCCAGAAAGGTAAATTTCACATGTCCTTTCTCATTGGAGTCTCCTATTCCAAATCTCAGAAGTGAGTACATATTTTAAAGTAACTGCAGAAACCAGGAAAGTAAAATTGGACCATAGAGAGGATAGGGGCTTTGGGGAACAATAGGGAGAGGAGCTACAAGATGCATGTGGTCTAAGGAGGTAAGGAATGAGAAAAAAGGTGGGGCTCTAATGACAAAATGAGGAGGATGCATAAGGAAAAAGACGAAAGCGGGCAAAATATCAGTATGGACATCTTCCTTTAAAAAAAAAAACCTACAATAAATGTAAGTCTGTGTATAATATATGCATGGTTTAAAATCTGGGCTAACAATGTTTCCTCCAAGAGCCAAAGAACACCTAACAAAAACCAAGGCCAGGCATGAGAAGCCCTCTTGAGTTTTTGGCCAGCGCTGTTCCTAGAGACTCCCCCAAACATACAGGCTACTGCTATTGGGGGAAGCCACCACAGTAAAAGGTTAGTTTCTATTACTGAAGACACCACACATTTCAGACACAGGGCCCAGAGGTCTCTGAGCTGGACTGACCTGTCCCTTCTCTGAGGACTAGCTTTCATGGTATCAGAAGGCACCAGGCAAGTGCCCAAGAAAGGGAAGCAACCAGGAGTTCTACACAGCTGTGACACCTATGAACCACAAGGACTACCTGCATGACATGCTAACCCTAAGGGTGCAGTAGTGACACACGTATCTTAGCGGAAACCAACAGCTCTCTACAAGGACTTAACACTCGCTCATCAAGAGGGAAATCCCGGTTCTGGAAACCTAGTCGACTACCCAGGGCTAGTGAAGTCAGTAGCTGAGCTCTGTACATGGTACTGATGGGCAATAAGAAGCTGACAAGATCTGCTATAGAAACACAACGAAACGTGATTTTTTTGGAACCACATCTATTTCAGAGTACAGCTCTCATCTACTGTTAAATTTCAAAGTCACATTGTATTTCCAGTCATTCAAGAAGAGCGACGGGAACGTGTCAGACTACACCTACTTTTAATCAGAAGCGTAAACTCCCCTGGTTTAACCCTACAAAGCGCAGCCAAAATTCTGTATACTTTAAATAAAGTGTCACTCAGCTTTTGCGTAAAACCTCTTTCGGACACCCGCCCCCGCCGCCATCCCTGCTAAGTGACATCAAACGAGGATGTCCCGGAGCGCAAGCTAACGACGTACCTGTACGCATTGTACTTGTGGATCGCCTGGCTCACGTTCTTCTCAAAGTTTGCGAGTTCTGAAAAGACAACAGAGGGCCCGAGTAAACAAGTACACGCCGGGAACTGCGGTCCCGGGAGGCGGGTGCCACCGCAAGCAGCCGGAACCGGCGGCGCGGGGCGCTGCGGCCGCCCCCAGGGGGAGAGAACCGAAGCCCGGCTGAGGAGACGGACCGGAGGGCGGCCCGGGACTCACCCACGAGCATGTCTGTGATGCCGCCGTTGAGCGACTCCTGCGGCGCCTTGCGTTTGCTCATGGCGCCAGGGACCCACACCTGTGGGTTACCGGTGGAACAATGGCGGCCCTGACAGGGCGCAGCGCGGTGACGTCACGCGCCGGGCGACGGGGCGGGGCTGGCGAGTGCCCGACGGTAAGAAGGAATCCCTGGACGCAGGGGAGCGAGGAGGTCCCGTTCGGCTCCTAGCGGTTTGCTCTGAGAGATCGCGTCTGCTGTCCGAGTCGGAGAACAGTCCGGTTGACAGCCCGAGATTCAGGAGGAGATGGACGTGGGCTGCTGTGGGCCATAGCTGTGGAACGCACGGGCTGTGCTGGATGTGAGGCGTGCCCGCGCCAGCTCTGCTGTCAGAATCCAATTGCTGCTCCGTGCTTTGGGGCACCGTGTAAAACATGGAATGAAATATGCCAACCAGAACTTTTTAGCATGTCTGCCAACCAACGACTAAGGATGCGTTCTGTTTTGTTTGTTTCTTTGTTTGTTTTTTTAATGTTCATGCCTTTTGTGGGAGAAGCTAAAGCTATGGATAGACAAGAAAGACGTGTCTGACTTAGCTGCTCAGCATTGGAGCCCTCAATCCATATATGGCTTGTATGTGAGAACCTTATAATTTGCTTGAACTGAAATATAGCATCCGCGCTAATTATAACCCTAATGGGGGTTCATATTAACTGCAATTGCAGCAATTCATGTGGGCATAAAGTTAAGTTATTATTTTTTTTAAGATTTATTTTATTATTTATACAGTGTTCCACCAGAAGAGGGCACCAGATCTCACTACAGATGGTTATGAGCTACCATATGGGTGCTAGGCATTGAACCCAAGACCTTTGGAAGAACAGCCAGTGCTCTTAATCTCTGATCCATCTCTCTAGCCCAAATTTTTATTATTATACACACTAGTGTAGGTGACTTAATTAAAATCAATGATAGTCTTGCCATCCAGCTTAGCTATTATTACTATTTGGGACACAGACTTTTACTTTTTTTCTCCAATCCTAACTTTAAAAATTTTCATTATTGTTGTTGCTCTAGTTTTTGTTGTGTTCTGAGACTGGAGTATGTATGTAGCCCAGGTTGGCCTCAAATTCACAGAAGTCTTCCTGCCTCAGCCTCCTGGGTGCTGGGAGAAGTATGCACCATTAGGTCCAGCAATACATTGATATTATTTTAATAATAAAGAGTTATTATTTAATAATAATAACTCATGTAGGTTAAACGAGTTACCTTTATTAGGAAGAATAGGGCGCTGCTTTCGGTACTGGATATACAGCAGTGACAAGTCCAACGTTGTGCGCATTTCCATAGCAGGTAGTGATAAAGTGGCCTAAAAAGAAGTCAAGAATGAGTGATTCACTGAGAATACATCCTTAGCAGAAATGAGGCCCTCAGCAGCACACACAACACTTCAGGAATAAATAAAACAAAGCAAGGAAATAGGGCAGCCTTTGGGAGGTTAGAGATGGGTTCTATTTAGAGAGAACAGTTAGAAAACACCTCTCATAAGGTCCCTGTGCACAGACATAATGAAGATGAAAGGGATTTGGAGATAACAACTGGAATGATTCTGTAGAAGCAGCAAAGCCCATCTGGAAAGCTTCAACCAAAAAAAATTCTGCACAAATTGGAACAAGTTCATGAGGAATGAGAACCGAGGATCCGCAGGGTAGAGGGTGCGGTTGGTGAAACTAGAGAAACAATTAGCCTGCTCTCATTTCACTTGACTTACTGTCCTTTTCCTGCCTCACATCCTCATCACTTAGTATCACCCTTTCTTGTTCTCCTTTCTAAACGTTATTCTATACCACGTGTACATTTGTGCACACAAATGCATTATAGGCTAGGATATGCATGAAGCTGAACATGCAGCATTTTTCTTTCTGAGATTGTGTATCCCCACGGAATATTGCACATTCTAAGTCCATCTATTTTCTTGAAAAGTCTGTGACTTCATTTTTCTTTAGAGATGAATAATATTCCTCTTTATATATGTACCAGGTTTCAGTTAGCCATTCATCTGTTGATAGACATCTAGGGTTGTTCCATTTCCTTGCTATCGTCAGTGAAGCAGCAACAAAAACAGGTGTGCAAACATCTGGAGGGAAGCATGTGGAAGTCTTTGGGTATACACCCAGAAGTGAAAAACTGGATCATATAGTAGTGCTATTTTTAATTTGAGGGACCACTGAACTGATTTCCACAATGGCTGTTTATTAGTTTTCACCTCCACCAGCAATAAAGTTCTTTCCCACACCCTCTCCTCATGATTGCCATTCTGACTGAGGTGCCACGGAATCTCAGAGTCATTTTAATTTGCATATCCCTGATGACTAGGGATACTGAACACTTTTACAACTATAGGTTGGCTTCATATATATTTTTAAACCTGTTTATTCAGTTTATTAGACCATTTGTTGACTGACAGCTTTATTTCCTTGGTATTTAATTTCTGCACTTCTTTGTAGATTCTGGATATTAGCCTCTTGTCTGAAGTATAACTGGTAAAGATTTTATTTCTTCTGTAGGCCGTTGGCTTTGCTGATAGTTCTTCTTGCTGTGTCAAAACATTTTAATTCCATGTAGTCGCATCTGTTGGCACCTGGGTCTAGTTCCTATGCTACTGAAACGCTGTTCAGAGAGTTCCTGCTCACCACAGGATCATAAAGAGTATTCAGTATGTTTTCATCCTGCAGTCCCAGAATGCCAGGTTTTAAGATCAGGTCATTCATCCATCTTGAATTCTTTTCTGTACAAGGTCAGAGATGAGTCTAATTTAATTCTTCTGAGTGGAAATCCACATGTTGTATGTGGTCTCATTTTTTCCACTGCATGTCTTCGGTTAAGAAACAAAACTCAGGCCAGGCATGGTGGCCCATGACTTTAAGCCCAGCACTTGGGAGGCAGGAGTATACAAAACTACTGCTACTGTGGTCTAAGAGGTAAGGGTCCATTCCAAACTGGCAGCCAAAATTGCAGATGTTGTGCCTGTCGTGGTGGTTTTGGAGACAAAAAAAGATGCAAGATTGAGGGGCCTCAGATTGTTTCTCCATAGTTTCAGAAAGCCACTGAGGTCAGAAAACGTGTAGCAGGGCCAGAGTCTGTGCAGGGCCACTGCGTACAGTTATAAAGAAGTCAGGGTTGTGATGGAGATGGCTAGGTGCTAAGAGATTCTAGAGCCATGAGATGCTTCCCAAGAATGGCTGCACACATACATGGAGTGAGACCAACTCAAGTGAGCAGTGTCTACTACAGGAAGCAGAGCTGGAGGGGCCAAGCCATCTACGCCCTCAGAAATCCAAGCCTAAGATAACAGACACATAGCCACAAAGATTTGATATTTGCCCTGCTGGAGTTCAGTCTTGCTTTGGTCCAACCTTTCCACATTGCTGCTCTTCTTTCCTTTTCATAATGGGAATGTATATTCGTTGCCAGCATATGCTGTATGTAATTCCCTTTTTTTTATTTTATAGGGGGTCGCAGTTAAGAAATTGCTTTGAGTCCCATAGAGACTAGAATTTTAAGGTGTAAAGACCACGGGAAATGTTGAACTTGGTCTTAACTGCATTTTGCACCATGAGATGACCATATGCCTTGGGGGCCAGGAACCTGAATCTGATAGTCTAAATGAGAAATGTTCCCCACAGACTTAGATATTTTTAAACACTTGGTCTCCAGCTGGTGGTGTAGTTAATGTGTGTATGTGTGTGTGTAGTATGGTATGTGGTGTGTGTGTGTGTGTGTGTGTGTGCGCGCGCGCGTATGTACCTTTAGGAGGTGCAGCCTTGCTAGAGAGGTAGGGTTTGAAGGTTTATAGTCTTGCCCCAATTCCTTCCTGATTTCCTCCTATTCTGCTTCCTGTGTGTGGGAGAAAAATGCCATCAGGCCATGCTTTCCCACCAATATGGACTCTAACCCTCCAGAACTGTAGGGCAAACTGAACCTTTCATTGTTGAAGTTACTTTTGGTTAGAGTTCTATCACAATAACAACAACAACAAATAGCTAGTACAGATGGTAAATACAGGATTCCCCCTCAAAGATTACTGGAAGCAAAGTATTGCCTTGCTACACAAGTAGTTCAAACTAGTTCAGGCTGGGACGATCCTTCTCTTCTTCACATCTGATACACTGGGGATGTATTGGAATAGACCAGTCTATATTTGTTACCAGGGAAAATTCACATGCTATCCTTTAGAGATGGAAGGACACACAGCCTGAGGCATGTCAGGGAAGAAGATTGAGGCTTCTAGGTGTAGTATTAGGAGACGGGAGTGTGTGCAAAGCACACACAGGTGACGAAACTAGGCTGCAGAGTGCACTGTTTATTTTTAAATTTATTTTTTTTGAGACAGGGTCTCTCTCTCTACACAGTGGGCAAGTGCATTATTGAGAGGGTGTGTATGTGTGAGTGTATAATCCAAAACCAAATGGGGGTCCCAAGTGAAACTATCTTTTATGCATTTCTGCCTCATTCCCAGTGAATTCATAACTATGAAGTTAGTATGGGCCATGGTTTGCTTAGGGTTGATGCAAAAGTTTTTTGGATTGCCATGGGTCTAGTAGACAAGAGCTCCAAGACAGAACTTGACTCCTATTGGGACTCTGGAAGGGAACATCCTTTAGGTGCCTTTTTCAATGACAGTGCTTGGAAGCAAACATGTGATTTGTGCTCCAAATCAGATCCAGAGATGGGAAATCTTAAAGAAAAATACATGTATGTTTGTATCATGTACTTGTCTAGTGCCAGCAGAGGCCAGAAAAGGGCATCTGATCTCCTGGAACTGGAATTACTGATGGTTGTGAGTTTCCATGTGGGTGCTGGGATTCCTTTGGAAGAGCAGTCAGTGCTCTAATGGCTGAGTTCATCTGCCCAGGCTAGAAATGGAGGCGATGATATTGAGGACTTCTGAGATGACCTTCAGATGAGATTTTGGTCTCAAGAGCCGATGCTGCACTGGGTTAAGAGCTTGGGAAGGCCAGGCATGGTGGCGCACACCTGTAATCCCAGCACTCAGGGAGGCAGAGGCAGGCGGAGCTCTGTGAGTTCCAGGCCAGTCTAGTCTACAAATTGAGTCCAGGACAGCCAAGGCTGCACAGAGAAACTCTGTCTCAAACCAAACCAAACCAAATCAAAAGAAACAAAGACTTTGGGAAGAACTGAATATGTGGGGAAATAGCTTTGCTGGGGCTAGATGTTAGACTGGTTTGATGGTGGCTCCCTATGCCTACATCCTAATTTCTAGCACCTGCGAAATGTCACAGCATACGGCAAAATGTGTGATTGCATCAAAAGCTTGAGAGGTACTGATCCTAGATTTTTCCAGACTGGCCCTAAGTCCAATGACAATTTTTTTTTTCTCATAAATCATTCGAGGGCAAATTTGGAAGAGGAGAGTCAGGAATGACTGTAATGGGTGGAATGGGAAAATGTTCTCCACAGCTCATATTTGAACATGGTGTCTAGTTGGTGGTGCTCTGTTGGCAGGCAGTGGAACTTTGGGGACAGGGTGCCTAGGTTAGGGCCCCAGAAATGGGGTCTAAGGGTCGCAGGCGTCACTTCTGGCCTGACTGCTCTGCTTCTTGACCATCAGTGAAACAGAATGAGTGTCTCCACTCCCACCTCTCATCCTCTGCTGTCTCATCCAGGGACCAGCCCTTTGCCATGATGGAAGATACATTAGCTACGAGAAAAGTGATCCCTAAGAACAAGACACTACCATAGCTGAAGATTATCTGGAGGCACAGAAACAGGAAGAGGCCAGCAAAGGCTCTTTCCTCAAACTGTTAGGGGAAGTAGTCTTGTTGACATCTAGATTTCAATTTCTTGCCTTACAAGTCATTTGTTACAGTTAAAGAAATTTTTTTAAGGTTGTGTATGTGTGTGTCCACTAGTTGGCTTTGAACAGACCCGAGGGAACTCGCCATCAGTGTCAACCCTCAGATCCCTGACTACTCTGCCTTCTCTGTGCTTTATTTATACACAATGTCCCAAGATTTTACCTACACTCAGAGGGGAAGATATCAACTTAACAAAGTTGGAACATCAACTGGGAAAATGCCTTGATAAGACCAGGCTGCACAACATTTTCATGATTAGTGATTGATGGGCGAGGCCCACACACTGTGGGTGATGCTATCCCTGGGCTGGTGGTCCTGGGTTCTGTAAGAAAGCAGGCTGAGCAAACCTCGATGAGCAAGCCAGTAAGCAGCACCTTCCATTCTGCACCAGGCTCCAGGTTCCTGCCCTGCTTTTGTTTTATCCTGACTGGTGATAGGGAAGTGTAACCTAAATAAACCTTTTCCTCCCCAAGTTGCTTTTTGGTCATAGTGTTTCATCACAGCAATAGAAACCAAAACTAATACAATTCACCTTTGGGGGAAGCAAAAATAACCCTTGGATTTCACTTTGTTATAAATGACAATGTTCTAGTGACAAACATCCCAAACTACTGCTTTGGGTTAATGTCATTTCCTTGCATAAAGTTTTCCTGTGATGCCCAAGTGCTTATTAAACCACAGCTCTCTTAGCCCAGCATTCATTCCCTTCCCAGTCTGGTCTTCTCCCATCCTTTGCAGGACTTCTAAAATCACGCTTTCTTCATCCCAGTACTTCTGGATTCTGCATTCATGAAGGGGAGGGCTCTATGGTCAAATGACATTACTCACAGATGAGTTGACATTGGACTTCAGCCAGCATCTTTATTAGAAGAGTTTTCAGATACTTTCCCCAGTGTTTAGTATCAATCTCTAAGAAACAATTAAAGCACGAAGCACGTTCTGAACTCACTTGACCATCAATGCTTCATACTGTCTCTGTGGTGGCCACTTTGGCATTTCTCCATTCCAACTTTATTTATCCTCTAACCAAATATGCCCATTTATGATAACCTGATCCTGTTTTGCTTTTACATGCACACACACAAATACACACACACACACTCACACACACACATAACACACAAGTTCTATGTGATGTTGAAATGGCTCATGAAATAGACACACTAATCAATTTTATAAAACTTCCCATGATGTTGAATTTTGAGTCATAAGTACTTGTGATGGTATACGGCAGAAATACACCTTTGAACATTAGATATATATCTGAAGTAATATTACAAAATATAGAAACTATTTCTAAAATGAACCAATTTAATAATGCTGCTAGCTGATGGAAGAGGCAGCACCATCTCATCCTACCAGTGTGTGTGCATGTACACACATACACGCACACATGTACTTGACAGGTATAAAGGAGTGGCAGACTGTTCAGTAGGGTAGCAGCTGGCATAAGCCCTTCATCTTCCTTTTTCTTGCATGACAACCGATTCCAGGTAAACGTTGGGACTCAAGAAATGTAGCTGCACTTCCATTCTGCCTGGCTCACACTGTGGCTTAAAGGACCAGACAGCAGGGAGCCTGGCATCACTCCAACTTAGTCAAAGGTCACTTGCTACAACGACCAGCACAGAAGGTAGGAAAATTTACCAGGGGAGAAGTGAAGAAGAAGAAACAGTGTCGTCAAACTTATGATTAACCATCTAAGAGAGCTGGATCCAGATGCTGTCCCAGCTGTAAGGTGAGGAGGGGTGGGCAGGGCAGGTCTCCTTCCCACCAGCAGTCCAAAGGGGGCAGGTTGGCTGCTGTCAGGAAAACACTCAAGCTGACATTTGTCATGTGCCCTGCAGGGCAAACTGCCCTGCGCTTTCTTCTTATAGCAGTGGAAGCAACTTTGAAGCATTGCTGCTTTGAGTGCCTGTAACTGACACTCTTGTGCTTCTGTGGTAGAGGACGTCCAGTGTGTAGACAGGGCCAGCATAGGCTGCTGGGGGCAAACATCACACTGCTGCTGGGAAAGGGGGTTCCACTTGGGTGCTGGAGACACCAGAATGTCACCACATCCAGAGCCAGGGGCCAGTTCATGGGAGCCTCAGTCACAGGCCTGCTCCAGGCTACCCCTTTCTTCATCCTCCATCTGTAACCAGCTCCAATCTAGAGTCTGAAAGTCAACAGGCACATTAATACTCAGTGGCCACGGCCAGTGTTCCTCTTTGGGAGGCAAGCAACACAATCTAGAAGCACGTTTAAGCCTTATCAGCATCATTCCTGGTACTATGGGCGCCTTTGAGCCAAGCGAGTTGTATATTCAAATGCAGCAGGTTTCCTCTGGACTAGCTGAAGTTCCTGCAACTCTGCGCCTACAGAATGTGGACGGTCGTTTTAGGACCACCTGTAGCATAGAGCTCTCATTTACACACTCACTGCAGGTAGGTGGTGATCATTTCCGTTATCTGTTTCCATGCCAACCAGATGCGGCTTCGCTTTTCTCAGATAAAGTGCAAGCAAGCAGTGAGATGGAAGAAACAGTACTAGGAGGTGAGAAGCAACAAGAGTTAGGAAGGTTCGCCAATGAAGGACAAGTGAGCAGATTAGCAATGATGGCAACTGGCAGTGGGGCTCCTTCTGATTCCCCCAAAGTTAGAAGTGAAAGAGTAGCTAGGAGATGAGCACATTGGCAGGAAAAGGCCCTTCAGACACCTACCATCATGTAGGCTGTCTGAAAGAACCTGGCTTGTGGTTACATTTTCTTCATGTCATTTTCCCTGACACTACTGCTGTGACAGGTTTCTCTTTTGTCACAGAGCCCAACACATAGAGATGTTCTGCAATGGTCCCAGAGAGAAGGAAAGGGCTTCTGGGAATACTGCTGCCACCATATCAGGATTAAGTCTTATAAGGATAAAGATAATGAATGCACATGGCATTTCTAAGCATGAAACAAGTACAAAAAACTTTAAAATGTATGAGACATCATGGATCTCTGCTGAGCCAAGGATGACACCAAACTGCTTTTCCTCCTTCTCTCCTCTTTTGGCTGCAGAAGGAAAGGGAATACACAAGCCGGGGTCCCCGGAGGTGGTTACCGTGAAGCTTCGGTCCTGCTCCTTCACCGTGTTGTGCAGCGTGCTTTCTAGTCGGGTGCAGAGGGCGTGTGCTTCAGCCACCAGCTCCTCACTGAACACAATGATCACATTGGCAGAACAGGGTCGTCAGGATCTTACCAGAGCTAACAACCTGCTTTAAAATATGCTAAAGAACTTTGCATACCATTCTAAAAACAACACAGGAATTACTCGTGTCTTAAAGTACCACATCGTTGACTAGTGATTTCAAGTGTCTAATTAAATACTCCACAGATGCTCAAATCCAGTGAGATATAACACTGCTGAAAACATGGAACAGTAAACAGATCTTTACATAACAAAAATGGATTTATCTTCATTTTATATGCATGGGTGTTTGCTTGTGTGTGTATCTGCACTTGATGGACACGCAGAGCCCAAGGAGGCCAAAAGAGGGCACTGGATCCTTGGACCTGTGGTTACAGCCAGTTGTGAATTGTGGGTGCTGAAAACTGAATTCAGGTCTTCTGCCACAGTAGCCAGTGCTCTTAGCTGTTGTGCTGTCTTAGCTCCCAGATTTCTTTCTGATTTACACATGACCAAATTTCTAACCAAAAGCGCCAAAATCTAAAAATGTTCATTTGTTCAGAAAACAGCACCTGTTTTCTGAACTTCTTTTTTTATTTGTTTTGTTTCTTTGTTTTTTGTTTTTGTTTTTAGCAGTGCTGGGAATTGAACATGTGCTAGGAAGTGCTCTACCACTGAGCTGTAGCTATAACTCACACCTTTGGAAATGAAAAAAAAAAATTAAGAAATTTATGAGCTTCTGCAGTGCACAATTAGAAAACAAACTAAATAATTGTTTTTCTTTCATGGATTGTCTTTCTGACACAGGGGAAGCTGAAACAATGTGTCCTTTTTCAACCATAACCTGACACAGAGATAAGGCAGTCATCCCTATCCCTGCTCATAGTCTGGATGTCACTGAAGGAAAAGTATCAAGAGACAGAGCCCCAGACTCCCCTTCTCCTTCAAAATGTGACATTCTGTGTGGGAAAGAATCAAGAGCATGTCCCCAGGGCGCCTAGCCAGGCTAAAGGCTCCCTGTCAGCTCCAGAGCACAGAGAGATACATGACCTGGTGTGTGATCCAGAAGCTTGCAAGAGATGGGACAGGTAATTAAGAGTCCAGAGAAACATATAATTGAATACCAAAGATTACACGCTCCCAGGGATCAAGAATAGGATTTCTCAAAACATCTTTACAGTTATTTGGTTTATGTTACAAAGTTTGCCTGTTCACACTGTCACAACTCCATGGCTTCAGCCTGTGTACGGAGTTGTACAGTCATCACTCTGTCTAATTACAGAAACTTTTTATCATCCCCAAAGAAACCTTCTACCCATTACCAGCCATCCCTTCCCACACCTGGTGTTGGGCGTCATCCGCCTCCTTCCAGTTCCTAAAGACTTACCCTCAGGAGCTGCTGTAAGCATCTATAATGCAGGGGACCCAGTTCCTAAAGACTGCTTTAAGCCACTGCAAGGCAGGGGACCCAGGATGCAGAAGCTTTGAGCAACGGCAGTGGAGCTGAACAAAGCAGACCCACTGGTGAGCGTGAAAGATGAGAGGCAGCAAAATCTGAGGAAGGAGGGTCTGTCTTGTCAGCAAGCAAGTCTCTGTGCTTCAGTGTGCAGCAGAACCAGTCAAAGAACTAACTGAGTACCCCTCAATTCAGAGGGTCTCGGTGGGACCCTAGAACTTGTTGCTGCTGCTTCAGTTGGACTAGCCTAAGGCAAGCCGTTTCTAAGAGACGATGGATGATCCAAGAACCACACTGAGGTGTTCACAAATACTTGCAAGTTTAAACATGACCTTGAATGGAGAAGAAAGCCCGTTGCTTTCTTTCTTTTAGTTACTGACCAAACGACTTGGTCAGAATGTCACTCTAGGTAAACAGAACACTTGGCTAGAAGTTAAGAGTCAGGAAGAAAAAAAAAAAAGAGTCAGGGAAGGGCTATAGTATGTGTCAGAAAGAAAAGACTGGTGAGATGGCTCGGCAGGTAAAGGCACTTGCAGCCAAGCCTGGTGACTTGCGTTCATTTCCCAGGATCCACATGGTGGAGGAAAGGAACCAGCTTCCACTAGTTGTCCTCTGACCCTGACAGTGCAACAAAGCACACCCTCTCACAGACAGAAATTTAAAAGGGGTGGGGGGAGGTAAAGAGGTGAATGAAGGATGAAGGGAGGAATTGGGCGGGAAGAGCAGCCTCATCACTCTAGAGCAGTGGTCTCAGCCTTCTTGCTGCTGTGACCCTTAAAACCGTCCCTCATGCTGTGGTGACCCCACCCATAAAATCATTTTCATTGCTACTTCATAACTGTAATTTTGCTACTGTTATGAATCATAATGTAAATATCTGATATGGAGGAAATCTGATAGTGACCCCAGAGGGGCCACGACCCACAGGTTGAGAACCACCGCGCTAGGTGGTGCTGACTGGGAGAAGGCCAGAGTCTCAGGTGTGACAAAGCGGGCACATCTTGGTTTTAAAGTGCAATTAGCACCTGTGTACAGCACGACTAACAGTTTCAGTATTCTCATTAGGCAACTGGTAATCTAGCTCTTGGACAAGGAAAGTAGTTAGCAAGAACAAGAGGCCATAGAAGCAGAATGAAAAAAAAAAAAAAACATGTCTGTGTCTACAGGACCTGATAATCACAAAAAGAGAAGCACACTCAAGATCCTTGGGTGGAAGTGACTGGTGACAAGCACACACATCCACTCCCAGGCCCTGCGTGCCCTTGAACGTACACTAAGCACTGTCAAGCATAGCTTACCTTTTCTTGGCCGACTCAGGTAAGCTGTCACAGGCACTGGAAGGCTGGGACATCAGCTGACCAGGGTGACTAAGTCGGGACAGATTCATGCTATCTGGGCTCCCACTCACTGGACCTCGGACTTTGCTCTGCATGATAAAAAAAAAGGTAGCCAACAGAATTATGGAGTCAGTGGGCTGGAGAGATGGCTCAGCGGTTAGCGCATAGTACTCCTGCAGAGAACCTGAGTTTGGTTCCTAGCACCCACGCTGGGTAGCTCACAATTGCCTCTAACTAAAGCTCCAGGGAGATCCAATATCTCTGACCCCCCTCAGACTTTCTGCACTCATATGCACATACCCACCCACATGCATGTACACAAAATTAAGAATACAATAAATCTAAAGAGGGAGACGCTGCTACTCTTTTCCAAGTAGGAAACACACAAAGAGGTTGTAAGACAGCTGCACTACCTGTGCTGTATCTAAGAAAGAACACTGAGATGCTTGATGGCAAGGGCTGCTATGGCTAGCCTTCCTATGGCTAGAGGTCAGTCAGAGGCTCCTGCCACCTCCTCAGGCCTGCAGCCCGTTCCTCAGCACCTCTAGCCACTTCTCCAGTTGAGCCTCTGGACATGCCTTGGCTGGGGTGCCTCACACACTCTTCACTGTCCCTGTCCCTGCCTTCACTGTTGCCAGGCTTTGCCTTCAGCCCTCAGGTTGAGGGTCCCTTTCTGGCTCCAGACCCTCCGCACCGGCTAACCACCGAGGTCCACCTTCAACAAGCCTTTTAAATAAGCAGCTTTGTACTGTTCTTCACCGTCGGCTGCATCGCCTGTGGAGAGGCCCTGGACACCTGCTTCCTGGGTTTCTACCCTAGGCACGCAAGCTTGGAAGGTCATTCCATAGGGACTGGCTCCCACGGCTGGGGTAGCCTACTCCTCACGGGGTTCTCAACTCCTCCCACTGCATGCCTTTGTCTCTTAGTGCTGATGTTTGACACTATGCTGCATTCTGTCACTAGCTGTAAAGACAATGTTTTCTCCGGAAGTGTCTTCATTAGGAAGGGGAAGAAGGAAGCCTTAAGTGTTTCCTCCTGTGCTGTAAGAATAAGGGGTGTCTCATATAAGCCAGTGCTAGCCCTGTCCGGTCTTACCCTGTAGGTCTTAGCCTACAACCACTGCTCCGACCCACTTTTGCCATCCGGATGGCACAATCTTCTGGAATGTGCCCATCACCACATCACTCTAACTCAAGGTCCAGGAGCCTTTCTGGCTGCTCCCTCGAGTCTAAGAAAGCTGGGGTTCCTGCCCCGAGTTTACGCACCATCACTCCTGCACACTGAAGGATTTTCCACTTCTTCACGAAGTCTAGTGTTCCCTGCCGAGCCCTGGTCTGCAACCCTCACTGGATTAGAGCGGAGGCCATACCCAGCTCCCCACATCCTCCAGCTTTCACACTGTTGACACTCGTGAATGCACTCGTATTATCTCAATTTCCCCCTTCTCTCCCTTCTTACAAGAGAAAGTATCTCCCAGCTCTCATCCCCAGGGAAGTCCATCAGTGACGCCCCTAATTCTGATTTCCCTGTTCTCAGGAGGGAGCACAAACTCCCCCTGGCACTGTGACTCTCTTAAAACACTGTCTCCTCCCGTTTGGCCTATAGAGACACTGCAGTCTTAAGAATCTTCACAAAGCACCATTTTTGTATCTTGCTTCTGTAATATGCCACCTTTTTTTCTTGCCCTTTTTGGGGCTGTTTTGTTATCTGAGGCAGGGTCTTACTATGCAGTCCAAGCCTTGACTGCTCTGGACTCTCAAGTGCTGGGATCATGCCTCCTCCTTCCCCATCTGCACCCTAACTCCTTGCCAGGTATCATGACATAGCTCAGGCTGGTCTGAGGTCATCATCTTCCAGTCTCAGCAAGTGCTGGGATCACAGGAGGATGTGATCCTGACAAGATCCTGTCAGCTGTGAGTGTGTGTCTGTGTTGAGCTCTATCTCTAGCCCTGACTGTGTTCTTGTGAGAGGCATTCAGGTGACAGATACTGATGTCAACTGAAGACACAGACATGGATGAGAAGGTTTGAGCCGCTGGTGGTGGGGGTGGGGAGCTCTGCCCTGGATCCTTGAGAGGGGCTACCATCCTGCTGACATCTGGATTCTTAACTTCCGGCCTCTGAAGCTCTTGAAAGAACAGTATCTGCTGTTTGGAGCTTCTCTACTTGTGGTAATCACAGTAGTCTCTTGTGTAAGTAAAAACATCTCACATAAACTCTCCCTTTAGGAAGTCTCCCTGCCCACTCCATGTCACAGGTAAGTGCTGACAGAGCAGCCGAGCTGAGGGGCCTGTGCCTTCTTGGAGGGTGGTGGTGGCATGCAGAGGAGAGAAGACCTGAGGGGCCACAGCAAAGGTCACTCACACAGGCGATCTTCAGGAGGTTCCAGAGCTCCTTCTGCCGCTTCTCCTGAAGTCGGACCACAGTCTTCTCATCCTCATTCATGAGGCTCACCACCTCTTCCACCTTGGGCAGCAACTCTAGTGCCTTCTGCTTACACACCACGGTTTTACTGTAAGGAACAGATGAGCCACACTCCTGTGAACTCTGGGCTGGCACAGCATTGCTCCCGACTCTGATGGATCCTGCCAGCAACTGTAGATTGTTTCTTCACTGTGCAGGCAGATCAGGGCAGAGCAAGAGCCCCCGCCAGCCCCGTGGCTCTGCTGTGACTCCACACCCTGTCCTGCGGTAGGAGAGAGACCACCCACCTGAGCTGTGTATAAATCAGCCGCACTTTCTTCTCGAAGCACTGGATTGCCTGAAGGAGCAGCCGTACCATTTCCTGACTGTCACCTTCTGTTCTTTGGTCTGCAGAGGAAAGCGGCAGAGGTCCTCCTACTGGCCCCCAGGGCAGACCAGTGTCTCACAGACAGACAAAATGGGGCCAGGGCCAGAGCACCCACCTCGTGGCTTCTCTCTTAGTCTTCTATAGAGCTCCCTGGCTTGTTCCTCTCTGGAGAAGGAAAAAGGCTAGAGTCAAGGCCTGACAGGAACATTTGAAGCACCAGTCCACTACTCATTCTTGCCAGCAGAACCGCTACCTTTTAGACTACTGGTCGTATGTTCTCAGTGGGGAAAAAACCTGGCAGTTTTGGTAATTTTTATAAAATCCAACTGCCCCAAACAAGAGCAAACTTAAGGGCTATATCCTTCCTCTGCCTAGCAACAAGAGTGGTTCAAGGTGCCATTTCTGGACCTGACCAAGAAAAGACTTGCCCTTAAAAGCCTAAGTCCAAGGCTAGCTATGACCGCCTCTCTGCTCCTCTAATACAGGTGGGCTGGCAACAGACCGGGAAGAAGGCTCTAACTGATCTTGACTGCACACACAGCCTGAGCACTCACGAGGCTGAGGTAGTAGGATTTCTATAAGTGTTAAGGCAAGTCTTGACTACCCAGCAAGTACCAGATCACTCAATACTCTGCAGTGTGATCTTGTTTTGAAACAAACCGACAGCACTTACACATACCCACACGTGTACACGCATACAAAGAGAAGATTATCATTTGGAAACCTGAAGAGAATGAAGGGTGAAAATATACAAAGGGGGAAAAGATAATTCTTTATTTTTAGATTTCTCACCCTAAGACTTGTAGAAAGAGCATCAGGGGACACTGATCACTCCAGGTGATAGGGCCCTTAAGCTGACCCGCCAGCCCAGAGCCCCAATGTCAGCACACAGGGCTGCGTTTAGGGTCTCCAGGGAGGATAGATCTGTGTAGATGCTTTGACCCCTCGTGGACACAATGCCAAATCCTGGGCTCAGCACAATCCTCCTCAGTTTTATTTCCTGCTCTGGAAGTCACACCCAGACAGGGCTGGCTGGATGAGCAGGGCTGTCTGCTGCCCACAGCAAAGCACTCTGTGTGTGTGTGTGTGTGTGTGTGTGTGTTATGGGGGTGTTTCCTTGTCACTTCATGGGTCTGGATGCCAAGGCTCAGGGTGACAGACAGCCATCTGTCTAGTTTATCCCAGGAATGTGCCAGGTGATTCATTGGGAGACATGCCCACAGAACCTCCTGAGGCAATCCTGACACACCAGAAGCTCTGTGGGGCGTCAGTGTGTCTGGGGGTACAGCGTGGTCCCTCCCTGGTTGTACTCACAGGTCATCCAGAGTGCCCCCCTGCTTCCGACCCATCGGGCTCCTCTGTAAGTCCACAATATCCGTCTGCAGGGCCATCATTTGCTCCACCAGATGCTTCACGTCATTCTCCTGATGGAAAAGCTGTGCTCATGTCAACTGGGCGTGTACAAAGGGCATCCGGAGATGACAGATGCACTGGGAAGACCCTCAGCTGACTGGCTAGATGGAACATGGGCTTGGGAGTAAGATGGTCCAAACTCTCCTCTCCTGTCTACCCCTTTGTAGCTGTGAGACCCTCAGCAGCAACAGAGCTGTAAGCCACAGTTTCCTCGTCTCTTAAACAAACCTCCAACAGGGCTTCACTGCAGAGTAAGCACAGTAACCTGGCAGAGAGGATGCCCAGTGCTTCTGACTTTGTCTCCCTTACTGTGTCTGCCCAAAGCAGGTGTTATAGCTGAGTGTCAAATTGGTGAGGAAGACACACACTTCTTCAGGGTTGGGCAAGAAACTATATTCAGGACAAACATCTTTAACTTAGATTTATTACTGTGTGTGTGTGTGTGTGTGTGTGTGTGTGTGTGTTAATAAGTGCACGCATGTGCATGCTGGCATCTGTGTACCATGGTGTCTATGTGTGTGGAGGTTAGAGGACACTTTCAGGAGTGGGTTCTCTCACTCTGTGTTTCTGAGGCAAGCCTTTCTTATTGGTTCTGACACACTGCGTACTCCAGGCTAGCTGGCCTGTGAGCTTCCTGGCAGTTCTCTCGTCTCTGCCTCCATCTTGCTAAAGGAGCATTGACAGATGCATGCTATTACTGGCTTCTTAAAAAGTGGTCTTTGGAAATCAGACTCCAGTCATCAGGTTTAGAGCAGCAAGCACCTGCACCCACTGAGCCACTTGGCTGGCTTTGAGTTGTGTACCTTTAAGTAAGCAGACACCTGTTAGGTCTCATTTATAGTTAGGTACTAAGCCACAAAGGCAAAGCCCCTTTCCAGTGCACAGGATGTGAAGGAAAAGCTCTGGCCTGCAGGGTCTCGGATCTCTAACCTTGTGAAGAGGGGTTCTCAATGGCCTCTAAGCACACCATCCTGAGATTTCTGCTTGAACCCTTTCTTCCTTACAGATTTCGTGTTTCAACAAGCTCAGGCGGAAACCTTTGTTTCCGACCCAAAGCCCATTTTAATAGCAGGAGGCCTTGGCTTTCCTGAGGGCACCTGACATTCTGCTTCTTTCCTGAATCCAGACTAAGTCTGCTCAGTTCTCAGGTCTGGTCACAGCAGGACTCCCTGCACTTACTACTCTGTTATATACAGAAGTCTGGGTAGGGTCAAAGGGTGTGATGAGAAAACCTTCAGTTTGGACACAGCAGCTCACAGAGTTGGATAAGGAAGTAGAAAGGGGTAGAAGAGAGCTCCAGCCACGTGGCGGGGCCCAGGTGAGTCTCCTACCCGCCCACACTGCTCCACAGCCTGCTCCATCTCCCGCCAGGCCAGCAGCAGCTTATCTGATGCTGGAAAAAAAAATGGGGTGGGGGGAGGGAGGGAGAGTGAAAACCAGAAACATCATAACACCAAAACAGAAGTTCAGAACTGAATTATAAGATGGCAGAGATACTTCAGAAATAAAGGAGAAGGGAGGAGAGGGGTGTCTTCAAGCTCACTGCAGGGCGCACTCACTGATTCCAAACTCTGTCTGCTCTCTGTACTTCTCCAGGTCAATCTGGATGCTGGTTTTAAAGAAATCCAACTTGGCCTTGAGCTGCTGCGCCATGGAGGCCATGGCATTCTTCATCTTGGAGAGGCAGCTGTTATTCCGAAGGAGGTTCATCCTGCAGGGGTGGTAAGAAGCAGAAACAGAACCTTAGAACACATTTGGCATCTAGGTACACATCCTGTGTAGTAACAGAACCCTTTGCACAGGGAGGCCTGACTATAACCACTCACAGTCACCGATACCAAAACAGCCTCCTAGAATCCTAAGGACAACTTCCCAGGCTGCACTAGCACTTAGGTCTACATCAAAGTTGGAATTAGGTGAAATACAACAGAGAGGCCCAACGCATGCATCCTAACTGGCGAATCCATCAGCACATCCCAGTTAATCAGTGTTGCTAACCCACCAAGTTTCTCCAAGCTCCAAATCTCATGCAGCTGAGCTGCCCAGGCCCAAGTTCTGCACTCCTGCCCCATTTGCTAACCCCTGGCCTAACCTTCTTCCGGCCAGCCCACCCAACCACTCTCTGCCGTCCAAACCAGAGTTTCCTCTTGTCCCTCCTATGAGTTGCTTCTGGATCCCTGCCTCAGCCACCTCTCTAAAGTCAGAGCCAACAAGCAATTTTAAACACATTAGGTAAAGCCAGCACAGTACATGGCAGCTCGCTGTCCCTGCTGCAGCCGGTTGCAGTCTTCCTTCAGCGTTTGAATGCTGTGCCAGACTTGGCCCCACACTTTCCTCAGCTGGAAGAAGGAGAGGTTCCGCTTGGGCTCCTGAACTGGAAACAAACAGTTGTCAGAGAGTAACTCAGCTACTGGGAACCACATCCTGCCCTATGGTGTCGCTGGTATTTTTAAAAGTTATATAATCGCTATACTGTTACATAATTTTAAAGGTATTGTAAAACAGTCATTCAAACATTAGTCTAAACATTTAGGTTCCATCAGCAGTGCGGGTAGAAA
The DNA here is from genome assembly GCF_907164565.1 of Psammomys obesus. Classification (NCBI taxonomy): domain Eukaryota; kingdom Metazoa; phylum Chordata; class Mammalia; order Rodentia; family Muridae; genus Psammomys; species Psammomys obesus. Next base: position 13,492,298 of record NW_026596143.1, on the reverse strand, counting down.
GCAAAAAAGCTTCCAACTTGATTGGGAGAACTCCGAGTCAAGCATGGTGACACACCCTGCTACCCCAGCCCTTGGGTGGCCGAAGCAGGGGGCCTCGGGGAGGCTGGGGCAGGCTGAGGTTACAGTTAGCTCAGCCTGTGCTATGGACCACTTGGAGACATAACCACAAATCAACGCACCCACCTACTTCCAACAGAAGCTCTTATTGTCACCACGCTTAAGATTGTATGAAATTTTCAGGAAAGATGAAAATACATCACCAGGTGAGATGGGTCAGTGGGCAAAGGCTCTTGCCACACAACATAGTGACCGAAGGCCAAGCCTTGGGACCCACATAAAGGTAGAGGAAAGAACTGATTCCATGAAGCTGTCTGCTAACCTCTACCTGTTCACTGTGGCACACACGCCCCTGCCAATGACAATAAAGCAATTAACTAAGCGAGTTCTCTAAAGTGCAGCATTAGCCAGAAGTGCTAAAAATGTTTAACTAATCAAGAAGTCTGGGAGATCTTTGAGACATTAGATCTTTGATTTGTTCATTCCAAGGGTGCACCTGTGAGACGGTGGGCTGAAAATGAGAGTAGGTGTGTTATTAAAATGTTCACCAACCAACATGCAGTGGACCACCACAGAACTACTCCAAACAAAGCAATTCCGTGCGCCCTGATGTGAGGACGATGGAAAGGGAGCTACAGAACACCCGTGTTACCGGTTTTTGAGGGGATACCCAAACATTTGATGAGAGCAGTTTTGCTGGAAGGCAGGTGTTCTGACTGGGAACTGCAGCCAAAGTGTTTTCTTTTCACTGTATATTCTTTTTTGGGCATCATTGGGGTTTTGTGTTCCATTTTTTGTTCTTGTGTCGTGTACATATATTAATTTTTTTGAAACCGAGTCTCAGGTAGCCCAGGATGATCTTGAACTTGCTATGAGGCTGAATTACTGATCCTCTTGCTTTTACCCTCCAGCACACATTGGTTATTAAATATAAATGCAACCTCAAAAGTGAATCAAAAAGTAGGTGACATTTCTTAATCTACTGCTCTAGTGAGAAGTGGTTAACCAGTAACCTTGCCTGAACTATTCTCTGAACATCCCAAGAAGGCTTTAGATGCCCAGAACCAGAAAAACAGGTTCCCTCATGTCTCACCCTCCGACTTTATCCCAACTCCCACAACAGAGCGATTTTAATAAGCGATACACTTACGGATACAGCTAACACTTTCAGGTTGGGGCCGGGGGGTGATCTGTGTCTCATAGGTGATTTTACTGTTGTCAAAGAGAAAGACAAGATCCGTGTCCAACGTGAGGCCCTCATTTGGCTGCAGAGGGACAAGAACACAGTGAGCTCGGTGGATTCCACCCTTCCTTTCCGGCTACGTGAGATCAGTCGGCACACTTCCAACTGCTGAGAGCCTACGAGGCCCACGTGACTCAGCCTGCTCTTTGTCCTGCTCTTTTTATCTGAACCTGCTCCTAACTTACATCATGTTCTATTTTATTCTGATTGCTTCTCCTGTGAGCTGCACACATCACAATTCCCTGTACAAAGACCGTTGCTCATCTGCTAATGGGACCTCCAGCTTTAATCTGTTAGCACTTGGGGGCAGGCGCCATGACACCCATTGATGGGTGAGCACAGACACCTAGCACAGCTGTGGAGTAATAAATAGCTTAGGTTGACCAGAAGAGCAGGACATGATTTTGGCAATGGGGGCACAAGAAAGTGTTCGCGGTCTGGAAGTGACAAACTGGAAGTGGAATGATACATGTCTTTCAGTAGGCCTCATGGGGTTGCTGACCCATCAAGCAAGTTGTACCCTGTGTTATTAACCACTTGTTATGGTAGAGCAGTAACGTGGAGTGCGGATGGTCCCCTGGGAGACCACACCAGAGGAAAGCACGGAAGACAGGGCACAGAAAGCCAGGAATCACCTTGCTGTCTGAGATGCACTGGGCAGCGGGCTTGTCGGGGAGCAGCACCAGCCCTGCCTCCTGCAGCAGCTCCTGGTCTTTCTCCAGGATTCCTGTGTCTTCCCGGATTCTGGTCTTTAAGCTCTGCAGACTCTCATCCTCAGTCACAGGGTATGTGTGAACGGTGCCTGTGACCATGTTCAAGATGTGAACCAGCTGCAACACAACCCAGATATTACTGGAAAAAAAATTCTGTTAATGTTTGTTTACCTCGTGTGTCTGTGTGTGTACTGGGAGAGGGGAGCATGAGTGTGCCACAGTACATGTGTGGAGATCAGAGCACGACTTGAAGGAGCTGGTTCTCTCTTTCCACTGTGTAGGTGGTATGGTTGATCCTGGGTCGTCAGGCTTGGCCACAAGCCTGTTTACCTAATGAGCCATTTCACTGTGCCCAAAACAAAATTCTTTACAAGAGGCACATGCATTTGCCAAGACCCTCTGCTACCCCCAATGCCTGCTAGCGAAGGTCTAGTCTTAGTCCCATTTTTCCTCAACAGAAAGCTGGCGACCAATGTCAGTCAGCCCAGTTTTCTTGTCCTCTTATTTCAGCCCAAAGACTCATAGGGGCCTGAATCTCCTCACAAAGCAAAGTGGCTCATGGCCTGCTATGTCTCCCTTCTGCAGAAGAACTTCTGTGTCCCACTGGGAACCACATGGCTGCCTCAGGGCTGCCTTAGCTCTGCTCTCACCTTCAAGTTCAAGATGTCATCTAGGGCTCTGAAACAGCCATTGGGACCGTACTGGGTATCCGTGCCCCTTTGTCGGGGGTGCCACCTGAGCATCATCTGCAGCCACTTCTCCAGGCGTTCAGCCAGGACACTATGGGGAGCAAAGGTAGGAGAGGCCTGAGCCCGGCAGCTTTGTGTGTGAATTCCAAAGCGTGGCCTTGGCTGAGAGCTGCGACTGAGTGCCAAGCTTGCTGTGCAAACACAAGGACCGAAGTTCCATCCCTGAGCCCACACAGGAAAGACTTATATCAGACAAGCGGATCCTTCAAGAGTCAGCCAGCTTGCCCTACTCCTTGAATTCCAGACCATCAGAGACTGTCTTAAAAAAAAAAAAAAAAAGTGGACAGTGCCTGAAGAGTGAAACCCAAAGTTGTGTTCTGGCCTCCACAGCGCGCGCGCGCGCGCGCGCGTGCACACACACACACACACACACACATTAAACAACAACAAAAAAAGCACAGCCTTGAGTATATGTCTCAACAGGACACACATGGAGGCAACCAAATGATTATCAAAACTGAAAATGAGAGACCTGAGAGAAAACACATAAACACTTACAAACAACCTAACAATTCAGGAGCCTCTCTCTTTTCTGACAGGGTCACTCCCTAAGCCTTGGGGTCACTCTGAAGCTTTGATAGTGCATTTGAGAACTGGGCTCTGGCTCAGTGTAGAGTGCTTGCCTGGCTCTGTGGTTCTAGGATCAGAACCATGACTCTGTGTGTACATGTATGTAAACACACAAAGAAAATATTAAAAAATGCAGCCGCACACACATTTCATTAACCTCATTAGTATATAAATTTAATATTTGTATATATTTAATGTAATATTTGTCTTTAGTAAAATTTTATGTTTGTTTAAAAACTATGTATACCAAAGGATTTTTTTAAAAATAAATTTCTTTATAATTTTTTTATCAGTAGATGTTTGATTTATATATACATGCGGTAATATAAACATTTCTTGGGCACAAAGGGATCCCAGCTGTTGGCTGTCCTGAAACACACTGTGTAGACAGGGCTGGCCTCGAATTCACAGAGATCCACCTGCCTCTGTCTCCCCAGTGCTGCCTCTGTCTCTACCATGCTGGGCTCCCAGCAGAAGTTTTAAATAGCCCTGGCCTGGACGCTGAGCTGCTGATTTGAGAACACCCAATGGATGTACTTGACAGTGGTCAACTCCTCCTGCTGCCCCTACACTGCCAGCTTAGGGCTAAGCCCACGTGCCCTTGCTATGCTTAACTTCTTTTCTTCAGATGTCTATGTCTTCTATAGATAACTCTCCCCACGCTCCCCCAGTTGCAGCATATCCAAGGTCGCTCCACACAGCTGTAATCCACATGGCTCCTTCCTCTGTCCTCCAACATGAGCAGCTGTCATGGAGCTTCCTTTTGTATTATGACCCAGTTCTGACTCATTAATCAAATGCTTATACTCTCGCTCTAAGACTAGACCACAACGGCATTCAAACCTCACAGGTTTATTTGTTGAGGCCAAACAAGGAACACAGGACTAACGTATAATCCCCACCCTTAAATGACTTCCTGTGGAGTAAGAGACAAACCCTATGCTGAATATACTTCAAACTAGAGCCATGTCACAGTCAGCCTCAGGTGCCAATGTCATGCTCACAGTCATCTGGAAAGAGAACCTCAAATGAATTTCCTAGAAAAGGTTGGCCAGTGGCCATGTCTGTGAGGCATCGTACTTATTAACTGCTTTAGGGAGGGGCCAGCCTATTGTGGGAAGGGGGGCTGTGTGAGAAAGCCAGGGGACCAGGGGGGCAAGCAGCATCCCCCATGGTTCTGCTTCAGTTTCTACTCTAAGTTCCTGTTTTGAGCTCTTGTCTTAGTGTCCCTCAAAAACAGACTGTCACAGTGTTTAATCACATCAACAGAAAGTAAACTAGAACAAGAGCACTGAGGCCAGTAAAACATATAACAAAAGGTTGTGTGAAATTAGTAGAGATGGTAGAACATTTGCTTAGCACGAACAACGCTAGGGATTCTAGCCAGAAGAAAGTGGTGTACGCCTTTAATCCCAGCACTTGGGAGGCGGGGGCAGGTGAATCTCTGAGTTCCAGGGCAGCCTGGTCTACAGAATGACTTCCAGGACACCCAGAGATACACAGAGAAACCCTGTCTTGAAAAATCAAAACCAAACCAAAACAAAAAAACAAAGCCAGAGATTCCATCTCCAATATAGCAAAAACCAACCAACCACTCACCCAACCAACTACCCAACTAATCAACCAACCAAACAAACAAACAAACAAACAAACAAACAAATCAACTTTTTTCCCTAGGGAGATGAGCTATAGGAATTCATTCTAAGTCTAATATTAAGACAGACTGCTCAAATTCTCAATCATGGGATGGTTTTATGATATCCATTCAAAAGTAATCAGAGGGTCTGGAGATGACTCAGTGGTTAAGAGTATGAGGTTTGGTTCCCAGCATCCACATGGCAGCTCAAGATCAGCTGTAACTCCAGTTCCAGGGGATCTGACCTTTCTTCTGGCTTCCACAGGCACCAGGTACTCAAACATACACATTTTTTTTTTTAAAAAGTTATTAGATGTCACCTCAAACCTTTATTTCTAAGAAGAGAAGAAAAATATATACAGCACTAATATCCCATTGCCTCACCTGTTAAGATTATTGGGAAAGGGTAAGGAACTCGAAAACTTCACTGTTCCATTCAAGTCTTCACTAACAACGATGTCCACTTCGCTCTTCTGCCGGACTTTGTTATGCCTGTAGATGTAATTTTAATCTTATGTCACTCAGTGGCCAATACCCAGCTTACACTTGCAATGTCGCTTTCAGCAGTACACTTTTTCTAAAACAACGATCCGTATGCCACAGGATGCTTCTTTAAGGGTTAGAGATGGTCTGCACTGTGGTTAGGGCCTTGGCTCAGTGGCGTGACTGGGGCTGTGGTTCAATCTGCACCATTTAAACAAAACAAACAAAATGTGGCCAGTGCTGCCTATGTGAGATCTTGAAGGGCAACCTCCAGCAAGGCCTCTCATGGCCTCGTGTCCTAAGTTCTCCAGGAAGCACTTGACATCTGTGTCATCCTAGACTACGTTTCTAATTTCCTCTACCCTTTGTTTATCAAATGGAAGCTCTCATAAAAAAAAAAAATAAGATTTGATTTTCTTTTTTCTTTAAAGATTTTATTTTATGTATGAGTGTTCTATCTGCATGTATGCCTGCAGGCCAGAAGAGGGCATCAGATCCCAGTATAGATGGCTGTGGGTGCTGGGAATTGAACTCAGGACCTCTGGAAGAGTAGACAGTGCTCTTATCTGCTGAGCCATCTCTCTAGCCCAAGATTTAATTCTCAGTTTCACTTCAATGTGTGTGGATATGAGCCTCCTGTGGGCAGCCTGATGTGGATGCCAAAAATCAAACCTAGGACCTCTGAAAGAGGTCATGTCTCCAGTACAGCGCTCATGTTTTGAGGGAGGATAAAATTGGGGTTCTGAACCATGATAATTGTGTACACATCACATTTATTTGAGATGTAAAATGTGCACACACTTGCCGTGGCATGCCTGTCAGAGGACACCTTAAGGGAACTGGTTCTCTCCTTCTACCACAAGGCCTCCAGAGATAGAACGCAGGCTGTCATGCTGAGTGACAAGTGCCTTTATCCACTCAGCTACTTCGCAGGCCCATACTTCCCTTTAAAAATATGTGGCTAACATTTTTTTCTAGAATAAATGAGCTTTTACATTTTCTAACATAGGGGTATTCCTGTGTTATTTGAATTTGTATTTCCTACGTATTTGAACGAGTACTGGAGGGGAAAAAACTTAAATCCAGGTGGCTTCCAACCTTCCTGGTAACAAGGACAAGTTAAATTTGAATAATGCTTCATAAATGACCAAGTACTCTGCCAGCATTCCTTTGGTTTCAGTGGTGACCCCATGTGGTGACATTATTTTTAGTCTGCCATTTAGTGGTAAGGAAATGAGTAGGTGTTGTCCAATATTAGACAAACTGGGGAGGGACAGGACAAAGGATTCAAAATCTGGTATAACTTCTAGTGTCTCAAAGTCCAAATACGTCTTTCCCCTAAAAGGGTCATTCAAATTAAAAACAAAGTGCTTTAGTCTTAAGCAGTTATCACTGGCAAAATGTAAATGGCCTATCTAGGGCAGACAGGAAGTAGGAGAGGGGCTGTATATATGGTAAAAGCTGCTGGCATACAGCTCTGGACACTGATGGTGCAAGTTGGGGTCTCCGGGGCTTCTGACTACAGAAAACAGTCTGGTGACAGGAAACTATAAATGGATGCATTAAGCAAATCATAGGCCACCTGGGCTGAATGTCTTGTCATTTGATGACAATGTTAATAAAACATTAAAAGCCCAGGAGACAAGGTCTTCTCATGAACAATTCCTTACCGGGTTCCAGTGAAATTGGCTTCTAAGTAGCCAACAGTAAGGATGCTTCTAGGGGAAAGATTTTGCAGCCAACAGACATACTGTGAAGATGCCGAGCCACCGAGGGTGTTCTCAGTTCTATACTTATCTTGTTACAAGCAGAGAAAAGTTCAATATTTGTGATGTTTTCCTCTGTTGTAGAGACAGAACCCACCAACTTTGAAAAGTCAACATTTGAAATGAGGACAAAATGACCAATCCCTTGGTTAACTGAAACCAGTATAGTACAAACAGTTTAAGGTTACTTTACTCTGTGGTCACTTTATAATGTGTGACTGTGAACTGAGTGCCTAATTCTCCCGTACCCATTTTAGAGCCCTGGGCTGAGAGACCAGAGCCTGGCTTGTAAGTAGCCATCACAGGACAGTGGCTTTCCAGAGCGTGCTCTGCCTCTGCCAGCACGCGGGCCTAACTGCAGAGCTGATGTCTGCTCCTGCCACCCAAAGCTTTCTCCTAGAGCCTAGGTCAAAGGCTGTGCTTCCGTTTTTACTAGAAATAGTTTCATGGGGATGTGGCTCACGGTCAAGTGTTTACTTCAGCATGGAAAAAAAAAAAAAAAAAAAAAAAGAAACCCTGGGTTCCATCCCCAGCACTAAACAGAACTAGGTGTGCAGCATGTGCCTGCGATTCCAGATTCTGGGCGCTGGAGGCAGGAGGAGCAGAAGTTAAGGGCATCTTCTGCAACGTAGTTTTCCTGGGGTAAATACTTGTCCTCTGAAAAGGTTTTTATAAATTATCTTATTTTATTTTTTATTTTTTCACTAATCTTACAAGGAACTTAGGAAAATGAAGACCTCAGTGTTAAGACTGGCCCAGGGAAAAGGTCAGACTATACCCCTGCAGAAGCATGATTCTCAACAACCGTCTGGCAGGTAGCAAAAGACACATGAAAGCCTTCAACATGTGTGTACTCTTTCAATCTGTTAGTTCTATTTATAGGAATGTAGAAATAGCTAGATAAATAGCTGCGTGTGAGCAACAGCTTACCTACGACGATGTTATTTGTGGTGTTATTTTAAGGAGCACAAATTACAGACCATTAGGTTTTCCAGCCATGGACTACGCTACACTACAGCACTACAGTGACCGCGAAGACCACCAAGGGGAACTTCCAAAGCCCAGGAGGACATACAGCCTGTCCAGTGTGAGTATGAAAGCAGGTTACAGCAAAGGGCATACAAGAACTATCCTTCCTTCCTTCCTTCCTTCCTTTCTCTCTCTCTCTTTCTTTCTTTTTTTTCTATCCTTTCTTAAGAAGACAGACAGACATGATTGCTCACTGATTGTCTCCAGATCATCTGGTTATAGATGATTGTTTTCTAAAGTTAAAAAGAAAATTCTAATTTTAGTATGTATGCTACCAAAGTCAGGACTTTTAACTATTTCTATCTTCTAAAATACTACGAAATTAATCTGTGGGGCAAACTGTACAGCACTTTTAGACTCCAGACAAAGATTTAGGTGCATGTGTGTGCACTCGCGTATGTGTGTGTTGTAAATAAATTGCTCTGAAGGAAATTTTGGTGTCAAGTGCTCTCAAGGCACAGATAGAACAGTGCTGGATTCTGATACCACTGGAGCATAAAGAGGATGACACCAAACAAACCGCTGCAACACATGTGCACAGTACCCCAAACTAGCAGCTGTCATGCGTCTTTGGGGAGGGGGACCAGGAAGCATGAAAACTTACTTGAGATGGTCTTTTCCATCGTACTTTTTATTCTTTTGAAGTATAAAAATGTAAACTGATTTCTACTCTAGACACTACTTTAAGTAAAAACTTGCTACATGAAGCCTTACTGTTGACAAATTTTACTACGTGTGTAAATATTCCTTCATTACATGACAGGTGTGCACATCTGTTCTCACTAATAATTCACTAACATTTTCAGTGTAAACACACAGTGACACAAGGGTCTGTAGTGTTCCAATTAGTTGGGGTTGACCCTGTTAGGCCAGTGTTACATTTACAGATGTTGCTAGCAACTGCTGTTTAGCTGAAGGTTGAGGAGCTTGCGCGGCCATCACTGGGTCTAAGGGAGAATAGGCCGCCCATCATTTGGGTCTAACATGGGGACCAGAAAAGGGCTGAGTGACCAGACATGGAGCCAGGCGCCTACTCTCGCTGAGATGCCCCAGCCCTCCCCCACTCACCACTGCACTGGCTGCCAGTTAGGGAGAAAGGGCCGGAAGCCAGTGACACACTCGAAGGCGAGGGTTCCGAAGCTCCAGTAGTCAACGGTCACCGTGTACTTCTGCTGCTCCAGCAGCTCCGGAGCCTGCAACACACGGGAGGCCACCGAGCTGTCCTCTCTCGGGTCGGAAGAGGCACCAGACCATAGAGCCCCCCACCCCATCACCAGCGCACAGTGTGCCCACTCAGCAGTGAGGAGATGAGCATCTGAGCAGGTTCAGCTGTGGGCCTCTGAGATCTCCTGCACGGTACACTCTTAATGAGACTGTGTCAACCACAAGTGTTGCCAGGAGAACGGAGGGGGCAGGGTCCTGAGGGGTCACTTCAAGGTCGACCAGAGGAAATCAATTATGCATTTCACAATTATTTAATTTTCCCCCCATTTAAAAATGAGGTAGTATTTCAGGGACTTATTGAGGACCACATGCAGGACCCGTTCCATGGTGTTGTATAGAGATGGAGAGAGAAGCTATGTCCAACGGACAAAATGACATCAGCTTGTACACGCCGAACACATAGCATAGTTGCTGAACCAAGTAACCCTGAATCAAGTAACATAATTCACAACCAAGCAGTAAAAAGCCAAGATGTGTTACTGTGCAGGTTAAGAGAGCTGGAGTGACCCAGGAGGGTGACGAAGCCTAGGGCAGAACGTGAACTGGGACCAGAAGGCCCAAGGGAGACACATAGAAAGAAACAACCCAGGAAGCTCTCCCACAGCAAAGCTCAGAGACACCCATCAGGATCTATATGGACACGTGAGACTCACAGCAGGGCCAGGGGTTTGAAGCCAGGAGAAATTTCGGCTAAAATTTCATGATTAGTTAAGTCTCTTGGAATAGCTCTGGCCTGGCAGTTTCATTCACACAAGTGAACAATGTGACCTGGCTTCCCGAGTGGGAAGCAGAGGGAGCCCTATGTGAATGAAATCCCGAGTGAGTGTGTGCTGTTGACATGGACACAGCCATGTCAAAGACCACAGCCTCAGAGCCATGGCAAAAACAGCAAAGCCTTCCACACTGGGGTGGGGCTCAGGAATGCCAAAGCTTTCCTAGGGGATCCAAGTGTGAACACTGAGAGCGTGGGCAGAAAATCTGCACCACACTCTCCCCTCCCCCAATACTGCCAGCTTGAAGACTGCGCCCTCCTCAGAGAGTGCTCCTATGAAGACAGCTGAGCCCAAACTCATCTCCACCTGACCCTTATTCAGATACGTGCAGCGACCTTGCCTCTCTGTTATAACACAACGACCTTTGGAATGGCTGTCGCTTCTCCACCAGAGGGCTTCAGCCATCCAACCCCAGCATCCCCGCCTGACGGTCAGCTTCACTCCCTTGCCACCTCTAGTCAGGTCAAGTCCCTGGAGCCAGACAAGGACTTGCCAATCATGGTCAGAGCCTGGGTTCACCTCACTTGATTGTTGCTGAGCTATCGAGGACTGCAGAGGGTCCTTAGCAACATATAATTACATTACAACATCATATGTATACGGGCCCTGAATGACATCCCTGCAGTCACCCTTGGGAAAGCTGCACTCCATACAGTAGAAGATGAAGAGGGGCCCCAGCATTCCAGCTGATAGGCTAGATGGGAATTCAGACAAACAAGACATAATTTTTTTCTTAAGAAACAGGTTGTACTCTCTTGTATGTTTTCAATCACTTCCCCCCGGTGGGCCTGCCTTGCCAGGACACTGTGGCAGAAGATTGGCTCGGTCCTGATACAACTTGATGGGATAGGTAGGTGGTAGAGGAGGGCTCCAGTTTTCTTAAGGGTGGAGGAGGGGGAATATGGGGAAGAAGGAAGGAGGTTGGGACTGGGAGAAGAGGAGGAAGGGGACAAAAATGGGATATAAAGTGAATAAATAGATCAATAAAATAAGTAGTAAATAAATAACAAAACAAAAAAGAAGGCGAAATAGGATGCAACCAGGCGTGGCGTCATATCTTTAATCCTTGTACTCTGGGAGGCAGAAGCAGGTAGATCTCTGTGAGTTTGAGGCCAGCCCGTCCAGGACAAGGCCAGAGCAAGTCCAGGACAACTAGGGCTACACAGAGAAACCCCGTCTTGAAAAACCAGAAGAAAGAAAGAGGGTGTTCATGCTCTTTTAACCCTGAGACCTTCAACCTTTGCTGTTGTTTATTGAACTGCAGATTCCATCATTCAATTACAGTCTAATGGCTATGATCACCAAAAAGGAAAATATTAGTAATTCTTTAGTGTCTCTGTCTACCCCTACCCCTGACATTTAAAGACAGGAGCTCACTGTGCAGTCCAGGCTGGCCCCAAGCTTGTGTTTTTTTCTTGTCTCCACCATCCAAGAACTTCGATTATGGGCAAGTGCTGACAGTACTGGTGCGCAGCACGCCGCCCCAGCCTGGTAAGTGTTTCTTGAGTGTGCTCATTCGCTACCTCCCCACTCTGCCTGAACAGCCGTGCAGGTGCCTATCCTAACAGCCTCCTTACAACCCTGCTCTTGTTTGGTACAGTTCACTCTCCACATCCTCATTCAAAGCCAGCCTCTTCAGTGAAGCCCTTCAGTGCTGTTCTAGAGATTTTACAATACGGTTTAAGACCTTTAAAGCTAGTAAAAAAGGATAACAATTTGTTCCTTCTTTCTTTCTCCCCAGTTTCAACTCCAGAGCCTCTCTTTATTCTCTAAGCCTGAGCCACACAATTGGATCTTCCAATGTACTATGCTTTTGCCAGTATCTCCTTTCCCCTCCTTCTACTGCCATCACCCACTTTAGCCCTTCACCTTTAGGTCCAGACTTAGTTAGGTCCTCCTCAGATATATCCTTCGACAGCCTGCGCTTTTATCAGTAGCACTCATGACAGTGGTGGTTTCTGAATTATCTGTGTATCAAGGTAACGAATGTTTGTCACTTCTCAAATGCTAAGCTCTTGATGAGCAGAAAACTGCTTCCCTCCCTTCCTGTTGTGCTAACAGCTCTGAGCACAGTCTCTGGCACATGGTATTCCTGAATGAGCCGCTCAGATAATAATCCAGTAACCACATAACACACAGAAGGGAAACCACAGCCAGCCCCACCTCTTCCTCACTGGCTCATGGGACCCTCTAAGAAGCCCAACCTCTACACATAACCAGATAAAACCCTGTGACGCAGAGAACTCCCATGGTCTGGGGAAAGGCACACAGGTGCAGCCCTTCTCACAGTAGAGCAGAGACTAAATTTGTGAGTATATTATCAATTCAGAACTCACACAAAAATTCTAAATATCCACAGAGCCAGCAAGGCTGAGATGCAGGCAGGCAGGACAGACCCACAAACATATACACTGGGGAGACTAAGAAGCAAACACTTGAGCCCATTTCTTACCAGGTACTGCAGGGTCCCCACAAATGACGTGCACAGACTGCCCTGATCCAGTTCCTTGGCGTATCCTAGATCAATAATTTTGTGTATTAACTGGAAAAGAAAGGGGAGGGGTGGGGAGAAGAAGTCTGAAGGCTGTAAGAAAACTTTTACAACAGTTCAGGAAGTTGCCATTAGAGCAAAGACATTTCTGAATTCCCAAAGGACACTGGTTCCAAAACATCATAGAGCCACCACATGCACAGGAGAATGCCCTCAGCAGGGTAGATTCAGGGCACCACAAGAATGTTGGGCAGATGCTTTTCTTGGTCTGCCATCATCAATTAAGAGCCTGCATACCAGCTCTCAAGGTCACTAAGCCTGATTTGTAACAGGAGAGACAAGGCCAGCCCCTGCTCAGGAAATACCCAGACTTACTGGAAGAATGAGTGGTCTACAAGCCCGCCACAGTCCTGGGTTAGGCCAGGAATTGTGAAGGGAGCTGTGTCAGGGGGATGGGCGACCCCAGGTTGAACCAAACTGGGAAAGGTTACAGAATCTAAGTCCATGGCCAGCCTATGGCCACACTTGAGCAGGGCAGCCATTGAGAAGGGCCACAAATAGCTTGTGTGTGATGGCAAGCTGGACCACACCGAAGATGGGCTGATGCCAGCTCCTCTCTCTTCTCAGCCATCTCCACAACCAACTTTAGATCATTCTGACACCAAAAGATAAGGCTTACAAAACAAAGAAGTGTTAGGTTGAGGGTGGAGTGGTATAACATTTTCTTATCAGATTCCTATGACTTGGACAATTAACCCATGATACATTCAGAGTTGGAGAAACAAACAAAACAAACCCAATGTGATACATCCAAGCTTGCCTCAATCTGCCAGCAAGAACAGTTTGTAGTGTTGTTTCAAAAAAAAAAGAAAGAAACCAAGAAAGAAGACATTTTTAAGATCATCAGAACACCTTAAGTGAGTACAGGAATAAGCAGCTCACAAGGCACATCCCTTTCCTGCCCGGGCAGCCCCCTGGTAGCCTGAGACTCCCTCAGCCCTGGGAAGCCACTCACTCTTTGCTCTCCTTGCTGCAGAACGATGTTTTCTGGCTTCAGATCACGGTGGATGATCCTGTTTTCATGAAGGTACCTAAGTGCCGATGCTGAGGGAGTGCAACGGGAGTGATATTTCATTATGTCTAGAAAATGCTTTTTTGTTTCAGAACTGACTAGCCTTTAAGAGATATTACGGTCTTGACACATTTTCTGACTTTTAAGCAGATTGGAGTTGACACTGTTCAGGCCAGGGGAAGGGGACCAGGACAAGAGAGCAGGAATTTAACTATGAGATTTTGGCTTATCCACTGATAATATAGCTCAGTTAGCACGGTGCTTGCCCAGCATGCATGGAGTGTTAAAGCACTGCATAAAAAGACAGGCCATGGTGGTGCGTGGCAGCACTTGGGAGGTGGAGGCGAGAGGATCAAGTTTAAAGTCATCGTCTGGGAAGATCAAGGCCAGACTACAGGAGACCCCACTGACAAAGGGGAAGTAGGCAGGCAGAAGTAGCACAAAGACATTTTGAAAATTCATGGTGAAAGACATCATAAACAAAGTTCAAAGAAGAAGGGACTAGGGAAAGGGTATCTGTAGGATATACCAGGTACCACGGCAAATAAAGCTAACAAACAGCCTTTAAAAATCAGCAAAAAGGCAAAAAGCCAGGTATAATATAGCACAGGCCTATAATACCAGCTACTTAGAAGCCTGAGGCAGAAGAGATGAGACACTCATAGCTAGCCTGGGCAACTTGGCGAGACTGTCTCAAAATAAAAAAGTATAAAGAGGTTGGGACGTAGCTAGCTCAGTGGTAGAGCACCTACCTAATGAAGATGAAGGCTTGGCCTCCATACCCAGTGTGGGGAAAACAAAACAAAAACAAAGGCAAAGAAAAGAACAGAGCGACTTACAAAAAAATACAAATGGCAAGTTAGTGAACAGATGCTCATACTTGTATCAAAAACTGCTGCCTAAGCAGTAACAAGGACACTCTACTACATTGCTGGAAGGAACACAAATACGTATTTTGGGAAAGTAATATGGCAAATACAGAACTATATATCTCCATCTCTCCATCCATCCATCCACCCACCCATCCATCCATCCATCCATCCACCGATCTGTATCTTTCTTTCTCTCTCTCTCTATCTGGGTCGACCTACAGTCTCTGAAAACATCACTGTTTAGCAAAGCTTTTTATTTTATGTGCATTGTTATTATTTTTATTTCATTATAGCACAAAGGAGAGGGGTTGGGAGTGTGGCACAGTGGCAGAGTACTTGCCTGCTGTGCACAAGAATCCGGGTTTGACCACCAGCATCCAGGAAGGGGGAAAGGAAGGAGAGGGAAGAGAAAGAAAGCCTGGACGCAGTGGTGCCTGTAATCCAGGGCTCGGGAATTGCAGAGTGATCAGGAGTTCAAGGCAAGCATGGGTTAGATATGGAGAATGCCTCAAAAGATCTTTCTTCCAAAACAGCATCATAACACACATAAGTGGATACTGCATAAGGTAGAGTAACAGAGAGATAAGCTGACATTCAGTTGTAATCAAGGAACGTCTAGTTAAATTATGATCGAACCATATTATACTAGGCAATTTTTTGAGTATGTCTGTGGTATATGTGTTCACATATGTGATGTATGTGCATGTGAAGGCCAAAGGTGTCAGGTGTCTTCCTCAGTAACTTTCCTCCTTGTTTTTCAGATTTTCTGAAGCTTGAGTTTCACCAGTTCATGTAGATTGGTTCACCAGCAAGCTCTGCCTCCCCAGGCATGGGATTGCAGGTGTGTATTTCTACCCTTTTTACTTTGGGTGCTAGTAATCCAAACTCAGGTCTGTATGCTTGCACAGCATGCTGGGTAATTTTACATCAACTTGAAACAAGCTGGAATTGTGTAAGAGGGGACTATGAGAAAATGCCCCTACCAGAATGGTCTGTGGGCAAGCCTATAAGACATTTTCTTGATTGAAAATTGATTTGGAAGGGCCTGGGTCACTGTGGGTGTGGCACCCGCGGGTTGATAGTCTAGAGTGCTGTAAGAAAGAAGGCAGAGAAGCTGGAGTGATGGCTCAGCAGGTCAGAGCACTGACTGCTCTTCCTAAAGGACCCAGGTTCAATTCCCAGCACCCACATGGCAGCTCACAGCTGTCTGTAACTCCAGTATCTGACAGCCTCACACAGACATGCATGCGGGCAGAAACGCCAATGCACATAAAATAAAAACAAATCAATTATTTAAAGAAAGCAACCGGGCCAAGCAAGCCAGCAAGCAATCGTCCTCTGCTTCACTTCTTGTCTCCACGTTCCTGTCTTTGTCCTGACTTCCTCGGCGGGTGGGTTGTGGTGGGTTGTGGTGGGTTGTGCCGGGTTGTGCCGGACTGTGCCGGACTGTGCCGGACTGTGCCGGACTGTGCTGGTCTGTGCTGTGGGAAGGTACGGGGAAACACACCCTTTCCTCCCCGGGTAGCTTTTGGTTATGATGTTTTACTGAAGCAGCAAAAACTGACCTAAGACACAGAACAAGCCCTTCACCAACCGAATCCTCTCTCCAGTGACTGTAATAGGCAACTTCTTTAAAAACGCCTTAGATCTACAATTTTTGACTTACAAGGATGGTGGTGGTATCAGACCCCACAAACTTTTTTTTTTTAACTGAAAGTTGGGCATGGTGGCATGTGCCTACAATCTTAGCACAAAGATGAGGCAGAGGTCAGCCTGATGTAAATCTCTAATTCAAAGCCAACTTAGGCTACATGGAGACCCTGGTTCACAGTGGGGTTAAAATCAGTAACAACACAGAGAGGTTTGATAACGAGCCCTTTCCATGCCATATCACAAACATCTATAAAGCATGTCCATACACTAATCCATACCTACACATAAACCTACACACACAGTACTGCCCCTATCAGGATGAACTGAGCTATTTGGAATCCCTGGCAGACTGAGGAGGTGGTCATCCCTGCAGGCAGTGGGTGAGGGGTACTCATCAGCAGAGAGGAGAAGAAAAGCCTTCCGCAGAAACCAGGCAAGCAGGCTGACCTAGGAAGGCCTTTCAGATGGGTGTTCATAAAACAGTCCGACAGAGAGAGGAAAGAGCTCCCACTCAGAGCGGTAAGGCACACTGCGAAACCACTGATCATATTTCCCCATTCAAAGCTGGCCCTGGCATTTCCTGCTCGCTTCTTATTTTCCTTCATAATGGTCAACAGTAGACTCCTATGTCTAATTGCAATGCACACAAAGGCCAAGATTTGCTGTTGTCCATGTGCCCAAAAAATTCCACTCAACTGTTGACTTACAAAGCCTAATGCTTTACAGTAATATTTTAATTGTTACTAATCTTTAGTAGTAAAATAGGTCATGGTGTTTTACTGAAGGAACAGAATCCTACCTAAGACAAATAGCAAGTACTTCATCAACTGAGCCATCTCTCCATTGACTATAATAGGTGACATTAAAACAATTAAGGCCTACAGTTTTTGACTGTTGATGATGTACTGCCAAGTGGATGCATCCGACCCCATAACCATTTATTTTTAAAGTAAAAGCTTGGGCATGGTAGCATATGACTATAATCTCTGCATGGAGACACAAAAGCCAAATCATTACATGCATACAACCCGGAAGAGAGGAAAGGTACTTTTCCTGAACCTGAGCATGGGCAGTGAGGCACAAGGCCATGACATAACTTAAAATGCTTGCCCAAAGAGCAGCCACTGTAGTTGGTGGTCATCTGGAGAGCAAGCATTACAGTGTTTGGTATGTGGAAGCTGAGTTTCACTGAGATTTGAGCAAGTACTCTCAACTAGACTAAAACAAGGGCAAATACCTTAGGGCAAACAATGTGTGCATGAGCTACGAGTCCCAAGAACCCCCTTGTGGTGGCTTGAATTAAAATGCCCCCCACAGGACCACAGGGAGGGGCACTATTAGGAAGTGTGGACTTGCTGGAGTAGGTGTGGCCTCATTGGAGGAAGTGTGCCTCTAGGGGCTCTGAGGTCTCAGAAGCGCAAGGCTGGCAGCCCTACTGGCTCAGTCTCTTCCTGTTGCCTGTCGATGCAGATGTAGAACTCTCAGCTCCTTCTCCAGCACCATGCCTGCCTGCATGCTACCATGCTTCCTGCCATGACAATAATGGACTAAATCTCTGAACTGTAAGCCAGCCTCAATTAAATGTTTTTATTTATAAGAGTTGCTGTGTCAGGCTGGCTCAGCGGTTAAGAGCACAGTGTACTCTACCAGAGGTCCTGAGTTCAATTCCCAGCAACCACATGGTGGCTCACAACCATCTTTAATGAGATCTGATGCCCTCTTTTGGCATGTAGACGTACCTGCAGATACAGCACTCATCTACATAAAATAAAAGAAAAAAGAGTTGTTGTGGTCATTGTATCTCTTCACAGCAATAAACCCCTAACTAGAGCACATGGATTTCAGAGAACACAATTACCTTGTAGGCTAAGACTGTCACCAGGCCCGGAGACGAGGGATGGCAGGCAGTAATAAAACCTCTAACTGTGTGTTAATAGCTGCTCATTTTGACACTTAATGTTAGCAAACTTAAATCTTGAATGATGTCTAAAACCAAGGGACCAGACAGAATTCTAAGCACTTTCTTGGACTGAGTAGAGCCCATTTGGCTAAATAGTAAGCATTCTGACAGGCAAGGTCTTTAAACGGCTTCTTTTAAAAGAAGCTGTAGGCAGGCTGACCGTATGTTCCACAAACAGCCCCTGAGGAACAGTGTCAGAAAGTTGATGAAATTGTCTCAATCTCAGAAAACGTAAACTGGTTTAAACTGGATGAGACATACAACATTGAGGCTAAGAAAATAATGCTGTGTCTGTAAGTTTATAAAAAAAAAAAATTCTAAAACCTTGGATGTAGTGGCAGACTATACCCATAAAAACGGAAAATCACAACACCCAAAAATGTGGCTAATCTCTCATGCTCCAATTAGAGAAGAGAGCTGTAACAAACAATCATTTTAGATGACACTGTAGGGCTTAGCATGCATAAGGTCCTCGGTTTCCTCCCCAGCACTGAAACAAACACTTCTCTGGACTCCACCTTGGCCTGCTGAAGCAAGGACTCTACAGAGAGATCCAGGCTGCAGTACCTGCAGCAGGCAAAGAGCATCACCATTCTTGCCAGAATGGTACCCAGGTCTACACCCAGGACTTCCCTGGGATTACAGGAAGAATAGGACCTGAATTCCATACCATATTTTTCAGATGCTAACTATAAGTCAAGAAACAGATAAGACTCAACCATGTTTGTAGCAGCTCTATTTGTAATAGCCAGAAGCTGGAAACAACCTAGACATCCCTCAGTGGAGGAATGGATACAGAAATTGTGGTACATCTATACAATGGAATACTACTCAGCAATTAAAAACAAGGAAATCATGACATTTGCAGGCAAATGGTGGAAACTAGAAAAGATCATCTTGAGTGAGGTATCCCAGAAGCAGAAAGACATACATGTTATATACTCACTCATAAGTGGATATTAGCCATATAATATAGGATAAACATACTAAAATCTATAGTCCTAAAGAAGCGAAACAACAAGGAAGACCCTAGGGAAGATGCTCAATCCTCATTCAGAAGGGCAAATGTGATACACACTGGAAGCAGGAGAAGACAGGAAACAGGACAGAAGCCTACCACAGACAGTCTCTGAAAGACTGATTGGGCTATCGAAGTAGAGGCTGAGACTCATAGCCAAACTTTGGGCAGAGTGCAGGTAATCTTATGAAGGAAAGGGGACAAGAGCTCCAAAAGGAGACCACCAGAACAAAAACAAAAACAAAACAAAACAAAAGCCTGAGCCCTGGGACCCCTGCAGAGACTGATACCCCAACCAAGGACGGAGAGGACCTACCCTGGCTCATATGTAGCCCATAGACCCATTCTCCAAGTGGGTTCCCTAATAAGGAGGGCAGGGGCTTTCTCTGGCATGAACTCAGTGACAGGCTCTTTGATCACCTCCCCCTGGGAGGTGTAGCCTTGCCAGGCCACAGAGGAAGACAATGCAACCAGTCCTGATGAGATTTGATAGGCTGGGTGAGGAAGACCTCACCTATCAGTGGACTAGGGGAAGAGCATTGGGGGAGAAGAGGGAGGGAGGGCGGCATTGGGAGGAGATGAGGAAGGAGGACACAGCTGGGATATAAGTTGAATAAATTGTAACACATAATAAAAAAGAAACAGATAAGAGCAGCCAGGCTTCTTGGCAGAAAAGTGTTTGGGAAGGGGTGCGCCTGTGAAATCCCAACTTTCCACACAAGTCTTTTTTAAAAATATTTATTTATTTTCATTTTATGTGCATTTGTGTTTTGTCTGAATGTATGTCTGTGTGAGGGTGTCAGATCTTGAAGTTACACACAGTTGTGAGCTGCCATGTGGGTGCTGGGATTTGAACCCCGATCCCCTGGAAGAGCGAAGAGCAATCAGTGCCCTTAACCACTGAGCTATCTCTCCAGTCCCCCCATACAAGTCTTAAGAGCTTATTAAGCTCCTTCCAGGATGCTTGTCTGACATATGTTCCACTAGGAAGAAATGGGAAGACAAAGCAAACCAGAAAATGTTGAGGGGCAGAAATCAGAAAACAAAGAAAAGGCAAAAACCAACAGGTAGGGGCTGGGGGTGTATCTTAGTGGTAGAGTGTTTGGGAGAAAGGGCAGAAGAAAGAAAAGAAGAGAGGGAGGCAAAGAGGGAAGGATGGAGGAGGGCCAATCAACGGGTGGTCCAAGGTGCCAAGGAGCAATAAAAGTAAGAGGATGTCTGTGCTGTTAATGAAAACGGAGAGCCTCCCGTAAGCTACCCAGTTTGTTGCTGGACTTTCCAGACAAAACAAACTTAGTGTGGCTCCACGTTTCTGTACTAAAATAGTTTCTGTGACTAATAAGCAGGGCAGAAGGTGGCAAGATGAAATGTTAAGATGAAAGTGCACAATCATTCTCTCATTTGCTCAACGACCATGAAGAGCACAGGAATTTGGTGAGGGAAATCAAGAGTGATGAGTAAAGTCTCAGGCTATTTCTTAGAGGGTGGGAAGGCTGAGGGTCTCTGGTGCAGTAGAGGGACAGCACCCTAAGGGAAGCAAGTGCAGAGCAAGCAGGGGAATGGAGATGTGGGCTGTGGGAACCCTGTGCACACTGGGCTGGCTGCCATGGTTGGAGACAGGCTGGATGAAGAGGTCTGTAGTGAACAGTGATAGAAGCGTCCTTGCAGGCAGGCATAGCGATGTGATGCGCATCTGCAGCCCCAGGCAGTACTCGGGGGCTGAGGAGAGAGGACTGCTGTGCGTTTGAGGCCGGGCTGGGCTACCCAGTGAGTTCAGGGATACAAAGAGCAAGTGTCCTTCTGAAAAATGGATTAGCAAAAGCCAGTAAGGAGGCCAGTATGAGGTTCTGACAATGACTTGCTATGATAATGCATCAGTGGAGGCAGGGGGACAGGCAGGGAGAATGGGATATTCTACGAAAGACACACTGGATTTGGTGACCTTTGTAGTCTTGCTGTTTTTGTTTGCCTGTTTTGAGACATGGCCTCCAGTCTCTGGCCCAGGCTGGCATTGAACTTGCTATGTAATTGAAGATGATTTAAAATTCCAGATCCTACCACCTTGCCAAAAGCTACCCTCTGACCACTCTGCTAACCCAGCCTGGGTGAGGCTGGGGTTCCACCAGCACCAAGAGGGCAGGGGAAGCTCTCTCTTACTCCCTGCTCCCCCACATGAAGAGATAATACTAAAGTTACCACACCAAGGAAGTAAAATGTCATATGAAGCAACAGTCTAGTTAGTGTATATGAGCCCATCGTTTAAAGAGCTTTTCATGCTTGTTCCTTTGAGACATGGTTTCCATATTGTAGCCCAGGTTAGCCTCAAACTCACAGTAATATTCTTGCCTCCATCTTCCAAATACTAAGACCACAGGTGTGAAGCACCGGTCCCATTTAGAGACTTTTAATAGCTATGTGATAGATATGAAAGAATAACATCAGAGAAAATTAGCTTGAGGCAGCCATAAAAAAAAAAAAAAAGAAAAAAAAAAGTTGCCCATGGAAAACAAAAGAAAATCCCCCCAAATTTCTAACCTGCCTTCAACCCAATCCAACAAAAGCAAATTAGTAATTTGGCTGCTGATTTTAAGAGATATAATCAAGTAAACATCCAAGCAAAACACGGGTGTGTGAGACACGAGGCAGAGTATCATGAAGACAAGTGGAATTCTAGACTCCGGCTTAGATGCTGCAGGTGTGCAGACAGGCCTTTTCCAGCAGATGCATGGACCAACACATGGGAGAATCAGAGGCCAGCAGCGGGCTGCCCACTCCAGTCAGATAACACTGTAGAAGGCACCCAGCCTTCCACAGGACTCCACTCAAAAGGAAATGACAGAATGCATAGAAAGGTGGCTATTTCATATGCCGGATGCTTGGATCTTAGCCTTAAAAACATGATTGTCTGACCCCACTCCCCAACCTCTCCAACAGCCCTTTTGCCTTCCCTCTACCCAAAGGAGCAGAGTAAGAGGCAGCAGACCCACACTGGCAAGGTTTTTGAAAGATAGAGGCCTCTGGACTGCAAGGTTAGAGACCACAGCCGCATAAATAGGGTAAATGCTAATGACTGGAGGAAAGGGCGTGTGACTTCATCACATTACTTCAAACTTTCTGTATTTCCGTATGGAAAAACCAAGTTTGAGTAAACAAATCATATGTGTACGAGTTGAAAAGAATGAAGTAGGAGAGGGGTGAAAATGAAGTCATTCTCCAAAATGGGGACAAGGACAAACTCTGGATAAGTCTGACCCTTAGAACCCAAACTATCAATTTGCACCACCAACCTTTGACATCAACATCATCACCATCACCATC
Source organism: Psammomys obesus (assembly GCF_907164565.1). Classification (NCBI taxonomy): domain Eukaryota; kingdom Metazoa; phylum Chordata; class Mammalia; order Rodentia; family Muridae; genus Psammomys; species Psammomys obesus. Next base: position 13,469,671 of record NW_026596143.1, on the reverse strand, counting down.
ACCATCATCAATTTTTAAAACCCCGAGCACTTTCAGTGGCACTTTCAGGAGCTGCTTCTCTAGGTGAGGGGCAGCGCTGACTGTCAGAGCCCCACCTCTGTTCACCACTGGAGTTACAAGATCTAAGAGCCGCTACACGCCTCTGCAGGCCCATGTGATTCTCCTCCCTGATGCCAGCCCTGTGAGAGTGGCAGAAGCACCCACCTCTAAGGACACTCACAGTGTTAAACAAGAGCGGGTTTCCTATGCCTGTGGTTGGAGGGTAGAAAAATTCACTACCCACGGATGAAGCTGTTCAGATGACGACCCGTTTCCCCTCTGTTCTGGGAAAACAGGGAGTGAGCTCTGGTGGGAAAGGAAATCAATCTCTTTTTCTGAATACACACTCATCGGCAGTGCTACTTAGGAAGGAAGGAACTCTATTTGGGCCTGGAACAATCCTGACCAGCCCTGGCTGTCTCCCTTACTCCACACCTCACCACACCCTCCTTAGAGACCGCAGGGCAGAAATAATTCCCTATGTGCCCTATTGGACTCACGGGGAACTTAGGCGTCTACCATGAGGGGCCTGACCTTGTTTCTAGGGCGAGACTTACCAATGTCACTCAGCAGGGTAAGGATGGCTCCTTCCCGCAGGCCACAGCAGTTTTCAAACTGGTTCAAGTACTGCGGAGATCATGAAAAGTGGTGTCAGTGTGGGCGGTCACATAGCCCTGATGAGGCCACCAGCAGAAGCGTCTTCTGCCAGGCAGACAGCCGAGTGCTGGCATTATACCAAGGCTGCGGGGAGCTGGCTGGAGGCAGCTGGGGCAATAGCACTGGCGGGAACTGCTCCTGGGTCAGACTGAGGCAGCAGTCTATAGGTACCCTGGTATTCACCACCTAGGCCCTGGCAAGAAGTATGTGAGTCGGCCTCACTCCCCCTGCAAGTCTGAAGGAAGTAGCTAGGGTCTAATGGCAATAGCGACTGAGTTTCCTCTCGAGATTCCTACAGACCAAAAGTGACCCTCTGACCACTCTGCTAACGGGCTCTTCCTTGAACAACCTGTTCCCTGCCCGCCACTGCTCCTAGCTCTGCAGGGATGAACTCAGCAGACTCTGCCCGCTTCCCGCAGCATCACTGCCCCGAGTCCCACTGCCTCCTCTGAGGGAAGAGCTGCTGAGACAGATCTCCGCGTCAGAGGTGAGACTGAGGGAGTCCAGCGTCAGTCAGCGCACACAGCTGAGAGGCAGGGCTGGAAAACGAAGCTAAACTCCCTGAAGCTGAACTCTGAATCCTCTGTGTTTCTGGCTCATCAGTACATCAAGAGGCCCCACGTGGTGCTGTGAATCAGCTTGAGGTCGTTAATGGTCAGCTCCACGAACATCCCAGGGTTTGTTTACCTCTGTACCTCACTCTTTTTATGGTTTTGGTTTGTTTTGGAGGTTGTGTATTTTTTTTTTTTTGGACAGGGTATGGTGAGACCCTGTCAAAAGTTGATCTAAAATTCTTGAAAAGAGTCTCCTGCCAAACTCCCCATAGCTAGACAACAGGTACAAGATAAGCATGGTGGACATTAAGTCTTGAAATTAACTCTGATTCTGAAATTTACCTGTTGGTCAAGCCTATCTACGACAGCAGTTTTTCAACCTGTGGGTCATGACTCCTTTGGCAGGGGGTGTCGAACAATGCTTTCACAGGGTCACTGAAGACCATGGAAGACCATGGAAGATATTTACACTACAAGTCATACAGTGGCAAAATTATGCTTATGAAGTAGCAACAAAAATAATTTTATGGTTAGGGGGTCACCACAACATGAGGAACTGTATTAAAGGGTCACAATCACTGCACCAAGAGATAATACAGATTTTGGCCACTAATATAGATTTTGAACCTTTGAGAGAAGGAAAAGACAGGATACCTTATTTAGGGAAGAAAGAAAATGAGATCGTAAGCCTGGGCAACAGGACCCTCTCTAGTGCCATTTCAAGTGACAGCAGGGACAGAGGTCCTTTTGTGCAGTCACATCCTGCCTCTCCCTAGATCACCTGAGGCCTGTGCCAAGAGTCATGGTGAAATTTCCATCTTCTTTTCCCCTGGCTTACGGGATGCCGCCTGAAAGGGCAAGTGCATACCTCCACCGCATTTTCAAGCACCCTGTGACCTGGTCACACCCACCCCCTTCTCCCTCCAGCCTGAAGGACTTGATACTAACAGCCTAGACCAGCATGGCTGCATTTCTACCTAACCGCAGATAGTGCCTGGATAACTGTCAAAGGTTAGCAAACAGGAGAATTATGGTGCACTCAAGCTCCCCATGTCTCTTCTGTTATCAGTCTGCTTATAGGTCACATCCTGTCCCCAAGCTATAACCACTCTCAGGACACACCTACCCCTACAGCCAAGTCATTCGTGGAAACTTTCTTTTTATAAAATAAGATAAAAGGGCCAGGAGGATAAAGAGCACAGCACACGATGGAAGGCCAGGAAACTGCTATGTAAAGAGAGAAGTCAGTGGGCACACAGGCTGTGGCTCTTTCACAGTAAAGAGCTGAAGGGAGCTAGAGGAAGAGCAGATTAAAAAACAACTCACTTGGAGCACTTACTCTTCCCACCACTAACATGACCCAGGTTCCCAGTCAGCAAGATGCTTGCACCGGGAGGGTTGTGAGCCAAGCTGTACCACTGCAGCTGTGTGTGGCCAGTGCTTTATCTGATGTCTCGGGCAGTGGCATCTACCTGCAGTGCAGAAATCCTATCTGGGTACCGAGAAGTTGAAACTGTAAACCAGGCATCCTGTGGAAGCATAAAGCCTATCTGGGTGGCACACAGAACTGTCCCCGTGACCCCAGGGAGAACTGCCGTCGCCAACTGTCCAGTGTGGGGTTTGGAGCAGAGATGGTAGGACAGTGAGAAGGAGAAGGGGAAGGGCAGCAGGTGAGTCAGGAGGACCTGGAACTGCAGCCCTGTTCGCTGATGACTAAGTTGGCTCCCTTCCTGTTTCTGGGATTCTGTGGAGAAAGTCTTTCCCCATTGGACAGCAGTGATGCTGAGCCTAAAAGCTTGCAGTGGAGCTAGCGTGCCAAATGGGGGGGTTGGGGAGTTGGATAGGACTCATTCAGTTTCTTCCTGTGGTCCAGGCCTGACAGTAACTTTTCCTTGTCACAAGTGGTCATGTGACACGGGCTATCTTCAGCTTTCCTGTGAACACGTCTGACTCAGCCTTTGGATTTACACTTACAGAAATCACCCCAAAGAAGGCACAGAAGAGGGAGTCTGAGTAGGTGAAATTTTTAGTTCACTGACTCTTTGAACTTCCTGGATGATGGAGAAAGGCCTCTCTTTCTCCCCTCCCGTTTCCCAGCCCCACCTACATCCCACAAGCCCAGAAGACTCACTCTTCGGAGATCTCCTCCTTGGCAGTACTCCATAGCCAGAAGAGGCAAGTCATTGGGAGCCAAGCTCTGCATCCCCTCTGGGACATCGCGGGCAGCCACCACATTGGGATGGTTCAGCCTAGGAAGAGGGCAGACCAATAAGCATCCAAGTCTCATCTCAAATCCATCCCCCATTCCATGGCTCAGTCAATCTCACCTTCCTACCAAAATCTCACCTTCCTTCCCCTCGGGAACTAAACAGAAGCTGGAGATCCAGGAATGGGAGGCGTGCCCGGTCCACCAGTAAGTTAACTTATATTTACCCAGCTCTCTGAACTCAGACACCCTACAAGTATATCACATATCATTTAATTGTCCTTAAATGTCCTTTTCCAATTCTTGAGTGTGCTGCGAGACTGCTTCTAATAGTTGACAACAGGGACCTTCTGCCATTTAAGGGAAGGGGATGATCCAAGCATGCATGTGGACATTCAGTGAAGGAGACAACTGCTCTTTCTCCTCTCTTTAAGAAGTCAGCAGAGGACTGGAAAGAGGACTCGGTGCTTAAGACCACTGGGCTCTTCCAGTGGATCTGAATTTGAGTCCCAGCATCCACGTATAACTGTCTCTAAACTCCAGTTCCAGCAGATCCAACTTCCCTTTCTGGCCTCCTCAGGCCCCAAGCATGCATGTGGTACATAGACACAGATGCAGGCAAGCTACTCATACACATAAAACTAATTTTTAAAAATTGAAGTGAGCGGAGGGAGCATCTGCTCGATGAATACTTCAAGCTAACTCTTGCAGCGCTCACCTAGAGGTCCCACCAGCTGGGAGGATAGCATCCACCCAGGACAGAAAGATCCTATGTCCACACTGTGTGAATATCCACAGAGAGCAAACGGCGGCAGAGAGTCACATGCCACTCTGGAATCAGAAACAGGGAAAACAAGGACTTTTGCTGACAAGTAAAAGCTTCTCACGATGACAGTTTTAGTTAACTGACTACTTAAGTAATTTTTGACACCGTGTCTTATGTTGCCTATGCTGATCTCAAATTCCTGGGCTCAACTATTCCTCCTGTCTCCCAAGTAACTGGGCCCACAGGAGCACACCACCATGTCTAGCTATGATGGCTCTCTTAAATTTAACGTAACGGAACTGACCACAGAGCTCAGCTGTAGTGTTTAAATGTGACTCTTGTATGAGTCTCGAGGACTTTCGCCTATCTAGATAGCCTGGGTAGTACCCCAATGGAGGAGACTTAGGGTTCTTTTCTCCACACTGCAGATAGACAATGCTGTGGTTTTCATTTCAAGATACCAGGGCTGTGGGTGTGGCTTCCCCAGACATGGGCCCGGGTCCTCACTTTCTCATGATCTGGATCTCTAGGCACCAGCGATCTCTGTTCTTTGGGCTGAGTTCCTGCCGGCACTGCTTGATGGCGATCTGTTCACCTGTCACCTAGAAGGGGCACACAAGGCGGCAGAACAATCAACAGCCGAGCCCACGACCACCACTGAGCCCCACTGGCCACCTGATCTGTCTGGCGGCTCTCTTCACTGTCCCCACATCACAGCTTGCTCGACCCCTTCTCCAGCCACCCTTTGAGGGATCACAAGTCCTTCATGCCTGCCCTATCCCCATCTCCTCCACAAAACCCCTGCAGCACTTTCTTGCCCAGGGACTACTTCTCTCTCCATACCCCAACCGTTGCCATAGTAATGCCAGGTTAAACCATACAGCATTGCTGGTGATTGGCCTGTTTCACATATAAAAACTGCACTTCCATGTGATTCTGCTTAATATTGGCACAGTGGGTGTCTTATTGTCTTGTGTAAGAGGTTCTCTCTCTTCAGAGAGAAGACAAGCATAGGGTAGTCAATAGGATATGCAACAGCTCAAATTCCAACTCTCATCAGCTGTGTATCCTTTGGGCAAGGATACATACAGACTGTGTCTATTTCTGAAACAGGAACACTGACGTGCCACAATTCAAGGCTGTAATGAAGATGAGGACATGGCAATATCATGCAGATACATAGCTCAAAGCAAGTGTCTGACGACTCTACAAGAGCACAGTCCTAAGCACTATGTAGACTCTCCTGAAGCTTGTTTATTATTATTATTACTTATTTACATACTTATTTACTTTAGAATCATTACTTTAGAGTCATCAAATGAGTCCGAGACTGGACTGAGAATCAGTCCCTCCTGATTTATTCCCCCCAAGCACTGGGATTATAGGTGTTCATGGACCACCACGCCCAGTTTCCATCATGCTGGGGACCAAACCTAGGGCTCTGTGAACACGGGAAAGCACTCTACCAACTGAAGCTCACTCTCCACCCACTGTGGGCTCTTTAATGGGAAAATCAATATTGTATGACTAGTTAGCGGGGTGACTGGCACACAAAGGAGCCCAAGGGAACGTGCAGGAGGGCAGGGTTCTGAGCCTGTGGGTTGGGCTGTAGCAGCAGAGAGAACCCTGGTGTCAGGGGTGCTGGAGTCACCAGTGGCAGGAGGGCTGAGGGACAGTTGCTTCAGTGTGCCTATCTCAGTGACACGAGCCAGGCCGTGGAGAATTGCCAGAAAGAGAAACCCTCCCCAACAGGAATCACTACAGTTTATTCCACAGTATAAAAATGTCTATGGCGGGGACAGGAAGATAGAGGTTTATCCATGGAAAGAATGGGACTTAAAGTGACATGTGAGAGAGAACTGTGGCAAGACTTCCCGTGTGCAGGTGGCTGTCATTTGGTTCTAACTGCATCACTGCTTTATATTTTTACCCGAATGACCAAAATCCTGCAGGTGCCTGGCACTACCTGGTAAGAGAATGGAAATGGAAATCTCCAGAAACAGTGGGAAGTTATCTAATGTGGTCACCGATCAAGAAGTCAACCCTGAAACTGATGATTAAGACTGAAAGCTTCAGAAATGGGAGCGGTCATTACCACCCTAATGCCAGAGCACAAATATTACAAAACCTCTCAAATATTCTCAGAATGTGTTTCTAATCCAAAACTACGGTTTAGGCTGTCTAAGATACGTCTACCTCCACGCCTAGTTTTCTGGTATAGTCTAAAAGTATACAAGCAAAATCACAACTAATGCTGGAGCAGGGTCCCTACCCACAAACGCCATCCCACTTAAGGATTCACTTCCCAACTTCCCAGGAGTCTCTCCAACCCTTAGCCAATACCCATTTACTTTCTGTCTGTGTGAATTTTCATGTTCTAGACATTTCGTGTAAACAGAGTCACACGTGTATAATTTCAGACAGTCTTTCTTACTTAAAGACATGTTTCCATAGTTCATTTATGCTGTAGTTAGTGTCCACTTCTGGACCTAAACAGCCTCCTCAGGAGGCTCCTCATCCAGCCCAAAGGATGAGGCTCTGCCCCAGCATTCTTTCCTTTTCTTTGTTAGAATCCCAATTTTTAGCCTGGATTCTCAGGTCCTCTCTGAAGAGCTGATTTCCTTTTAATGTTGTAGCTCTTATGGCTTCTGAATCAGTCACTGTGGTTGCACAATCGAACCCACGGAGCAGGCCACCTGTGGTATTCAAGAGCGAGAGAACGTAGAGAAAAGCATTTCTTTAATCCACGTACACTCTCAGAAGCCACGCTTGGAAAACGCCAAACCTTGATGTCATGGCTTCCAATCTGCCCGCCTATTCTCAAGCTGACTGGAATTTAGTTTTCAGTTTCATTTCCTATTGGTGTTTAGATTCAAATTATTTTTTTGGCCCAGTTCTACGGTCGTTTTGTCAGCAGCAAATACAACTAATGCCGTACACTAAGGCTGGAGTGTTGAGCGTTAATGACTTTCGTAACAGTATTAGAGGTGGGACTGCTGAGGGCTGATCGGGTCACAGGCAGCCATGGCTGAGGTGTGACCACGGAGAGGCCTCTGGCCTTCCGCCAAGCGATGGCACAGTGAGAAGGCTCTCATCAGAACGCTGATCTCAGCCTTACAAATCAATCAGCCCCATGCCCCACCCAGGCTCATGTACAACCTCAATTAAATCCAGGGGACATGTTGACAAGAAGGGGTTCAGCGGATAAGAGAATGTAATGGAGGTGATCAAGATCCAAAAATATTATACACATGCACAAAACTGTCAAATAACACACTTTAAAATACATTTAAAAGAAACACAGTGCCCTAAAAAACTATATTAAATTATTTCCCAAATACTGGGAAGATAAGTTTATTCACTTGAGTAAGTACAGATTATTCCCACCATTAAAAATAAATTACCCAGCTTCAAGAACTCCACAGTAGCTTTTAGTCATGCAGAATCTCCAAAGAGGCCTCAGCCTGTGGAAAGCAGAGCTCTAGGATGAGAGGGGGTGGACTGTATTACTGGGGAGCACAGGTCAGGCCCTCTTTTATGCAGTACTTCCGGGCACAGCGCCACAACCGGCAGCTCCTGGTTCTAAGGTTGCAGAAAATGCCGTAACTGCTGGTTTGCCACCTGAGGGTGACAGAGTCTACATTCGGAGACTCAAGAGTCTACACACCTCTAGCTTCAAGACGGGGTAGCGCACAGCTTTCCTACTGCTGTTGTCATGAATTAAACGTAAGCCCAGTTGCTTAAAACAACACAGATGTCTCATAGCTCTGTGGATCACAAGTGTCGATGAGTTTCCTAGCCAATAATCAAGGTGTCGGCAGGGCTGTGCTGTCTTCTCCTGGCTCTACGGGATCATCCATGACACCCTGCAGCCCAAGCCTGATCATGTTCTTTGGCTTATGGCCCCTCACCTCATCCTCCAGTCCACTAATGACCAGTTCCTTCTTTCTCAGCTAGGATCAGCCTGGCACTGACTCTCCTGCCTCCTTTCCCACGTTTCAGGGCCTCTGTAGTGACACTGGAGCCACCCATAAAAACTAGGACCGTCCGCCCATCTCAGGCCATTAGCAACCTGATTCTCCCTTGCTGTGCAATCCCAAAGATTCAGGAGATTAAGGTACAGATGCCTTTGGGGCAGGAGGACACTCTGTGCAAACGATATGACAAATGATCAGATCCACTGTGACTTAGGGAACTTGTCTGGCTTCTCATTGGGTAATCTTGTCCAGTGTACATACTACAGCTAATACAGAGTTGTCAGCTGGCTCAACCTAGAAGCCATGATAACTTATATAATGAAGACACTGAAGAATACAGATATGAGAATGGCCTTTGAGCTCCAAACTTAGAATAGACAGTTAACCTACAGGGGCTAGAACTGCCTGTGCCAGCTTAGCCCTATAGATGCAGGGAATCCTAACTTCTAAGGTCTAGAACTACCTGAGACAGAAACAAATTTTCCTTACACAGTTGTCTACTATTTTTTGTTCTTGAATTATGGACATTGGAAATGTGTTCACTGACAGGAATATTCACACAGCAATAAATGGCTTTACTTTGCCAAGAACCCCCAGATCAAGAATCTTAGTTCGGAAAGCCAGACAAGGCCTGAATTCTGTCTCTGCCTTGGTTAACTTTCTTTTGTTTTGTAGATTTAACATAAACTAGAATCATCTGGGAACCTTAACCTTGCCCCTATCTAATTGTATACAGGGGAGCCTGTGGGCCATTTTCTTGATTAATAACTGATGTGGGAAGGCCCAGCCCACTGTGGATGGGGTTGCCCTGGGCAGGTGGTCTGGGATTTTACAAGAAAAGTTGAGCAAACTCTGGAAAGCAAGTCAGTAAGTGTTTCTTCATGGTCTCTGCTTCAGTTCCTGCCTCTAGGTTCCTGCCTTGGCTTGCCTTCATGAAGGACGCTGTAAGCCAACTTTTCTCCCCAAGTTAGTTTTGGTCATAGTGTCTGTCACAGCAACAGATACCAAACTAGGAATATCTCCAAGTTACTAATAAGCAGACTCCTTAAATTGAATACAATTGAAAAATGGTCTTTATTCTCAAAAAAGGAAAAGGGCCAACTATATTGTCCATATTGAACATAGCTGATTTTTGGAGATCCTTAGAGGTTGGTATTTTCGCCTTTTACACAAGAACACAAACCTTGTGTATGTCCATCTCTTATAAAGCCTAAAGAAGGCGACTGCATAAAAGGGTTCTAGAGAGTCAGTTTATACAGAAAACAGAAGGCAACACCCAAGTCCCTGTAGTTAGCCTACTAAAGATCCAGGGAAACTCATCAAAAGCTCAGACGCCCCCCCCCCCCTTAAAACTTCATTCCAGAAAGCCCAATCAACAGTGTCATAAGGAGACAATCAGTTTGCCATGAGGCTGCCTCACAAGATCAATGTTTCAGAGAAGAAGAAAAAAGTTGGGGAACTGCGCCCAGAAGGAGTGCATGGATGGGTCTCAGGCTGGGGAATCAAAAGGTACAGATGCCCCAGCCACCCATGCGCCCTGGAGACCCAGACCAGTGCACTGCTCAACCCTCTTCAGAGGAGTTCTCTGCAGGGACTGGTGATTAACACAGAGGCCCACAACTGGTCACAGCGGAGAGGGTGAGAGACTGTGGGTGCTCAGCCCTAAACGGGACACCTACATCACACCCCTCCTCCCTATGCTCAGGGATCATTCTGGAAGATGCCAAGAGCCAGGGGTTGTGGGGTTTTCTGGACAAAGCAGGGCAGTTTCCCATATGAACTCACAGCAGTCGTGACATCATGCACAGGCTCAAGACAGGGAAAATCTGAGCATGCAGAGGGAGGAAGGCAGGAAGTCCCACCCCTCGCTAGGCAGTTCAAAGACGCTGAGAGAGGGAGAATCAGTTCCTCTAAGGGCGTGTTCTGTGGTAAGGTTAACCACACTTCTCTGGGAAGCAGCACAAATTAGAATGAATTTTTTTTTTTTTAAGGTGTAAAGCTGGATGGGGAGAAAAGCGGGGAGGGAGCTAGGAGTTGGGGAGAGGAGTGATCACGATCAAATCACATCATACAGACTTCTCAAATAAGTACTTACAAGTGAAGGTCTGGGCTACAGCCACAAAATAACCCCTGCACCTAAGGCTCAGGGGTCATTTCAGAAGAGGTAGCACAAAGACTGCAAGAGCCAGGAGAACAGGGGTTTGCTGTGAGATTGTATGTCCTAGAAATGTCAGAAGTGACACTGACAAAGTCCTACCAACAAGACTGTCTGAACATGAGCTCATCAAGAACAAAAATAACAGACATGCTACCACGGACAGGGGAATGCCTAGGAGGCCTCAAGCCTACACAGATAACTACAGGCAACTAAGAGATGCTTGGAGTAGGAGAAATAGTCTTTCCCAGGGCAGAACACACTTATTGGTTATCCAATAACGAATGATCAGCCCTGAAAACATATATAAAAATAACATTACTTGGACTGAGCAAGTTGTATTTATGTATCTAGGAACATATATATGTATATAACAATAATTTTGGGTTTGTTGTTGTTTTTTTCAAGACAAGGTTTCTCTGTCTTGGACTCACTTTGTAGACCAGGCTTGCCTCCCTGGGTGCTGGAATTTCAAGACATGTGCCACCACACTCAGCTTATATAACAATAACTAATGAAAAAGGAGAGCACGAATTTTAAAGAAAGCCGGAAGGTATGTATGGTAGTGTATGGAGAAAGAAAAGGAAGGGAGAACTATGCAATTATTTAAAAAAAAAAAAGTGATTTTTTATTTTAAAGGTCTAGATGCATTTTTAGTCCCAACATAACAAGTGGTGGAGACAACCTGTCTCTATGACAAAGGGCTACAACACAAAATGACCCAGCGGCCTCCAATCTTGTCTACAGAAGTCAGGAACAGACTCAAGGGACAAACGTGTTGACACCTCCCTAAGAAAATATGCGCCACTGAGTCCATCAGGCCTTTGGCTCTTTATCCACAGATGAAAAAAATCAAAATGAAATAAGCCTCAACCCTTCGAGGGATGCCAATTAAAAGAAAATGAAGGACCCGACCCAGAGGGAGCCTTGTACAAACTATGACGCTATCACTTCAGGCCATCTGAAGTCCACTTCCTCTCAAGAACCTGGTGAAGATCCCTCTCCTCAAAGTCTTCCCTTGCCACTGAGCACACAAGAGGATATGGACAGAGCCCATGGCAACAGCCAGCACTTGTTTTGTTTTTCTTGAGAGTCTCACTGTGTAGCTCCAGCTGTCCTCGAACTCACTCTGTAGAACAGGCTGGCCTTGAACTCACAAAAATCCAGCCTGCCTCTGCCTCCTGGGTGGGCTCTGGGATTAAAGGCATGTGCCACCTCGCCTGGCACAAATGCTAATCATTTTTGAAAAGCTCTAGTTGTTATTATTTTCATACACGAGCATTTAAATCTAGACCTAATTGTATTTCTAAAAATTCAATGTAAACAGAGACAAATTAAGGATGCTGTCATCTCTTTATTTGCCTGCATGGAGCTCAGGCCCAGGAGCAGTAAGTCCTTACAGAGAACTGGGTTCCAAGAGCACACATTCCAAAGATGGAAGTGACCTCAGTCTTATCAGTAAAGCTTAGCACGACTTTGTAGGAAGGATAACTGAGAACACCTTGCCTACTAACAGCCAGCTTGTTCGCTACTTCCCATCACGTGACCAAGGACCCCCGCCCCCAGACTTGCCAGCCTCTTATCCATTAGAACACACAGACAATGTAATAGTTGCAAAGAATCCAGAATGTCTTTCCAGTTATGTTGTGGATCCATGATGCACACCACAAGTTGTGACCCAAATCCAAGAATGTGGCAAGTGACTGTCAGGATTCCAAGCAAGTTCTGTGTGATTGTGACAATGTGTGACTCCCTTTCCCTGTTTACCCTTAAAAGGAGCTGCAGGCTGAGGTCCCTGGGGTTGTATTTTTTCCCTCTCTCTCTGTATCTCAGGGTCTGCTGAAAACATTAGCCTACCTGAACTACACATGGTTTGTGCTGAGCCTTGAGCTGCCATCTTAGGGGTGTCCCTAGGCAGCAAAGACTGTCCAGCCCACACTGTGTGGGGGAACCAGGAACCAAGAGAATTGGAATGGGGCCATCTGCTACACTGTCCTTCTTTGCTGAGAAATAGAGATTTGAGGATTCCTTAGTTTTTGAATTGGTTGTAAAGAACCAAATAGTACCTACAAAATAACTGGGAATGTGCTGGGCATGTCATAAACTCTAGTTCAAACCAGGAGGGACCAGTGGAGTATATGGTCTGTATCCAAAGAGATGTGCTAACAGTATAGCCTCTTTTGGTATATTACCTCATTCCCCTGTGCTTCTGATTCCTCAGCTATACAATGGAAATTAGAGTTGTCAACATTGGAAGCAAAGCATGTAAGGTAAGGATGGTACAAGGCTCAGGCTAATGCGAAACAAACCCAGCATGCACGAAACCTGGCCTGACGCTGGCACGCAATAGGTGTACAATAATGACCCCAGTTCTTAGGCTGCACTTCTGACTTGGCTTCTTTCAAGCAATTTCTCCTGTGACAGCTACAGATATTCTCTTGCTTATGGTCAAGAGAAAACTCATAGAGTAGCAAGAAGATGCTCGATGCCAGGTGCAACCACCATATCTTAATATCTTAGCTGCATTCTTCAAGAGGCTTGGAGCAGAGCCACAGCTGACAGAAAGCATGCTGCAGCTTCCAATTTTAGGTGTGGATTACAGATAGCTTCCACACACCCAAAGCCGCCCAGGCTTTCCCTGAGGATCAGTCCATGAAGACGGTGGAGGATTTCCAGGATTAAGCAGGCAGGTTCTTCAGCCAGCTTCACTTCAGCCAGACTCCTCCCCAACTCTGACCACTATCCACTCTGCCCCATGCGTGTCTTGTTCATTTTATAAATATCTCTTAAATCTGCCCGTTTCCCCCTAGCATCACCACCATCAACCAGTGTAGTCTCTCACCTGCACCACTCAATTCTGAGTCAAGACCTTAACTGTAGCTGTTTAGAAAGAATTCCCTAGAAGGGCAGCCTCTAATTTTGTGTGTGTTTCCCACAGGTTGCCCAAACCTGGAATCCTAGAAAATAAAAATAGGCCTTGGAGAGCACTCTCCCACGTCTATCAGGAGGCTGGGTAACTGGCCTGGCAGAAAAGAAGATGTTCTAAAGAGACACTTTCAAACATTGGACACCAAAGAGATGGGGATTTCCCCAGGAATTTCACGCTGGAAGACAAAAAGGCACTAGCCAGAAGGGGAGTTTATCCTCTGGGAGAGAGACTTCTAAAAGAAATTCTCAGAAAAATCTCACGAGGATGACAAAAACAGGCCAGCAGTACGCTGGACCACTGGGCTGCTGAGATGTACATATCCCTGGCATTCTATTTAAACCTTGGGCTAATTTTAAGATCCTGAAGATGGACTGGGGAGGGTTGCTGGGTCTCTCGGTCCCTCTTCCCAATGTGACCACAGTGACTGAATCCCCTGCTTCCACTATACATTTGACTCCTCTAATTGGCGTATTGAGGACATGGCTTAGGACGCAGGCTGAGACCCCCGAGTTCCATAGTTGCGCATCATGTCTGGTACTCAAGTATCCCGGGATAAACAAGAGTTCTACGGCATTATACGTATTCCACATTTTCACCCATCATCCCTAACTGTCTGTGTTTTGTGCAGCACAATATTAAAAAAAAAAAAAAAACACCTGAAATTCTTAACTGTTTAAAAATATTTAAAATAAAGTTATTTAAAATGTTTTTACTGCTCTCATCTTTTAACACTGCCTGTATTCTACATTTATCACTATGCAATATATTACACATCAGTCTAAATATTAGCAGCCATATAACTGAAAATGCTCAGAAGGACAGCTTACTTTTCTTCTTATTTAAGTGGCATAGTTAATAAAAATGCCAAGAGTCAGTTTGGCGGCTCTCTGGCCCCCTTTGAAGTCCCTTGTCTTGCGCTCCCATTGGACCATGCCAAGGAGAGGAGGGGAATCCATCCGTTCACACCGGCCTGGACATCAGGAGGAAGCTCACCTGCCTCCCCGGTGCCAGGGCCCTACCTGATTGTGCCACCGGATGACGTTTCCAAATCCCCCGGTCCCGAGTCGTTCTTTCATTTCCCAGGACCCACACGTCTGGGTTGGGAGGGAAGGTGACCAGCTCATATCGATGCCCTGCTAACTCTAGAAGCAAGAAGGAAGAGGGGACAAGTTGGGAGTAAAGAGAACTGGAGCTCAAGAAGCGGGGGGGGGGGGGGGGGGGGGGGGGA
>NW_026596143.1:13419297-13455060 GCF_907164565.1 Psammomys obesus | reverse complement strand
GGCGGGAAAGCAGCAGCGGCTGATGCCCTGCAAGGTGAGGGCGGCAGACTCCGATTCAGCTAATAAATAAAGTTGCCAGCGGCCCGGCCCGGTGACCGCAGCTCAGGCGCCGGCAAGAGGCGGAGCGCGCGCCCCACGCGAGCCCTTCCGCGCCGCGCGCCGCCCTCGCGTGGGACTCACCTGCCCCAGGGGCCGCGGGGCCGCCAGTGACACCCGCTGAGGACATGAAAACTCGGGGTCCCCACGCAGCCAGCCCAGCGCCACTTCCTCAAACACTTCCTGCCCTGACGTCACGGGAGCTTGACGGCTCTTAAAGGAGACGCGCGGGCCGCTCGCCGGGATGGAGCAGCAGCCTGCTTGCGGCCGGTTCTGGTCCTGGCTGGCCTGGAGGCTTCTTTACCCTGGCGCTTTTCAGGCTGAGCTTGATCCGACTGGCTAGACAGTTAAAAAGAGGGGAGTCTGCTGAGCCCACTAGGACCGTTATAGAAATTGCCTTCCTGACCTCCCACTGCCATTCATAGAGTATGAATGTTCCTGGATTAGTGCTAGGAACGATAAAACACGCAGATGCTCCTCAGAATACACCACCATCTTCCTCAAAGGAAAAAAAATGAGGGGAAGGGTACAAGAAAACAAAAACCAATACCGTCTACCTGAACTGGAGTTTCGGCACCGTAACACTGGGAACATCTTGAAATTACTAGTTAGTAGATCAAGAACATGTGGCCCCCTCCTACCAGCCACCACACACCCGTACCCCAACCCCCAACCCCCACCCACCACCTCTAACCAGCCAGCTTCAGCTGCAAACCCTCCATAGCCTAATTCATGATGCAGCTAACAATGAAAAGTAAAAAACTAACAAAGAAAAAGAGGTTTATTCAATGCGACTATACTGGGGAAAGACAAAGATCCAATCATTCCCAAGTCCGATTTTGGGGTCCCATCATGAGATTTAGGTTTGAGTGAAATGCAACAGGTGTGTGCACAACTAAGCGGTCCTGGTCAAGGTATGTCTGGTTCTCCATCATTGTCTAGGCTCTCCTATAAGGTCAGACTGTGTGAAATCTCTTTGCCTGAGACAAGCTTGTCTGATGTTGGCCCAAAGCTTCTGACTTTTACTGGCCTTTTAGACCGTTAGACAAGGCAATGGGCCATGAAGAGCAAGGCGAACAGAGTCTCCATAGATTGAAAGATAAGCCAAAGGTCTTTATGGGATAACCAGAGGGCTCCAAGCATTTGAACTCAAGAATAGTGCAAATAAAGCACTTCCTTATTAGTAAAGCAAGCAAAACATGAGATGTTTACAGTGAATTTAAGCAAACACAAAAATAACAAGGGAATACACTTGGTATTATGTCTTATCATCTTTGGTCCTGTGAAAAGAGCCAAAAATACTTTTTCCAGGCCTTCGCCTTTCCCACAGAGATAGTGTGGACATCCACACTTGCTTCCAAGTGCAAACTTTTTTTTTTTTATAGTTTATGCAATTATTTCTAGAAGGCCACCTTGTGGGACGCACATTCTGTTCTGTGAACATCCATAGTTCACAGAGAGGTCACAACTTTCTTACACAGGCTCCTACACGGCCTCGGCATGATATTCTGGGGAAATTCCAATGGGGTGTGTATGTCTGTTATCTCTATAGTTTAAGAGCCAAAGAGAGGGACTCAAGTGTCTCATTAGAATACCTTCATCTCTGCCAGGACGATTGCATTTCCTGTCTCAGCTTTTTCCACTTCAGTCTTGAGGTAAAAGATTCCCGTGTCTGAAACAAATATAAACAGAATAGAAGCAGGGACCAAGGATGCACTGTTATCAAAAGGAACAGGTTTTTTTTATTCCTCAATGGAATAAAAAATAACAACAGTTTATTCTGAACCATATGTGAGTAATCATGGCACGGGAATATCCATTTCGGTCTCCCCAAATATACTGTCCCAACATGGAAGCAGGTTTTTTTTTTTTTTTAAAAAAAAAGATTTATTTATTATTTATACAACATTCTGTCTGCACACCAGATCTTAGTATAGATGGTTATGAGCCATTATGTGGTTGCCGGGAATTGAACTCAAGATGTTTGGAAGAACAGTGAGTGTTCTTAAGCTCTGAACCATCTCTCCAGCCCCCATGAAAACAGTTTTAAGAAGTTTTATAGTTTTACAGATCCAAGAAAGTAATAAATGAAGACAAGTTTGAAACGTCTCAGTGGATACATCAGAGAGATGATTCCAGCAAGATGAGGGAAGCTTTTCTATGAATCATCACATGTTATCTGATGACATTCTTAGCTTTTGGGTTGGTGGAAGATATTAGCCTGCTAAGCTAATAGATTTGAAAAGTTGTTTTTTTGTTTTGATCTAGTAGTCACAGAACGTTAGTTCTGACACGGAGGTGGGTAAGGAATGGGTGTTCCAGGGGCTAGAACTAGCCTGAGATAAGGGAATTAGCCCCTGGCCTTGTAACATCGCCGTCTCTCCTTGCTGCTGAAGTTCTAGCCAGCTGATAAAAAATACAGCCTCTTACAGGGAGGTCTTATTTAAAACTGCATTTAGTTAGTGACAGACAGCCACACACAACAACCATTTCTCCATAACCTCCTGGCTTGAGTTTCCTTTAGACAGGCCTGCACAAACAACTCCATTATGCTGTTGGCTTTGAGGCAGAGTCTTGCTATGAAGCCCAGGTTAGTCTAAAACTTAGTATCCTCCTGCTTCCATCTAGCCTTCTGCATGCTGGGAACACAGGCAGAGGCTACCAGCCCCGCAAAGTTTCAGTCTGATTCTGAAAACTCCCTCCCTGGCCTCTGAAGGACACTCTCTGAAGACATCACTGATTAATCATCAGGTGCTTTGATCTCAGCTGCACCTCATGACTGGGATGAGATGCACCCATCTGGTCTGATACGTGGAGGATGGAAGGCGAACAGAGAAGCAGATGTTAAGTTAATTGGGCCTGCATGGGAAAGTTTAAGCAACCAAGAGTTACAGAAGAGTTGGTTCTTGTACTTTAGTTCTGTCATCCTGGGGATGACGTCCTAGCATTTCAAAAACACTTTTCAGTGAGTGATTCCTGAGTGTTGGCTCTCCATGGGACATCTATATGGCACTCCCCAGACTCCAAGACACAGAGAACATCATGGAAGAAAGGACAGAAAGACTGGTAGAGTCAGAGTATGGGAAGGAGGGCTTCAAAGGTCCGACTTCTAGATATGACACAATTGATTCACAAAATCGCTGCAGCTGGGGTCACCTACACAAGGTCAATCAAAAAACGAATCAGGCACATTTCACCAGGCAGCACTAATTGGATTTAGTAGGTTTTAAAACACACACATACACACACACACAAACACACACACACTTTTTTAAGACACACACACACAAACACACAAACACACACACTTTTTTTAAGAAAGAGAACTTGAGGTTAGTGAGACTTTGATTAGTGGATATGATCAAGATACCTGACATTTGTCAAAGAATAAATAAAAAATAGCATTAAGAGAATATATGTTCAGGAACCAGCTTCAGTGGCTTCAGTGGCTTCAGTGGCTTCAGTGGACAAAGGAAAGTTTTGCCACCAAACTGACAATATGAGTTAAATTCCAAGAACCCATGTGGTAGGAGGGGAGAATCAACTCCAACATGTCTGCTGACCTTCACAAGCATACCTGGAGACACACATGTGTATACATACCACATAAGTATAGTTTAATGTTTCTCTTCTCATTTTTTTAAAAAAATTCATACACTATTATTTGCTCATATTCCTTTCCTTCCCCCAAGTCTTTCCAAACCTCCCTTCTCCCTACCCACTGTACTTCATATTCTTTCTCTCTCTTTAACAAACAAAGCACATGCACACACACAAACAAAATAAAAATAAAAAAAAATATGACAACACGGAGTCCGCTTTGTGTTGTCCAACTATTCCTGAGTACTACATAGCTTCTTGGCTAGGAATGGAACTGTGTATATTACCCCTTCTCCACGCTGGCATTTTTGCCAGGTTTGAATTTCTGTTGGTATTATCCATGCTGTCACCATTTCTGTGAGTTCACCTGTGCGTTGGTCCTGTTGCATCTGGAAAATGGATTCATGCATCCCCTCTGGCTCTTATAATCTTTCTACCTCCTCTTCCACATAGATAGCTGAGGCTTGAGAGGTGGAGTGTAATACAGACAACCCACTTAGAGATGAGTGCTTCAAAGTCTCATACCCTCTGCAAGTGCTGCGGTTGGGTTTCTGTTCATTCCCCTCTACTGCAAGAAGAAGCTCTCTGAGGAGGATGCAGGCATGCACTGAACTATGGATATAGCAGTATGGCATTAGGAACTGTTGTATTGTTATGTTGATTTATTGGAATAACTATAGCACATTTCCCCCAAGCCCATGTCCTATTTAGCCTCGGGCTCTTTGTCTCATTAACAGTGTCAGATAGGAGTGTCATCTCTTGAAGTGGTAACTGCTTCCAAATCAAGAGGGGTTGATTGATGACTTCCATAGCATTGTGCCACTATTGTAGCAGCATATTTTACAGTCAGGTCATTGCTGTGAGCCGTAGTTTACATCTAGATGATAGCGATGGTTACCTTTCTCCTCTAGCAGTGTTCAGGGCACCTTCCAGTGTCATCAACGCTAGTCAATAGGGACAAAAAATCTAGTTGAGCATCAATTCAGTGTCTTCAGCATCAGGGTCTTACCATCAGGTTATGGAAGACAACAAATAACACTGGTAATAGCCTGTAACGGTTTCTTTGGGGGGATGAAGGGGGTGGTCAATGGGAACCCTCTGTCCAATGACTCAGCAAGGTGCAGCCTATTTCTGATGCTGAGGATTGTATTTGGCAGCAGCTGATGTCTAGTTGGGGTTCTGTCTCCTCCTCCCCTTTACATAGTAACTCCGTTTAAATTTCATTAATACAGATATAAGAATTTTAGGAATCGCCTACAGTAGTGGGTTTCTGAATGGCTTTTCAAATGGCCTTTAGCGTTAGTTAACTCTTTCCATATTCTGTCCTATAACCTGCCTTTCCACTTCCTGCCCCAATAAATCTTCTTATTTTAATTTCCGCTGTAGGACAGAAGAAATTTGAAGAAATGCTATAGGCTTCTGAGAAGAAAGTCTATTTTGTAGGGTTTGGGAACATAGATGTCTGTTAGGTCCATTTGATTTGTGATATTACTTAACTCCAGCATTTCTCTGTTTAATTTTTGTCTGAATGGCCTGTCTGTTGGTGACAGTAAGATATTGAAGTCACTCACTGTCACTGTGTGTTGGGGTCAATATGCCATTTTAGCTGTAGTAGTGTTTCTTTTATGGCACTGGGTACACTTGCTTTTGGTGCATAAATGTTTAGAATTGCAATATCCTCTTGGTGGATTTTTTTCTTTAATGATGATGTAGTTTCCTTCCCTTTTCTTCTGATAAATTTTTGTTTAAAGTCTATTTTGCATATATTAAAATGCCTTTGCCTTTTGGTTCTCTGTTCCATTTGTTTGGAATACCTTTTGTCATCTTCTCTCTATAATGTGATGAATATCTGTCCTTAATGGTAAGGTAAGTTTCTTGGAAGCAGCAGAAATATGGATACTGCATTTTGCTCTAATGCTTTTTCCCTGATCTGATAGATTGTGGGCCCGTAGAATGATGCTTGGTTTTCAGTCTTGGGCCCCCAGTTAAATGTTTTCTTCTATAAGAGCTGCTTTCAGCTTTTCCTCAGCTGCTGCCTAGGTGCCTGGTACTTCTGAGGGAGCTAAGGCCACATTGGGGGTGAGGCCCTCATTTCCTCCTGCAACTAACACCCTGCCAGCAGTCCATAACATGGCCTGCATCTACTCCACCCTCGTCCTTCTCGAGGTCAAGGTGATGGTCAAGGAGGATGAGATCAATGCCCTCATGAAAGCAGCCGGCTTGTTTGCAAAGGCCCTGGCCAATATGGACAATCGGGAGCCTCATCTCCAGCAGCTGGAGATGCACCAGTAGGAGATCCTGCCCCAGCCACCACCGTTGCCCCAGCTGAGGAGAAGAAAGTGGAAGTGAAGAAGTGACCCCTTCTCACGTCTGAGGGTGCACACATGTGGTACACACATTCATTAAATAGATAAACACCTTTTAAAAAGTCAGTGCTCATGACCAGAGACAGACTCACCTTCTGTGTCCAAGTGCGTGCCGTAAGTACAACCACAACATGGTCAAAGCCATAGATGTAGACAAGGACTTTAGACATCACAGGACTGCCCAAATGGCAAGATTTTCATCTGACTGGTACTGATTAAAAATAGTAGCGATGCCAAAAGAACTTTACTGGCTGTTACACACGTGGCATCTTAATATGTCTCATGTGAATGGACTTATCGGTCGCTGTGAATGGATTATATGCTTTACCTCTCAAGGGTCATAAAATTATATACACACATTTCTAGACACAGATACAGGGGGCATTAAACATACTAAAATCACTTTAAAATAGTCACTTACAAAATGGTCATTAAAATATTTTGGTGTGAACAGAGATTTAAATGAAACTTGAGTTTGTAATTTTCTTTTTCAATACTGAAGATTGTAATGGGCGTCTCGAGCATGCCAGGGGAGTGTTCTGCCTCTGTAATGGTCTGGGGATACCAATTTGACAAGATCTAGAATTACCTAGGAAACCACCTGAATGATGTCATCAAGAAATTCCCCTATCACCTCTCCCGCTGCCTGATCTTGGATGTCAACTTGACACAAGTGAAAAGAGGGAAGCTCAGCTGCCTCCATCAGACTGGCCTGTGGACATGTTTGCGAGGTGTTTTCTTGATTACTGCTTGATAGAGGAGGAACCAGGCCCCCGTGGGAGATGCCAACCCCAGGCAGGTGATCCTGAATTGTCTAACAGAGCTGGTGAGCTCGAACTGCACGGAGCAAGCCAGTAAGCAGTGTTTCTCCATGGTCCCTGCTTCAGTTCCTGCCTCCAGGCTCCTGCCTCCAGGCTCCTGTCCTGGCTTCCTTCAGTGATGGGAAGCCTGTAAGCTGAAATAAATACCTTCCTTCCTAAGCAGCTTTTGGTCAGTGTTTTATCACCCTGACAAAAAGCACAGTAGGATACCTGCTCTCAAGACATCCACTAACAGGGCAGAAATATGAACTACTCATGTCCAACCTTTTGCCATTTTGTGTTGGGCCACAGTCATAGATATCCTCAGTCACAGCCAAATCTACAGCGATGCCTTTTCAGACTTCTCATGTTGCTCAGCTCGAAATGATTTTTTTTCCTTTCAACTAACCATTGTAAGTCTGATGAAGTTAAATGTTAAATGGTTTTAATGATGACCCTGGGTGGGACTGTGGGTTCTGTCACGTTCTCAGGTAATTCTTAACTTACGATACCCTTTCCCTCCCAGCAAGGGCCATGGCCAGATCACCGCTTTCAGCTGAACTCTATCTCACTCTGGAGATGTGAACAGCCTGTTTATAGGTCATTATTCAACGTTTAGGCTTCAAGACTGAATGCAATGAAGAACTACTGAACAGCCTGGGAGAGCTGTAGGCATTGTTGACTCCAGGGCATCAAAGTAGCATGGCTTGCTTCAGAGGCACTTAGAACCATCTGTAACATCTAGAGAGGGCCACCGAATAAGAACAAAAAAGTCGTAGGCAATGTGGGTTCTGATTCTCTTGCAGAGGGTGCTGCATCAGGGATGAAAATGGTTTCTTCACTGTTGACTTTAACATAAAAATATTGTTCTCAGGGAAAGTCACAGATCACTGTTCCTGGTCTTTTTATGCCACCAGCTGCTTAAACTCTACTCACTCCACTAGTAACAGGCAAAGTGACACCGAGCTCCTTTGAGAGAGAAAGACACGCTTTCTGCATCAGCTGAGGCTGGAGGAGAAGCCAGCCTCAAAGACAGGAAAGCAACGAAACAGAGCTCTTGGGATGGGGAGGCAGCTCAGGCTCAGTGGTTTCAGCGAGTCTCTCGTGTCTGTCGACATTTGCTTAAGTCTAGCCTTCAGAAAGAGGGCTGTGTGAGTCGGGCCTTGCCCTGTCAAACCCTCTGCCAGACATGTCAGGAAAAAACTCATTTAGTTGAGGAAATCTTTCATTGGTAAGAGGGGGTGAGCTGATGGAAAGAATGAGCGTTGGCCAGAGTGTTCTGATCCAGTAGGGGACAGTCTACAGAACAGGGGGGTGGGGAGGGGGGTGGCCAGGTTCTACCAGTGAACTTGAGAAATGGTGAAACTCCCAAGGAGTCAGACCTCATAGCGCACAGGCCTCAGGTGAAGTACTGAAAGCCAGGGCCTGGGGCCCTGAGTCACCCTCTCTGAAGGAATGGTGTCTTAGAAGAAGAAATCACTCTGTAAGCACTCTTGGCTTTACCCACATGTGTTTCTCTTTCTGTCAATTCAAATTAAAGGGGGCTGGAGAGATGGCTCAGAAGTTAAGCGCATTGACTGTTTTTCCAGAGGGCCTGGGTTCAATTCCCATCTCCCACATGGCAGCTCACAACTGTCTGTAACTCCAAAATCTGACAACCACAGACACACATGCAGGCAAAACACCAATGCACATAAGCTAAAAATAAATACATTATATTTAAAAATCCAAATTAAGGAAGTCACAAAGACCTTGTGGGCTGCAGTAGCAGGAGAGCTGGATATGGGAAGGGTCTTAGTACCTGGCAGTTAATCAATCTTGGCTCACCTCCAAGTATGTTTTCACCCTGTGGGATCCAGGATTTTGTTCACAAAACATTCTTACTCTTTGGTACAGCATCAATAACAATTTACATGTGGGCTGGGGAGATGGCCTCGAAGTCAAGAGCACTGGCTTCTTTCAGGGGGGGTGCTGAGTTAAGTTCCCAGTGTTAATGAAAATGAGAGCAAGACTACAATTATTGAGCCAAATTTGAAGCAAGCGTTACTGGAAACTGGCCAGGATGATGGGCCCTGGCCAGGTCCCTACCAAGGATCCTCAGAGAATGGCCCCAGCTTACTTTAGTTAGAAGCTTTTAAGGGCAAAATCCACATGGCTATGTACTTCCCACCTTCATCTCCGCCTTCGGCCAATCAGGGGCAAGTATACGTCCTGACGTACTTTCTGTCTACATACCTCTCACCTACATGTGATCAAGCACATCCCGTGCAATTGAGGCAACCCAGGTTGTTTACAGAAGTGAAAACATGTGGCTTGTTATCTTACATGAGCAACAGCTCCCAGCATTCCAGGAAGTTATCCATCCGTGGGCACTAGGCATGCATGGTGCATAAACGTACATGCAGGCCAACCGCCCACAGATAGCAAAATTAAACAAAACAACTTCTAAGTGGGCGGCCTGCACTTTGGTGGTTGGAGTCTTTCCTACTGTGTTCCAGACTCTGGGGTCAATCCACAGCACGAAAATAAATAGATAAACAAACAAATAAATTAAATTAAATTAAATTAAATTAAAAAAGCGCACTTAAGCATCCATCCACTGAAAACTTTGAAAAAAAAAATCCAACCTTCTTTTTGAAAAGTCAAGACAAGACCAGTGAGGTCTTACCCTTCCCCCAGGCTCTTGGTGCCAGAGAGGATGGCTTGTGTGGTGGCAAGGCAGTTGGGATGGTTTGTATTTGCCCCTGACTCTACTTGCTTCTGCCTTTTTTAGGCATCCTCTTCTTTTTTCTCTCCCTCTTATTGAAAATAGTTTTTTCCATACAATATATTCTGATTACATTTTCCCCTCCACCTACTCCTCCCAGTTCCTTTCCCCACCTCCTCTCCCATCCAGATTCACACCGTCTCTGTCTCTCCTTAGAAAGTAAACAGACATCTAAGGAATAATAATAAAAATATGCCCGGTAATAACAACACCTTCTATTGAACTTTTTGCAAGTCTGATTACTTAATTAGAACTTCAAATGATGAGAACTGGAGAGAAGAACTGGCCAGGTAGGGCAGGAACCCCAAAGCAGAAATTCCCAGAATTGGGGTGAGGGTGGATGGTGGAGCTGGAGAGGTGGCTCAGTGAGTAAGAGCGCTGGCTGCTCTTCCCGAGGACCTAGTTTGATTCCCAGCAACCACATGGCTGCTAACAACCATCTGTAACTCCAGTTTCAAAAACTCTGATGCTTTCTGGCTTCTGTGAGCTTTGCATACACGCAGTACACATACAGACAGACAAAACGCTAATACACATAAAATTTTAAAAAGTATGTACACATATACAGAGAAAGAAAGAATTGGACTGAATGCATAGATAGTAATAGAGCAATGAGGACAGTTTATGGAGGAAGGCAAAAGCATTAATGAGAAAGGCTAGAGAGCTGGAAGCATTGGAAACAGATATTTAGATTACAAGTCATAACAGTAGCAAAGTTGCAGTTCTGAGGTAGCAAGAGGAGTAATGTTCTGGTTGGGGTGTACCTGACACGAGGAGCTGTGTCAAAGGGTCACAGTGTTAGAACGGTTGAGAGCCACCATTCTATCATATTCTCTTTCCTCACCCATACATGCTTTTTTAGCCTCTTTTTAAGTTTGTATGGGACGCTTCCTTCCCTTTAGCGTGTTTACTGTAACAGTAAAACTCAAACAGTAACATATAAAGACAGACCTATTAGAATTACACCAGATTCCTCAACAGAGACTTTAAAGGCCAGAAGGGAATGGGCAGATGTCTTGCAGACCCTAAGAAACCATATATATCAGTCCAGATTACTATACCCAGCCAAGCTTTTAACCACCATAGATGGAGAAAACAAGGTATTCCACAACAAAACCAAATTTAAACAAAATCTTTCCACAAATCCAGCCCTACAGAGGATTCTAGAAGGAAAATTCCAACACAAGGAGGTTAACTACACCCAAGAAAACACAGGAAATAATTTTATATTGGCAAAAGCAAAGAGAGAGAGAGAGAGAGAGAGGAACACACATGCATGAGCGTGCACACTCACACAGACACACACTACCACCACTAACACCAACATAACAGAAATTAACAATCATTAGTCATTAATAATTCTCAACATCCGCCTGGCTGTGGTAGCTCATTCCTTTAATCCCAGCACTCAAGGAGGCAGAAGCAGATAGAGCTCTGTGAGTTCAAGGCTAGCCTGGTCTACAGGGTGAGTGACAGCCAAGGCTACACAGAGAAACCCTGTCTCGAAAAACCAATGTGTGTGTGTGTGTGTGTGTGTGTGTGTGTGTGTGTGTGTACTCAAGGACTCAATTCCCCAATAAAGAAAACACAGACTGACAGAAAGGATTGAAAATAGCATCCATTATGCTGCATACAATACAAGAAACACACCTTCGCAACAAAAATAGACATTACCTCAGAGTAAAGGGTTGGAAAAAGATTTTCCAAGCAAACAGATTCAAGAAGTGAGCCGGATATTGTTAGATATTCTAATATTTAAGAAAATAGATTTCAACCAAATTAATCAAAAGAGATGGAGAAGGACACTTCATACAAAAAAATTCACCAAGATGATGTCTCAATTCTGAACATCTATGCTCCCTGGAAAAACATTACTAAAGCTTAAATCACACACTGACCCACACATATTAATAGTAGGAGACCACAGCTGGATCTTTTGGAGGCGTTTTCTCTGTTGAGGCTCCCTCCTCTCCGATGACTCCAGCTTATGTCAAGTTGGTGTAAACTAGCCAGGACAAAGATCACACATATAAACACCATCGTTAAATTTTATCTCTCATAAATATTTTGTGACTTACAAAATATTTTGTAATATGCTCAAGCTTTCTGGATTTGCTTTAACTTTTTCATTTTAAAATAAGATTTATTTTATTTTTAATTACGAGTTTGCGTTGGATAGAGAATGTACATGTGAGTCAGATGCCCATGGCGACCAGAGGTATTGAATCCTCTGGAGCTGGAGTTACAGACTGTTGTGAACTGCCCCATATTGGTGCCTGAAACTGAACACTGGTCATCTGCAAAAGCAGAATGTACTCTTAACTGCTGAGCTGTCTCTCTAGTCCACATTTCTTATTTTTTTTTTAACAATTCTTTACTTTAAGACAAAACTACCACTTAAATATTTTCTCCTCTAAATTTTTCCATGTATATGTGTGTATGTGTGACAGAAGTTAAGGATGTTAGGATATTTTCATTACAAACACATTTAATAGCCTTATTTGTAAGATTCTCAGAAAATAACAAGGAGAAGAGTGAGGCCCTATTCAATCTCATATACATTTGGTCCTCAAGCCTGGTTTATTGTTATTTTAATATTATTATTTAAAAATGCTTCTGTATAAAAAAGAAACATTGTGTCTACTTTGATAACTTTTACAAATAATAGATTTCGTTATACTGAAATTTCTGATTTCCAGCTGACAAGAGGCTTCAACCAGACTTCAAAGTTGGGGGGTTCTTTTCCTTTCTACTTCCTCTGACTTTTTCCATCTTGAATCATTTTTAGGAGAAATAACAGTTACTAAGGGTTAAAAAGTATAACTAAACTGTGAAAGATGACAAAGAAAACTATTCTGTGTGGAAAATATGCCTCAAAAGTAAGCTGTGCTCTTGGTAAGATAAAGTATGAGTGTGTGTGGGGGGGGTGTAATAAGAACTAATTAAATTGATACAGAAAGATTGGACAAGAGAGGGAAGATACAGAATTTCACATGCTTGAACTATATAAAATTAAGCTAATGTGTTACAGGAGTCTCAAAACTGGGCTGGGGTAGAGAGCTTGCCTAGCATGCACAAGGCTCTGGGTTCTATTTCTAGCATTAAGAAAGAAAAGATAAACTCTTAAAAATGAGATTTAATATAAAAACACTGCAAAACCTGAGCTCAGTCTTCTCTGTGATAATACCAGTTGCTCTCGGTACAGTTTTGGGAAGACTGCCCCCTTACTTTCTAAGTAGTATGACTGGAGGATTTTATGCCTCGCCCCTCTCTTGGTAGGCAGAGACATGAAAATTCCAAGTTGCAGTCAGCTCCATCTCAAGCAAATCAAAACAGGTTTTTATCAGGTCTTTGGTGAGTTAAGAAGGCTAAGTCTTCCCTATTGCCAATGTTTGAATTTGGCTTCTGTTGCTATGACAACACCATGCCAATACATAACTTTGGAGGAGAGGGTTTATTTCATCTTACAGGTTTCAGGACGCCTTTGAGGGGAGTCAGAGTAGGAGCTCTGGCAGGGCAGAAACTTGAAACAGTAACAACAGAGGAGCTGGCACCATTTACTGGCTTGCTCTCAGGTTCCATCATGTTCAGCTACCTTTCCCATACCGCCCTGGCTCACCTACCCGGGGATGCTCCACCTCCCGGTGGATGGGGCCTTGCTACATCAACTGGCAATCAAGAAATGCCCACACAAACATTCCCACAGGCCCAAATTGAGGGTCCCTCTTTGCAGGTGTCAAGCTGATACTGGAGATTAGCCACCACAAAGTCCTTAGTTCTTGGTTGACTTGCTTTTTTTTTTTTTCTTTTTGCATTTTTTAAAAAAGTTTTATTAATTACACTTTATTCACTTTGTATCCCCCTGTAGCTCCCCCCACTCCTCTCCTCCCAATCCCTCTCTCCCTCCTTCATGGAACAGTTCCATGAAACATCAAGACAAGTTTGCAGTACATCAGTAGGCCCATCAGAGGGGTGGCTACAGGGAGATGGCAGAAGCTTTTCCATAGGTCCAAGATAATATCTGATGACAGGCATAGCTTTTTGGGTTAGTGGAAACTAGTGGCAGCTTAGCTAACAGATTCCAAAAGATTTCTGTTAGTCACAAGACATTGTTGTGGGGTATCCATCAGATATGACTACTAGGACAAAGGTTTAAGCCAGTAGAACATCTTTACTAACTGGCTGGTGATTGTGCTGGGTTTTCCAGACCTGAGTGCAGCTCTGAGCCTTTCTCAGGGCGAGCTTTTAAGCACCAAAACAATATCCTGGGTTGACATACTTCAGTTAGCAAGAACAAGTGAGCTAGAAGCGGAACTACAGAAGCCAAAAAGCAAAGTTAGAGACTTTCCCAGAACTATGGACTTTGATGGATTGGGCTTTTGTTTTCATTTTGGCAGGTGGTGCTGCCTACGTGCTGAGTTTCATGGCCGAACGGGACTTCCATCATGGAGTCAATTGTGCTAATATCTGGCGCCCTGTTACAATGTTAGTTCAGACACAGAGGTGAGCAAGGAACGGCTGTCCAAGCACTATAAAACTAGTCCAAGGTAAGGTAACTAGCGTTGGACCTGCTCCGTTCCAGTCTTTCCACGGGACTGGAAGCTCTCTCAACCCATCAGTCTCAGCAGACATGGCTTCTCTTCCGGATTTATTCACTCTGTGGGTCCTGGGGAATGAACTCAGGTTGTCAGTCTTGCAGAAAGCACTTTTACCTGTTGCTTCGTCTCTCCAGCCCTATTTTTCTAGAGTTAGCAATATTTTTCTCTTTTTGTTCCTTCCAAGTAAGCAATAATCAAGTGTTAGATAGCTAGACATGGATTAATATCCCTGAGCATGTGACTGAATCCATTCTTCCTTGCTGGCTTTGAAACTACAAACCATCCGTCCCTTCTATTTTCTTGGTAATATTAAAAAGGGAAACATCAACTTTGATCATATAAAAAGGCAGACCTATTGGGACTTTGTTGAGATCTATTAAGAGAAAGCTGGAAATAGTCTAAAAAGGTCTACACTCCTTTTCCTCTCTCACCTTCTTTTTCTCCTACTTAGTGTTGGGAGTGGGGAGGTTGGTGGCAGGGAGGTATAGGCATAAGAAACCAAAATAAAAAAGTTAAAAAGTTAAGAGAGAGAGAGAAAGAGAGAGAGAGGGAGAGAGGGGAGGAGAGAGAGAGAGAGACCGCAACCTCCTCCTGGTCAAATGAATGAAGTCTGTCTCTGGCCCTGGTGGGAAATGCATTATTCTGATTTGTTCCCACAGTAAGAACATTATAAATAGTTGTCTCCTCCCTTGACCGTTAATCCAACTGGGCATGTCAATCACCTGGCCCGGAGACCACCCCCTAGGAAGGCTGATTTAGCTAAATCCACACCAAGAAGATGGGGGCAATAAATATTGCCTTAAAGAGATAATTAATGTGTTTACCCTTTCCAGAAAGCCCCTGGCAACACCCCTGCCCTGTGACCTGCCCTCTTTTCTCTAATTTCCCTTTTCCTTATCTATCTCTTTCTTTTTGATACTAACCCAAACTTCCGTTTCTGTTTGTTTGTTTTCTTTTTGACAGGGTTTCTCTGTGTAGCCTTGGCTGTGCTGGACTCAGTTTGTAGACCAGGCTGGCCTCAAACTCACAGTAATCTGCCAGACCCTTCTTCCCTGAGTGCTGGGATTACAGGCGTGTGCTACCACACCCGGCTACCAAAACTTCCTCCTTCACTGAAGTTTCTCCCACTCACTTCTGCCATTCACTTTCTTGATGGCCTCCATTGCAAAATGCCCGATTTCTTCCTCTCCGTTTCACTCTTTCTGGAAAGTGACAGTATTTACAGTATTTCCTCTGTGCCTACCGTGTTCTCAAGCTTCCTTCTGAGGAGATTTCTAAATTCTTTTATGAACGTGACCAATATAGAAAATAAAAGGCTAAACCCCAGAAGAGGGAACCCCAAATTTTCCGGCAACACTAGCAGAGCACACCCTGCGAATGGAAAGCATCTGTCTTTTGCATTCAGCCTCCTTTAGAATTCAGGAAGTTCTTGGGTATTCTTATTTTGTGGTGATGTCGTTATGTGCATGGATTCATTGAGAAACTCCTCACTGTAAATGGAAATAACTGGAAACATAACACTGAGGCAGACAGGGTCACCTGGGAGACCGATGTACATAGACTAAGATACAACCAGATGGTTTTAAGGAAATCATTTTGGCTTTATGAAGTGGCTAAAATTTCTCAGAAAAACTGTTGTGAGATATCCATCAGAGAAGACTATGTGGACAAGGATTTAAACCAATAGAAAGTCTTTATTACCTAGCTGGTGACTGCACTGGGTATTCAGGATCTCAGTGTCACACTTAGCTTATCTCAGAGTGAGCTTTTTTTTTTTTTAACTTTTTACACATTTATTCATTTTACATCTCAATCACAGCCCCCTTCCTCCTCTCCCGCTGGTCTCACCCTCCCTCCCTCTTCCCCCTTTCTTCCCTCCCCTTCTTATCAGAAAAGGGGAGCTCCCCCCACCCTTTACAAGCTTACCCAGGCCCATCAAGTTGCATCAGAACTTAGTACATCCTCTTCTATTGAGGTCAGGCAAGGGGAAAGTGATCCAATATCAGGCAGCTGAGTCCATGTCAGATATGACCCACACTCCCTTTGTTGCTGGTGGACCCACATGAAAACCAAGCTGCCTGTCAGCTACATGTGTGTCGTGGGCCTGTGTCCAGTCCATGCATGCTCTTTGGTTGGTACTTCAGTCTCTGTAAGTCCCTAAGGGCCTAGGTTAGCTGACTCTGTTGGTCTTTAGGGGTTCTTGTCTCCTCCAGGACCGTCTATCCTTCCTCACACTCCTCCACAAGACTTCCCTAGCTCCACCTAACGTTTGGCTCTGGGTCTCAGCATTTGTTTGTTCTGCTGCTGGGTGGACTCTCAGAGGACTGTCATGCTAGGCTTCTGCCTGCAAGCATTAGCAGAGTTTTATTAATAGTGTCAGGGGTTGGCTCTCTCCTATGGGGTGGGTCTCAGATTGGGCCAGTTATTGGTTGGCTATTATCTCACTCTCTGCTCCATCTTTATCGCTGCACTTCTTGTAGGCAGGGTAAATTTTGGGTCAAAGCTTTTGTGGGTGGGTTTTTGCCCCACTTCCTCCAGTGTAAGTCCCACCTGTCTAGGAAGTGGCCTCTTCAGTCTCCATGTCCCCCACAGCTAGAAGTCTCCGCTAGTGTCACCCTGTATCCTCGCAGGAGCCTACTCTGTCACAGGTCTCCAGCTTGTCTCAGAGATGTCCTCCCCTCTCCACTTGTTTCCCTTCTCTCCTCTTCCCACCCCACATCTGATTCTCACCCTCATTCCCCTCCCCACACTCTCTCCACCGAGTTCTCTCTCTTCATTCACTTTTGATATCCATTTTATTTCCCCTTCTGAGTGGGATTCAAGTATCCTCCCTTGGGTCCTCCTTGTTACTTAGCTTTTTTGGGTCTGTGAATTGTTGCATGATTATCCTGTATTATATTGCTAATATCTACTTAAAACTGAGTACATACATACTTTGTGTGTCTTTCTGGGTCTGGGTTACCTCACTCAGGATGATCTTTTCTAGTTCTATCCATCTGCCTGCAAATTTCATGATTTCCTTGTTTCTAATAGCTGAGTAGTATTCCATCATGTAAATGTACCACAATTTCTGTATCCAGTCTTTCAATGAAGAACATCTAGGTGGTTTCCAGATTCTGGCTATTATGAATAAAGCTACTGTGAACATTGTAGAGCAAGTGTTCTTGTGGTATGGTGGAGCATCTTTTGGGTATATGCCCAGGAGTGATATAGCTGGGTCTTGAGGCAGAGCTGTTCCAAATTTTCTGAGAAAGCGCCAGATTGATTTCCAAAGTGGTTGTACTGTTTTTCTTGTTCCATATCCTCTCCAGCATGTTCTATCACTTGATTTTTTTTTTTTATCTTGGTCATTCTGACTGGTATTAGACAGAATCTCAGAGTTGTTTTGATTTGCATTTCCGTGATGACTAAGGGCATAAGTGCTTCTTAGCCATTAGAGTTTCCTCTGTTGAGAGTTTTCTGTTTAACTCTGTATCCCATTTTTTAATTGGGTTGTTTGTTGGTGTTTAATTTCTTGAGTTCTTTATCAAAGTGAGCTTTTTAGCACAAAAACCACATCCTGGGTTGACGTACTTCAGTTAGCAAGAACAGTTAGCCAGAAGCAGAAATATGGAAGCCAAAAGCAAGGTTAGTACCTCCAGAGACATTCCAAGTAGTATGGACTTTGACGGATTAGGCCTTTGTTTTTGTTTTGGCAGGTGGTACCGCCTACGTGCTGAGTTCCATGGCCTGAATGGCACTTCCATCATGGAGTCACTTGTGTTAAGATCTGGGGGTATGTTAAAAGAACTAGCCTTGCCAAGATCAAAAACTCAAGTGACAACACATGCTGGAGAGGTTGTGGAGAAAAGGGAACCCTACTCCACTGCTGGTGGGAATGTAAACTTGTACAACCACTCTGGAAATCAATCTGGCACTTTCTCAAACAATTAGGAATAGCGCTTCCTCAAGATCCACCCATACCACTCCTAGGCATATATCCAAAAGAGGTTCAAGTACACAATAAGAACATTTGTTCAACCATGTTTGTAGCAGCTTTATTTGTAATAGCCAGAGGCTGGAAACAACCCAGATGCCCCTCAGTGGAGGAATGGATGCACAAATTGTGGTATATTTACACAATGGAATATTACTCAGCAATAAAAAACAAAGAAATCGTAAAATTTGCAGGTAAATGGTGGGATCTGGAAAAGATCATCCTGCGTGAGCTATCCCAGAAGCAGAAAGACACACACAGTATATACTCACTCATATAGACATATAAAATCTGTACATAAAATCTGTACACCTAAAGAAACTAAATAAGAGGGAGGACTCTCTCTATAATGCTCAATCCCCATCCCAAAAGGCAAAGAGGATGGACATCAGAAGAAGAA
Organism: Psammomys obesus; assembly: GCF_907164565.1. Taxonomy (NCBI): domain Eukaryota; kingdom Metazoa; phylum Chordata; class Mammalia; order Rodentia; family Muridae; genus Psammomys; species Psammomys obesus. The sequence continues at coordinate 13,436,457 of NW_026596143.1, read as the reverse complement.
GAAAACAGGAAACAAGTTAGGAACCTGCCACAGAGGGCCTCTGAAAGGCTCTGCCCTGCAGACTATCAAAACAGATGTTGAGACTTATGGCCAACTGTTGGGCAGAGTACATGGAATCTTATGAAAGAAGTGGGAAATAGTAAGATATGGAGAGGACAGGAGCTCCACAAGGAGAGCAACAGAACCAAAAAATCTGAGCACAGGGATCTTTCCTAAGACTCATACTCCAACCAAGTACAGTAACCTAGAACCCCTGCACAGGTGTAGCCCATGGCAGTTCAGTGTTCAAGTGGGTTCCATAGTAATGGGAACAGGGACTGCCTCTGACATGAACTGATTGGCCTGCTCTTTGATCACCTCTCCCGGAGAGGGAAGCAGCCTTACCAGGCCACAGAGGAAGACAATGCAGCCAGTCCTGATGAGATCTGATAGACTAGGATCAGAAGGAAGGAGAGGGAGACCTCCCCTATCAGGGGACTTGGGGAGGGGCATGCATGAAGAAGGGGGAGGGAAGGTAGGATTAGGAGGGGAAGAAGGAGAGGCTTATGAGAGGATACAAAGTGAATAAAGTGTAATTAACAAAAATTAAAATAAAAAATCTATTAAAACAAAAAGAACTGGCCTTGGGTTTGGCTTAAAGGCATTCCCAGTATATAGATAAATGAGTGAGGTATCTCTTCTAGAAAAGCTTACAAGTCAGGATGAGGCAGTATGGACAAACAGAAAATGAAGGGGCTCTGGGAAGGAAAAAAAAAAAAAACCCTCATCCTGAGATCTAGTTCATGTTTCTTGCTGACTGATAGCCAGACACTTTAACACATGTAGCAGAATTAAAATTGACCACAGGGTCAAATGGGTCAATGCTCATTTTCCAAAAGAAATTAAAAGTGACAAGCTCTGTTTAGAGCCAGACTATGTGACTTCTGAGCTTAGGCACAAGTGTCAGTCCTCCCTCCTCCACAAACTTGAGCATTGCACCTCATGAATCATCTTACAATTCCATTTACAAAGTAAGATTGGAGAAACATATTGTTGAGTGTTCCAGAATTGTAGGCTTGGATCTGAATTCGGGGAACACCTGCTGGCTTTCAAGTTCTTGTGTCCCTGGACAAAGAATTACAAAGAACAGAAAGTAACAGAAATAGAGACTGTTTGGTAATAAGAATAGAAAGCGTCTGTAAAGAAAGAGAAAGAGCCTCAGAGTATGGGAATGGGCTAATGACCCAGGAAAGTTCTGCTCCGCACGTACAGCAGAACCTCAGGACCAGAGAACAGAGGGTAGGAATCCCAGCCAGCTGCTAGGAATGGGTTACCCAGCAGAACCCCTAGAAGGTCAAGGCTGCAGATACCAATGTTCAGCTCTCGCCCCCCACCGCACAATACAACAGGGAACCTCCTAAAGCAGCAGCTCTCAACCTGTGGGTCGCAGCTCCGGGGGTGGGGGTCACTGTGGTCGCTTAAGATCATCACAGATATTTATCTTATGATCCATAACAGCAGCAAAACTAACAGTTATGAAGTAGCAACAAGATAATTTTATGGTTGGGGGTCACCACCATGTGAGGAACTGTTTTAAAGGGTCACAGCCTTGGGAAGGTTAAGAACTGCTCCCCTCGAATCAGAGAGCATCACCTTTCAACTCAGCACAGCAGCACCAGCAGTAAGTCATAAGCGTCCTTTTGATTTATTAGTTTCTCTTCTGCTGCTCTCCGCTTGCGCACATGCTCAGGCTTTAGCGCCATCGCTCATGTTTCTCCACCTGATTCGCCATCTCCACTCTTTGCTCTGCTCTGCAGCCACGTCTTCTGGGCTCGACCTTCACTTTTACACTTTCTTCCCTATCGCCTCCTCTGTTTTACTTCCTAATTATAACCTTCTACAGCTTCAATAATCTCTAAAATCTGTGGATCCTAACAGAATCCCAGCTGTTTTACCCACCTTGACTTTTTGTTTTGTTTTCACAGTTGATTTTTCCTTACCCATCCTGCGAATTCCAGTCATGGTTTTACTATCAAGTCTGAGCTATACTACACTAGCTATACTGTACTACAAAGTCTTGGTTGATTGCCCTCCAATGGTTACTGAAGTTATAGAAAAAAATTGGCAAAAACACCAATTGAATAGTGACAGTGTCAAACAGCTGTAGCTGCTCCCCCAGTTAACAGCCTGCTGTGGGAGGACAGAGTTTTGATCAGGCTTCCTGAGCTCCTGGACTGAGACATTTTCTGAACCACACATTCAACTCTACTATCCAAGTTCCACATGAACACTACAGATACCTTAACTGAAAGGACGTAGGTGATAAAAAGTAAACCAAGAAAAAAAAAATAACACCCGATGTATAAATCCCAGTATAGTAAAAAATTTTAAAAATCATTAATTCTATAGGGATGGCATGTAGTGTGGGGGGGGGGCGGTGTTAGATGAAATTCTAGAGAAAGAACTCAAAACAATTATATGGTCAAATACACAAAGGAACAGCTAAACAACGTAAAGAGATGGACAGTGTGAAAGAAAAATTTAAATAAAAATGGAACTACTGAAGAAAACCCCATCTGAAATGTTGGAAATAAGATAGTGAGTAGAACAAACATTATGTGGGAAGTGCCAAGAAAACAGAATATCTGAGCCTGAAAACATGTAGAAGAAATCAAACAATCCAACAAGGCAAAGACAAAAGCTGGGAGCAGTGGGAATTCCAATACATTCATGACACAATGTGTTACAGGTGTAGAAGAATCTTGTTCTGAAGGCGTAAGCATTTTCAAAATGACAACCACAGAACATTTCTCAGGTTTAGGGAAAAACACCAGTCTAGATGCAGGAGGCATTTAGGACATCAAACACACAAGAACTCGTTGCATCACAGTTAAGACACCGAACATACAGAACAAAGAAAGTTAAAGGAGAAACACTACTTCACACACAAAGGCAGCCCATCAGAATAACGTATTATTCAACTGAAACTTTAAATCCAGACCAGCTCGGAATGATGCATTTCAGGTTCTGAAAGACAGCTGCCAACCCCGGCTACTATACTCAGCAAAGCCATATGTCATAATTGAAGGGAAAATAAGAAAAAAAAAATTCCATGATAAAAATAAACTGAAGGAATTTATGACCGCTAAGCCAGCTTCACAGAAACTGCTGAAGGAATCTTCCAGCGTGAAGAGAAAAACAAATCTATGCCCAAGGCCACAGGAAATAATAAACCTTGCTTAGAGTAATAGTTAAGCAAAAGAGGAAGAAGGAAAAAACCAAATACCACAAAACCAACAATGGTAGGAATCAATACAAAACTTCCAATAATAACACCTACAGTCTCAATAACGGTCTCAATGCCCCAGTCAAATGACACATTCCAGTAGATTCGACTGAAAAGAAGCAACCACACATTTGTTGCCCCATAAAAGGTCCTTCTCCACAAAAGATAGACATTACCTTAGAGCAGTGATCCCCAACCTTCTAACTGGGACCCTTTAATAGAGTTCCTCATGTTGTGGTGACCTCAACCCATAACATTAAGTTCGTTGCTACTTCGTAACTATAATTTTGCTACTGTTATGAATCATGGTGTAAATACCTGGTATGCAGGATGTATTTTAATTGTTACAAATTGGCCCACAGGTTTAGAACTGCTGCCATAGAGTGAAAGGAGGGAAAGGGGGAATTCTAAGAAAATAGACCTTGAAAACAAGCAGGTATCACTATGCTAATATTTGGCAAGAAAGGCTTCAAGACAGAACTAGCTAGAAAAGATAAAGATGGTCATTTGATACTGACTAAAGCAGCAACCCATCAAGAGGACATTGCCATTACAAACATAGACGCCAAACGCCCAATTTCATAAGGCAAGTACTGCTAGACTCAAGGTCACAGACTAATCCCAGCAAAACAGGAGTAGGAGATATCTACACCACACTCTCACCAACTGACAGGGCATCCTGACAAAAACAGCTGAATTAAATGGTAATGTATACCAAATGAACTTGTCAGACAACTATAGACTATTTCACCCAAGCACGACAGATCACACATTTTCTTCAGCAGCCTATGGAAGAAAAATAAGATTATGAAAATTTCAGGAAAATGGGTGGAACTGAAAAACGTTACACCATGTAACCTAGGCCCCCAAAGACAAACACCTCCTGTTTTCTTTCAGATGTGGATCCTACCTATGAACCTTTAGATTTATATGTTTAACTTGAACTAACTATAGAGTTCAGGAAGCTAGAAAAGATCCATGAGAGGAAGAAGAAGAGGAGAAGTGGCCATAAAGGGTGAAGGAATAGTAGGATATACGTGATGTGAAAGTGGAAAGGAATGGGGGTGAGTTTAACAAAACTAAGGATGTGCTGAAAAATATTACTGAAACTGTTTGTTACTTCTCTATCGCCGTGATAAAGCACCATGACTAAGATGGCTTTCAGAAGGAACAATTCATTTTGGCTTACGTTTCCAGAAAGATATTAGTCCATCACGTTGGGTGGAATGACTTCAGACAGGCAGAGCAACCATAGCAGGAAGCTGAGCGATAACATCCTCAACCACCAATAAGAAGTAAAGAGAGAAAGCTGAAAGTGGGGTGAGGCTGTATACCCCCAAAGCCCAACCTCAGTGAGGTACTTCCTCCATTAAGGCCACACCTCCTAAACCTCCCCAAACAGCTCCACCATCTGGGACCAAGTATTCAAATACCTAAGCCTATGGAGGATGTTTTCATACAAAACACAATGGAAACCTATTGCTTTGTAGGCTCATTTAAGAACATAATTTTAAGAAAGAAAGGGAGAAGGTAAGGGAGGGAGGAATGAAGGGAGTGAAGGAGGAAGGGAAGGAGGAAGGAAGGAAGAAACCCAAGATGGGTAACCATTTGCTTTAGGATTGGATTTGAGACCTGATCCACAGAAAATAACTCATTCCTAGTCCTGCAAACTTGGCCAGAGGTTCATGGCTCAGGAGGCCATGTGGGAGAACGTGTTAGTGTTGCCTTGATAAATGGGAATGCTATCAGGCTACCTTCTAAATAATTAGAGGGATGGAGAGATGGCTTAATGATCAATGACTGTTGCTGCTTTTACAGACGACTGAAGGTTCCCAGTGCCTACATCAGGTAACTCACAACCACCTGGAACTCCAGCTCCAGAGGATATCACAACCTCTACTGTCCCCTGTTCCCACTCACACTCACATACATACACTCAAAAAGATGAGTAATGAAAAAGAAGTCCTTTAAAAGTTTTAAATATTTGTATTTATACACATGGATTAGCGTGGATCTCAGCCTTAGCCACAGAAGTTACTTTCTGAACTCTCTGAACTACTCTCTGGTTAATGTGGAGCATTATAACTGGTAAAAATGCTGAGAATAAGTGACTATTGAGTATTCTGCTCCAATAGGACCTATGTATCAACCAATACACTCACACCCAGGGTTCAGGAAACAATGCAGGAAAGAAGATATTATGTAGCAATTTCCTCTGAAATAAAACTTTCACTCTTGGAGTTCACTAAGACACAGGATGTTCTAAAGAACACTGCCGCATTCTATTCTGTAGGCAGGCTCATTAAGACAAACTCATTAAGACTATAAGGAAGTACACAACTTAGTAACTTCAAGAAGTTCCTACAATTGAGAGGTTAACTTGGCCTCTCCCACCCTAAGCATATATAAGCTGTAAGGACTATTGAGAGATGCTCTCAGACCAGGCAGTGGCCTACAAGAGGCAGAGGCCAACAGAGCTTCCTGGAAATGGCTCACACCAGCTGAGCCTCCTGGAAGAGACAGCCTCCGACTTGCTGAGCTGCATTATGTGTGGTGCACTTTAAGTTCCCAGGTTTGGTGAGTCATCACTCATGCGGGGTGGGCTTTGGTGATAGTTACCTTTGAGTCACAGCCATTGACCTCTTACCTATAGTTGTTAGTAATTCTAATAAAACTCATTGATTGACCTGTAGCTGGGCTTTGGCCACTTTGTGGGTTCTTCTTTCTTCCACCCTTCTCCACTGTTTTTCCACCCTTTCAAACCCCTTAACTCTAGATATAAGAGGGGGAAAAAAGGACAGAGAGGAAAGGGGGCATTATCTTTAGGCTACTTCCTGCTGATCAGGGTGTCCAGCTCCTTGAGAAATGTTTGATCTTTGCCATCAGGGTATCTAATTTCTTCTTGTTGCTTTTTCTTTGCACACAACTACCTATCAAACCACAACCAAGGACAATCAATAACCAAACGACCCACCTCTCAAGGCTCTAGCATTTATATAGCCTCTGAAAAGTTTCCAGAATTCCAAACGTCACACAATTGCAGAAACTACCTGAAATTGGCGAAGCCACACCTCTGCTGGAGCACGAGGCAAATCATAGTCAGTTGCTGCGAAGCGGCCCCATATCCCGACACCTGGGATTAAAATTACATATTTTTATAACATTTCTGTGTTTTTAAAGAAACCAAAAATCATAAAATTCTCACTACATTGACCAAGTTGGATTTTGGTCTCTCACTGGTTCCATATCTGGGGTAAGTTTGTCCATGTCTTCCCAGGGATTCTGTCACATAACAGGGGGAAGAAAGAATGTGGGAGCCAGGGGATGGGGAGAAACGTTTGGAAGTGCTGCCTTCTAGACGTGAAAAGCCTGTCACATCCATGACCCCACAGTAGCTATGGCTACCTGTGTACAGGGTCCAGGCATCAGGATCAACCGATAAGCATTCCCACAAGGAACACTAACTGCACTCAGTAGAGACAGCAGCTGGGCAACACAAAATAAACTCAAGGCTCTTTGGGGGACTTTATTTTTTTTGTCTCACAGTGCTTTGTTTGGGAAATTTTTGTTTACCTCACGGGCCTTTTGCTTCTATATTACGGTTTTCAATTTTGTATTTTTTGTGCTGTGTGTGTGTGCACACATATATACATTTCACGTGTTCTTTCTTTGTTTCTTTATCTGTTCCTTTTGTTTTATTCTCTTTTTTAATCTCTCTCTTTTTTTTAATTTACCTGTCTGTGTGTTTTCTTAGGAGAGAGAAAAAGGGTATGGAGTTGGGGAGAATCTTAGAGGGAAATAAGGGAGGGAAAACTGTGATCAGAATATATCATATGAAGACAACTTTATTTTCAATAAAAATAAAAGTAAAACCATCACTAACTTAAAAAAAAGAAGTATGTAGAGATTTTTATGGGAATAACATTGAATCTGTGCAGTGCTTTTGGTAATATTATCATATTATAATTTGGTAATATTATAATTTCATAATATTAATCCCATTTTTCATCTTCAGATGTCTTCTTCAATTTCTTTCTTTAATATCTTAAAGATTTTATTATACATGCCTTTCACTTGCTTGGTTAGTTATTCCAAGATATTTTTTGAGGCTATTGTGAAAAGTGATGCTTTCCTGGTTTCTTGCTCAGTATGCTTGTCGTTTGTATACAGGAAGGCTATTTACTTTGTGTGTTAATTTGTATCCAGCTACTTTTCTGAAAATGTTTATCAGTTGTAGAAGATTCCTGATAGAGTCTCTAGGGTCTCTTATGTGTAGAGCCATATCATCAACATGTATGGATAATTTGATATCTTCCTTTCCTACTTGTATCCCCTTGATCTCCTTCACTTCTCTTATTGCTCAAGCTAGATTTCAAGCACTTTTTTGAAAAGGTATGGAGAGAGTGGGCACCCTTGTTTGGTTCCTGATTTTAGCAGAAATAATTTTTGTTTCATTCTGGTTAGGATGATGTTTCCTGTTGGTTTACAATAAATTGCCTTTATTTATTTTTGCTTATTTTATTATTGTTGTTGTCATTATTATTCATTACTGTTATTGTATTTGTTTTTGTTTTTTGAGATAGGTTTTTTCTGTGGCTGTCCTGGAACTCACTCTGTGACCAGGCTGGCCTTGAACTCACAGAGATCTGCCTGCCTCTCCCTCTCAAGTGCTGGGGTTAAAGGCAGGCATCACCACCACCTGGTGTGAACTGCCTTTATTATGTTGAGGTATGTCCCTTGTATCTATAGTTTCTCCAGGACTTTTAGAAGGGATGCTGGATTTTGCCAAAGCCCTTTTCTACATCTAATGAGATAATCATGTGGCCTTTGCCCTTCAATGTCTTTATGTGGTAGATTACATTTATTGATTTATGTATGTGGAACCATCCCCACATCTCTAGGATAACGCTGACTTAATCATAGCTGATAATCTTTTTAATGTAGTCTTTAACTTTTTAATATTTATGTAAATGGATGCATATTCGCCATGTACTGGGTAGTTTTATGTCAACTTGGCACAAGCTAAAGTCATCTGAGAGGAGGGAACTTTGAGGGAGAAAACACCTCCCTAAAATGGGCTTGAAGGCAAGTCTGTAGAACATTTCATTTTCTTAATTAGTGATTGATGGTGAGGGCCCAGCTCGTTGTGGGTGAGGCCATCCTTGGGCTGGTGGTCCTGGGTTCTATAAGAAAGCAGGCTGGGGCTGGAGAGATGGCTCAGCCACTAACGGCTATATAAGAAATATATAAGAAATATATATAAACAAATATAAGAAAGCGGGCTGAACAAGCCCTGGGAGCCATCCAGTAAGCAGCACTCCTCCATGGCCTCTGCGTCAGCTCCTGCCTCCCGAATTCTGCCCTTTTTAAGTTCCTACCCTGACTTCCTTTAATGATGAACGGTGATGTGGAAGTGTAAACCAAATAAACCCCTTCCTTCCCAAGTCGCGTTTGGTTATAGTGTTTCATCACAGCAATAGTAACCCTGACTAAGACACACCTCATATATGACTGATGACCACAGAGGTCAGAAGATGGCAACAGATCTCCCGGAAATGGAGTTACAGATGTGTGTTGGAAACCAAACCTGGGTCTTCTGGAAGAGCAGACCTGCTCTTAACTGCAAAGCCATATCACCGGTCCCTCGGTTTGTTCTTGAATTTGGTTTATAAGTATTTTATTGAGATTCTTTTCTATCTATGTTCATTACCACCGCCACAAAATAACAGGAGTTAATAAACACTGCTCAGCAATAACTCTCAATATTGATGGTCCCAAATCTTCAGTAAAATGACATAGACTAATAGATTCGATTAGACAGCAAGATCTACCTTTCTGCTGCACCCAAGAAAGAAACATAAGTCATCAAGGACAGATAGCACCTCAGGGTTTAAAAAAGAGAGAGAGAAAGAAAAAAGGTGTTAGAAGCAGAAGGAAACAAGGAGCAAGCATGTGTAGCTCTTTTGATATCTGCGAAGTCAGCAAACACCAAAAGCTTTCCTTTCTGACCTCAAATATAGGCCCACTGGCCCCGGAGGAGACTCTTACCTTGTGTCCTACTTTGCTTTCTTGTGCTGCGATAAAACACCATGAGCAAAAGCAGCTGGGCGAGAAGAGGGCTGATTTCAGCTGCTGATTCCACACTCCAGCACGGAGGGAAGTCAGGAAACTCACGGCAGGAGCCTGGAGCCAGGAACGGCAGACTTACCGGCTTCCTCCTCATGGCTTGCTCAGCTTGATTTCTCATACAACCGAGGAAGGACCTCCTGTCCCACGGGTCGCACCACCCATGCTCCTACCAATCCCTAATCAAGGAAAATGTCTCAGTTGTGCTTCTCTTTCCAGACGACCCTAGCCTGTATCAAATTAACGAAGCAACAACAGACCTAAGCAGGACATGCCGTCAGTGACCCTTGCGAGAGCTACCCTAACAGGCCAGAGCAGAGGCAAGTCTCTTAACCTAAGGTCTAGTCAAGGTGATGACCAAGATCACCTATGTACATTGTCATAGACCAGATATAAATGTGAAATAAAATCAATTTCATTACTTTACTACAAGCTCTCCCAACACTCTGAATGATCCGGCTCCATTCTATTATCTTGTTCAGTTTCTACAATAGCTGCAACAGCACCAGCCATTCTGCTTTTAAAGGCTGATTATGGCACACATTAAGGTCAGTAAGCATGCGGTGAAAGTTTAACATTGGATTTAAATTTATATAAGTTGTATTACTTTATGCTGTGGTAGAGATACAGCATACAAAACTTCCTGGTTTAATTTGGGTTGTATCCAAGTTGGGCTATTATAAAACCAGGAATCTAGAGAGTGGGGCTGCTTCTGCTGTTTCTGTCCTCGGGTTATGTGTGTGGCCTCCATTCTCTGCCGAGGAAGGCTTTGGGCATATGGAGAGCTGAAAGGCAGTAACACCAAGCCCACCTCTGGTGGTTTAAATGACAATAGACCACACAGAATGCTTGGTCCCCAGTTAGTGGAAATGTCTGGGAAGGATCAGGAAGTGTGGCTTTGTTAGACGAGTCGTGTTGCTGGGGGTGGGCTTTGAGGTTTCAAAAGTTCAAGTCAGGTCCAGTTTTTCTGTTTCTCTGTCTCTCTCTGTCTCTGTCTCTCCCTTCTCCCCTGCTTGCTGCCTGTGGCTCAGGATGTAAAGCTCTTAGCTATTGTTTCATGCCTGTCTGCTTCCCACCGTGATGATCATGGTCTAACCTTCTAAAATGTAAGCAAGTATTTAATGAAATCCTTTTGTTTATAAGTGTTGCCTTGGTTACAGCAATAGAAGGCAACTCAACATGCCTTATCTGACCTTGTTCCCATGGGATCAGCAATGGTCCTTAAAAGTCAAGCCATAAAAGTGGACTTTTGCTGCCACCACTATTCTTGTTGTTCACTTTGTTTGGTTTTGAGAGAGGCTTTCACTGTATAGCCCAGGCTAGCCTAAGACTAACCACTTTCCTGCCTCAACCTCTCAAATACTTGGGATTGCAGGTATAAATGAGAATTTGCACAAGCTGTCCTTAGAACTGCCACTTTCATCCTAAAAACTGAGCTCATGTAATTGATCTAAACCTATTTCCACTGTCAAGTACATATATATATATATATATATATATATATATATATATATATATATGACTAAAAGGTAAACTGGGTAAGAAAATAAATACACAATTAATTTTTTTAAAGTAAAGGAGAATTTCAACTACATATGGCTAACTCCAACTGAAAGAAAAATGGAAACAAGGAATACGTTAATTACTTTTTCTGGTGAAGGATGAGGAGACATTTCAAATGTACAGAGAAGGTGGAAATTTTCTTCCCAGATAAGGAAGCTGCCTGGCACCTGCCCCATATGCACATGCTCTGCTCCTTTTGCCCTCTCTCAGATAAATAATAGATAAACAGGTGATGGATGAAGATACGAGATTGACTCTGCGTTCTGCAACGTAGTCCATCCTGACAGAGGCATGTGATATGAGTCCTGTAGGAACAGGGACACTCTTCTACAGACTATCAGTGGTATTTCCAGACCCTGAGGCTGAGCCGCAATCCCATAGTGCACTTGTACCCAGCTCCAGAATGTCCCTGAAAGGCATGAATCTTGTTAAGGCTTGTGTGGCACTCTTGTGATGTGATGGAAACCCTTCAGAGTTGGGTCTAGTGTGTAAAATGAACTTCTATTCTCTGTTGTAGTTGTAGTCTCAGAGGCTGACTGCCTCCTTCTGCTAACCTAGGTGTAGTCCTGGAAGCTCCTAGCCTCCTACAATCTAACCGAGACCTACGTTTTCAGCCTCTTACTGCTTCATATGCTCACTCTTTCTTGTTCTTTCTGATTCTGATCTGGCTGGTTCAACTCAGCTATTCTGGCTCAAACTCCTCTCCCAGCTGACTTACTCAATCTGGTTTCTCTCTCAGCCTCTGAATTGCTCTGCTTGACCTCAAACTAACTCCAGCAATCTGCTCTGATATTCTGGCTCATTCTCATTCTCTGACTTGGTCTGTCTTCAACTGTGTCTAGCCTGTTCTCTCTCATTCAACCTCTCTCTGTAAACCTCTCCTGGTAAAACTGCCTTCTCTCTCTCTCATTGCCCCTTAAGTAGCTTCCCTTTCCTCTCTCTTCTCATGAGAGTTGGGCATATCCTATTCTGTAAAGTCTTTCTCTGATCCATCACTGTTTCTGCTATTCAATCACAAATCACTTTCAAACATGGGTGCTTCCTTCTACAAACCAACTTTATTTTCATGTTTGGGATTAAAGGCATGTAGCACCATGCCTGGATCTAAGCTTTTCTTTACCTGAAACTTACCCTCTACCAGGCTGGCACTGGACTCAGATCTGCTTGCCTCTGTCTCCTGGCTTAAAGGCATGTTTGTATTTTAGCAAGATCGCACAGACCTAGAAGGTCTTTGGATGTGATCTTTTTTTTTTGCCAGAACAACCGTGTTCAGAATTAACATTCCTCTACAACTTCCCCCTTTCTGTTTAAGCTAAAAATTGTACACAGTTTAACTTTTATTTTACAATTGAAACAATTATCAATCCCACAAACTTAATAGTCCAAATGTTCTTATGAAGATCCACTCGGCCATTGATGAGATGATCCTCCATAATTGCAGTTCTGAGCACCTGTCCTTCAGCAACAGTCCATTTCAGCATCAAGGTTTTCCAGTCTGCTTCTGCCTCCCTGAATCCTGGGATTAAAGGTATGTGCCACTAGGCATGGTTTACAATCCAGTGTCTTTTAGGTAATCTATTCCCTCTTTCTGTTTATCAAGGTACCATTAAATCTTTATGAATCTATACATAAACTAGACATTTAGGCTCTCTCATTCCATGCCCAGCTCCATGCCAGTGAGTTGGGCTCCATTCCAGCAAGATAGGCTTCTTACCCATTATCAATGGGCTATCTACCTTGATCCTCATTTTTATTAGGTACCAGAGGTTGACAATCAAGCACAGAAATGTTCTCTTAGTTCCTCTGTCCCTTGACTCTCAAGCCTTTGTATTATTATAGCTAGTTTTTACTGTTGTACAAGAAAAATGAGAGAGAGGTGGGAGGCAGTTTTTATTGGGACAGTAATAGAGAGATGTGTTGCAGAGAGAGAACTCAGGTGAAGACAGAACAATCCAGAGGATGAACAGAGGCCAGAAGATTAGAGCACATTGATGAGTTAGTGTGAGGATAAGCAGAGCAATTCAGAGGCAGAGAGAGAAGGTATCTGAATAAGTCAGCTGGGAGAGGAGTTTGAGCCAGAACAGCTGAGTTGAACCAGCCAGCCCAGAGCTCAGAGAGAACAAGAAAGGGTGAGTTTATTAAGCAGTAAGACTCAGAGGCTGAAAATGTTCTAGGCCTAGATTAGATTGTATAGAGGCTAGAAGCTTCCAGGACTAGGCCTAGGAAAGCAGGAGGCAGTGAGCCTCCAAGACTACAATTACTTCAGGTAAATAAAACTCCTTTTACACTAGTGGAAGGACTTTAGGTCCCTGTGGACACATCCTTGAAGGTAACCGTGGGACCTCATGTCTTCTTCTCTTCTTTGGTGTTCTGGCCTGAGGAAGGCAGATTTTCTATCTGCATGCTCCCTTCCCTGTCCCAAAGCAACTGCACTCGAAGACTAAAGTTTTTTGAATCACGAGTAGCCTTCCTTGTCTACACTGATAATCACAGGTCTTTTGTGGCACTGATGGAAAGGGGACCAATACAGCACTGTGCACTGTCCCTGTTCAAAACCTCAAACTGTCTCAGGTGCATCCTTTGGGGGCTTCACTGTCCTGCAATTGTTCAGTGCCATTCAGTGTCTAGAGCCTAGCCATACCTCTGCCTTTCCTCCCTCAGTGAGGGACAGTCCTGCGGAGTGATACATAGTGCAAACGGCCTAGATTTGTGTAATTGGCCTCTTGACACTGTCAAGCCTCAGAACTTTTGTCTAGCCTCAGAACTTCTATTGTGATAAATACACTTGGTTGTCAACTTGACTACATCTGGAATTAACTAAAACTCCAATACGGAGGGCACACCTGTGAGGGGTTTTTGTTTAGTCTGAAGTGGGAAGATCTACTTCTAATCTAGATCTTTGATGTAAGAAGACACGTTTAATCCAGATCTTTTGAACTGGGAAAATGTACCTCTAATCTGGCCCACATCTTCTGCTGAAAGCCTATTTAAGGTCATGGAAGCACTTGCTCTTTTCCAACTTGCTCTTTCCTTGCTAGCAAGTCCCTTCCCTCACTGGCACTAGAGCCTACTTCATTGGGAGTCTATCTGAGACATCCAGCCTTGTGGACTGAACAACCACTGGATTCTTGGAATTTCTGTTCATAGCCAACCATTGTTGGATTAGCTGGACCACAGTCTGTGAGTTATTCTAATAAGTCCCCTTTCTATACGTATAGAGATACTCATCTATAAGGTCTTTACTCTAGAGAACCCTAATACAACTATGAAATGGGAGATAAGTTTATAGCCTTGAATAGACTCCAGTTGTATGTTCTACACAAAGAGCATCTTATGTATTTCATGAGGAAGAACATTCAATCAAGGTATGTCCACTCATGAGGTTAATTTTGATCACTTAACCAAAGTGGTGACCAGATCACTCCATTATGAGATAAGTTTCTCTTTATAATCCATGAGTGATTCTTGGGTACCATGAAAATTCTAATTCTCTCACCCAATGTCTGTAGCATCTGTAGGTAATCCTGGACTCAATGAGTCATCACATTTTGGATTGTAAACTTAGGCTTTGAGAAGATGACTTTAGTATTAGACAATTCATAAGTCCTGGCTGGAGAGATATCTCAGAGGTTAAGAGCACTGGTTTCTCCTCTAGAGTTGTGGGGTTCAATTCCCACTATCCACATTGTGGCCCACAACTTCCTGTAACTCCAGTTCCAGGGGATCTGGTACCCTCACACAGACAAACAAGCATGCAAAACACCAACGCACATTAAATAAATAAATAAATAAAATACATAAACTGAAACTCTAAAAAGAACTAGGTAATTTTTAAATGTTTTACCCTAAATTAACAGAAAACATATTTCTTGTCAGAGAATTGTTATTCATGGTTCCCATCAGCAGATAAATAATGGTATATACACAATGAATATTATTCAGTCATAAAAAAAGGACGGAAGTCTAACATTTAAGGTAAAATAGGTGGAACTGGAGATCCAATGAATGAAGCAGACCAGCCACAGAAAGACAAGTACCAATGACTAAAAGGTTGGATGTGTTGCTGGTGCTTTGATTGCTTGCATTTTTTTGTTTTGCTGAGATAAGGGCTCATGTATGTCAGGCTGGACTTCCACTTGGAGTATTCTTTTACTCAGTCTCCTGAACACTGGGATTATAAGTGCACACCATCACTGTCAGCCAGTATGTGGGACTGGGTCATCATATGCCACGTTCATTTGTGGAAATATAATTAACCTAATTAATTTGCATATTCATACATGTTCATAGAAAAGAATTGCTAGTAATGGGTTATAAACAATACTGTATCTTCTAATAATCCTCTGAGTGCCTGTTTCATGATTAATATTGTCTTATAAAACACAGCGTATTTACCTACTGTGTCAGCAAAGCCTGAGCTGACTGGAAGAGTAAACACAAAAATAACTAAGGAACAGACACAGGATTTAGAGGGAAAGCAGAGTACACACACTGAAAGTGCTCAAGGTCAAAGAAGCAAAGGAAGATCTGATAATACAACAGTCTACAAAGCCCTCACATGCTCAACTGAGAGGAGGGCTGTAATTCACATGTGATTGTGAGACAGGAATCAAAGTTCTACAAGCAAATGGAAGGGTCTGCCTGAGGAGATCCACTCCCAGCTCAGGCAAAGCAGTTTTCGTCTGCACCGGCCTTCATTCTTCCCTGTTTACTTAATCTGTTTAACATTCCCCCAAGCGTTCATATTTAACCACTGATTCAAAGACACTGAGAAGTTGACTAAATCACCATCAGAAATGAAAATCAAAATAATCATGAGCATTATCAAAAATAAGGACATATCTTTTGCAGAAAAAGGTTAACCAGGTCTATATTCCCAATGTTTTATCAGTTTGTAATCTCATGAATCAATGAACAGTTCATGAGCAATTAACAGGATGAAGTCACCTGTGTCGCAAGATTGCAAGAGGATATGTTAGCAAGGGAGGCGTGGCCTTTGCATGGGATGCTGGTGTAAATGAAGTTTCGGTTAAACCACAGCAATAACAACCTGTAGTGTTGTGCCGGCTACATTTATGTCAACTTGACAGAAGCTAGTACTATCTGAGAGCAGGAAACCTCAATTGAGAAAGTGCCTCCAGAGATCCAGCTGTAATTTGACATTTTCTTAATAGTGATTGATGGGGGAGGGCCAGCCCATTTCAGGTAGTGTCATCTCTGGGTTGGTGGTCCGGGGTTCTATAAGAAAGCAGGCTGAGCAAGCCAGAGGGAGCAAGCCAGTGAGCAGCATCCCTCTGTGGCCTCTGCATCAGCTCCTGCCTCCAGGCTCCTGCCCTGGCTTCCTTCAGTGATGGGCTACAGTATGAAAGCCAAATAAACCCTTTCCTCTCCAACTTGCTTTTGGGTCACCGTTTTGTCTCAGCAGTAGAAACCCTAAGAGGCAGCTGAAAGTTGGTTTATGGTGTGTTTTGAGGTTTGAGCCGGAGCCTCATGTGCACTAAGTTAGACTCTACTACGGAGACACACTTCCAGCCTCCTTAACGTTACTTTCACAAGAGGAAAAACTTTCATAACACATGAAATATTCTTTGTCAATGACTAAAAATACAAAAGTTAAGCCCCTTTGTTTTTATAATTAACCAATACTCTGAAGACAGCAGACTTACTTATATGTCTGTAGAATGATATTAATGTTAAGTCAGAAATACGACAGAAAAATTACTCAAAATTTCCCAAAACATTCAGAGGAGAAACTGGAGATCTAAGGGTATGATTGGTGGGAGTGTCTGCTGGGGCTTCATCCCGGTACCAGAAAGAACAGGAAAAAGAGGAGGAAGAAAAACAGGAGAAAAGACAGAAGGTAATGAAGAGTTAGGTTCTAGCGAGTTCACACGTTCTTCACTGGGAGCTGAGAGTCAGGAGGCCTTGAAGTCCGGAGCAATGTGACAAAGGCATTACTGGGGACAACTCTCTTGGCGTCTTCCCTTTCCTTCCTTTCTCCTCGTCCATCCTCCTTTCTCTCCTTTCTTTCCTTTCTCTCCCCTCCCCTACCTTCTTGTTGAGTGCTAATGTCAAACCCAGGGCCCTGACTAGGTGTGTGGTAATGCATACCTATAATCCTAACAGTGTCAAAACATCAAAAAAAAAAAAAAGAAGAAGAAGAAGAAGAAGAAGAAGAAGAAGAAGAAGAAGAAGAAGAAGAAGAA
>NW_026596143.1:13389034-13419287 GCF_907164565.1 Psammomys obesus | reverse complement strand
AAGAAGAAGAAGAAGAAGAAGAAGAAGAAGAAGAAGAAGAAGAAGAAAGCAAATCGATGCCACCAAATTCCAGGGCCTAGCACATGTTATGTAACTGCTCTAACATGCTCCAACCAAGAGCAACTCTCTGAGGAATAAAACTATTTACACACACACACACACACACACACACACACACTATACATACACATACACACACACACACACACACATATATATATATAAAACTATGCAGCCCTGTTGGCCTTGGGCACTTCCTGCCGCACCCTAGGATTACTGGTGCCATCACATCCTGCTTGATAACTGTTAACCTTCGAGCCTCCTGAGTGCATGCAGGCATGCAGACGTAATGCATACTCTGCAAAGCACAGCTTCTACTTCATGGCCTTCCTGTGGATTCTACTTCACACACTGGAAGTCAATCCCCAGCAGGCGACTCACCACAGGCCAACCTGGCACTAACTATCCTGCCAGCAGCGGAAGAACTGAGAGGTAGCGTTTGCCCCAGAAGCTGATCTGCCGTGGCTGCACGGCAAGAGAGAGCTGGCGTGAAAAGCCTGATGGCGGGGAATGTACTCCTTCCTGTGACACAATGGATAGATCTGTGGGTTCTCGTATTTCTATTTCCTCACAGTTGCGTGTCCCTTTTCTCCCCATGAGGCCTGGGGAGGTCTTCTCACCTTATTCTCCACCTCAAAAGGCTTGGCGAAGAAATTACGAAACATGGCTCAGAATAGAAGTAGCAGTGTAAGACGGGAATTCCAGAGGCAAAAGATTTGGCTCTCACCTCACATGTGTCACTAACCATTTTTCCATTTTCACTTCCTTCTAACCTACCCAACCCAACCGTCATGGCCGGGGACCTGTCCAGTGTGCTTGCTGCTAGCACCAGAGAGGAACAGATTAGTCATTTTAATGGAAAGATGATTTGTAGGTGCCACAAATGTTTTCTGGACTTGGGATAGAGCTGTATTCAGATGGATAAACAGTACCGTGCTCGAAGCATCTAAAAAGCAGGCCTGGTACTGTGACTCAGGTGATGGAGCACTTACTTGGAATGCACAAGGCCCCAGGTTCAGTCCCCAGTACCGTACGCACCAGGCATGAAGACATCGACCTGTAAACAAGCCCTGGGGAAATGGAGGCAGGAGGATAGGGGGTTCATGGTCCTCAGCCTGAGTTTGAGGCTAGCCTGGGCTGTGTTACCCATCCCGCCACCACCAGCAAAAAGTGTTCTTGATTTCATATTCCTGCATACAAGAGCAAAAGCAACTCCAGTGTTCCCCAAAACTGTATGGGTCTCCAGATCACCTGGGGATCTGACTGTAATCAAGGGTCATTTGTCTGGGAGGACCCTAAGACTTTGGGTTTTCTGTTTGTTTGTGTTTGTTTTTTTTTTTTTTTTTTTACTTTGCTGGAAATGGAATCCAGGCTTCAGACCCGCAAACGTGGCTCTACCACTGAGCTGCCTGCCAGCTCCCACAGTCCCAAGTCCTGCTGTTTATAGCAGGTGCCAGACTTCCGTAGGGACAAACCTCTGTAAAGTGGGGTCAGGTCTCAGTGGGGACCAGGTGAGGAACACCTGAGCACGTGGTGTCCTCCAGCACCCATTGTTAAACTCAACAAATATTTATTAAGAGCTTACTCACGCCTGGCACGTACGGCAGAGGAAACAGAAACCTGTTCCTGTAGGTTAGGCCAATTTCTGGACGGTGGAATTAAAGAACCAAAGTGGTGGGGCTGGAGAGATGACTCAGCAGTTAAGAACACTGGCTACTCATTCAGAAGACCCTGGTTTGATTCCCAGCACCCACGTGCTACCCAGCCTGCCACTGTGTGGGTCAGGCTGGCCTCAAACTCACAGAGCCTCTGCCTCCTGGGAGCTGAGGGATTATGCCCAGCACTATTCCCAGCTTATCCCCTGATATTCTAGATAAAGTTTTATCAGAATACAGCGACACTCATTGGAGCATATTTTGTCTACGGCTGGTTGCCTATCAGGAGGGCATGTTAGTCAGCTTTCTCTCAGTGTGATGGATTACTTGAGATACACAATTTATCAGGAGGAAATGTTGATTTGAGCTCATGGTTTTAGCCTATCATTGCTTGGTCACATTTCTTTTTTTTTTTTGGGGGGGGGGCTGTGGCAGCACAGAAACATCATGGTAGGACCACATGACAAAGCTGCAACTTGCCTCCAAGCAGCACCTTCAGGAAAAAGAAGGGAAAGTAGGGAAGGGATGGAGGGGAGAGAGGGGAAGGAGAAGAGAAAGTAGAGGGGGAAACAGGAGGAGAAGAGAAAGGGGAGGACAGGAAGGGGGAAAGAAGGGGAGGAGAGAGGAGGGGAGAAAGAGGGAGGAGAAGAGATGAGAGGATAAAGGAGAAATGGAGGGGAAGGGGAGCAGAAGAGAGGACAAGGAGGAGGAAAGGGTCAGGGTCCCAATGCCCCCTTCAAGAGCACACTGTGGGTGACCTAACTTCCTCCCATTAGACCCTATTCCAAGGATCCCACTACCTGCACTAGTGCCAGGGGCAGGGGCCAAGCTTTTGCACACAGGCCTTTGGGGGACATTCCAGTTGCAAACCAGGCAAGACGGGAGAGGCAATGCCTGTGAAGCCTTTGTGCCTGAAATACTTACCAACTAGCTCGTCACCAGAACATTTGTCAGCCATCTGCTGGGACACACACACACACACACACACACACACACACACACACACACACGTTTGGCCCCCAGTGGCATTCAGACAAGAACTCAGCAAGTGAGGTGTGAAGGACTCCACAGATAAACCTGCTTCTGTCTTCTTTGTGCCCGGGGAGAGGAGCCCCCATTATGTAGCTTGAATCTCAAGTCATAGGAGCTGCTTGAAGACAAGGACACCGGAAGGAAATGGCAATGTAAAGCAGCCGGTGAAGGTCATGAGTCCTAGTGCATAGCGGAGATTCACCTGCCCACAGAGTGCTCCTGAGGGTGCCTAGGATGCTCCCAGAACAGCACACAGTTGGGCAGTGGGGAGCAGAAAGCTGACAGGAGCTGTGTAAACCGACTCCTGTCAAGGAGTTCACCGCCAGGGTCTGCAGACACCAGAGGCAGCCTGTTATGACATGACTGTGACGCTGACTGGCACCGGCATTGCACATCTGCCCTGAGGAGCGTCGGCAGCTGAGTCCTCTCCAAGTACAGTATCTCTGCCTTTCTGGCAACATCCAACTGCATCTGGTCTGATTTTTTTTTTAGCCAGAATGTTCATTTCACAATGTGCTAGGAAGAGAACTGTGTTCTTGCCTCAGTACCATCACTGATTAGTTTGATGCTGAAAGCTTAGTCCCTCAGGTGGAGCTACTGGGAGACAGTGGGCCTGTGGTGGGTGAGTTCCCAGAGGAAGCTTTCCAGGTCTCGGGAGCACACAATGAGGTCTGTGCTCATTGTTTCAGTTCCTTTCTTCGTCCTCCCCATTCCCTGGTTAGGAGTTATTGTTTCACCATGTTTTCCCGGACTTGCACTTTCAAAACTATGAGCCAAAATAACCTTTTTCTCTTTGTGTGTTGATTGATACATTTAGTTATTTTGCTGTAGTAACAAAAGACCAAGCAGCAAACCTGTTTTGCTTTATCAGGTAAGAGACCCCACTAGACTAGCCAAAACAGGAGATACATAACCCAGGCCAGGCAGATCCTGAGGGCGTTTCCATGGTCATGGGCTGTAAAATTTGAGCCCAGAGTCATAGCATCATTGACCTACAGCATGCAGCACCCAACCGAGGGAGGAGCTCATGCAGAGAGCAGCACAGAGACGGAAGGCAGAGCCGTAGTGTGCTACTGGCACGCTGGCTCACCCAGGCCAGCGCTTCTGCTATAGGTAGGTCAGTGCCTTCCATCTCCAGCATGTTGTGTCCAGCTCCTTCACAGCCCTGCAGGAAGCTGCCCCATGAGGATCCAGAGTGGTACAAGACCCGGCATCCTTGCCGTTTTCTTGTGCAATTGCCACCTGAGCTTCGGTGCTGCTGTTGCCCTGGATTACACAGGCAGACTCAAGAGGGCCGGACTAAGCCCTGGCCGGCCGCCTAGCAGCAGCTAGTCAGTGTGTGCAGGTCTCTGAGCTATGGTCACGGGACCCACCTCATGGGGCTGAGTCTGTTCCAAGTGCTATGCAAAAGGTGTCGTTTAACATTTTCTTTTTTAATTAATTAATTTATTTATTCACTTTACATCGAAATCGTAGTCCCCTCCCTCCTCTCCTCCACCCTCCCTCTCTCTTCTCCCTCCCCTACCAACCCACCCTAGTACATCAAGTCGAATCAGAACTGAGCGCATCCTCTTACCCTGTGGTCTGGTGAGGCAGCTCTGCCACAGGGAATTGATCAAAAAGCAGGCAACAGAGTCCATGTCGGAATCAGCCCCCACTCCCCTTACTAGGAAACCTACTTGTCCTTCCCATTCCCCTAATTGGGGGACCCACTTGAAGCCCAACCTGCCCAAGTTACATCTGTGTAGGTAGCCTAGGTCCAATCCATGCATGGTGCTTGGTTGGTGCTTCAGTCTCCCCAAGCCCCTCTGGGCCCTTGTTAGCTGGCTCTGTTGGTCTTCTTGTAGAGTCCTGTCCCCCTCCAGATTCTTCTATCCCCCCCCCCCCCACTTTTCCACAAGACTCCCTACACTTGTTTGTATGGGAATGTTTGGCTGGGAATCTCAGCATCTGTTTTGATCTGCTGCTGAGTGGAGCCTCTCTGAGGACAGCTATGTTAGGCTCCTATCTTCAAGCATGGCAGAGTATTGTTAATAGTGCCAGGGCTGGCTCTCTCCCATGGGGTAGGTCTCAGACTGGGCCAGGCATTGGTTGCCATTAGCACTTTCAATGTAATCTTCTTAAATTAAAAAAAAAATCAATTTTTAATTGATAGATTGTCTTTGAGAGCATGGTAACTACAGGCATGGCAGTGGTAACTATTGATTTTCACGAGAGTCAACCTTCACTCTCATAAAAGCCTGCACTGACGCAAAAGAGCCACACAGTATCACAGAATTGTCCGATGACCAGCAGCAGTCACTTCTGGGAACACAGCCACACCCTTGGACCTGACACGGAGAGAAGTAAGAATGTAGGCCTGGGTCCCCAGAATGTTCTCTCCACGGAATTTACAAATATATGACGTTGGCGGCTGGGTGTGTGCGTAGCGGGAGTCACGGCTCCCTCCCTGATATCTCTTGTTACAGTGGAGGAAGCTTGGATTGCCATGGCAACAAGAGCCACTTTTCTGTACAGGAGGGCTAGCACCTGCTCACACTGGTAAACAACTGTGCTTGACTTTTTTTTCATCCAACTCCCAGCTGGAAAGAACAACTTCAGATGTAGTCTTGTTTATTGCTTTATCTGGAATCGCTTACAAGAATGCAGCGCTCAGGCCCACTTCCTGTTTAGGAGAGGCAGAAGTGTTTAGGAAGATGTGCCATGCTGTCTTTCCAGCCTTTTGCTGTCAACCTCATCCCTGTCACAGTACAGCTAGATGGCCTCAAGCTGACCTCACAAAATCCGAGAGGCTGCTCACTGGGCGTTGTGGTGGCTGTGATTTCATCTACAGCTCCTCCCCACCTTTTCCCATCTGGACTCTTTAGGAAGTAGCTTCATAGATAATGGATTTCGTTTTCGAAGCTGGGGATGGAACCTAAGTCCTTGTTCACACAAGGCAAATGCTCTCCCACTGAGACACACCCCCAAGCAGGTAACAATTCAGTGTATGTTTACTTACCAGTGCCACGAAAGTTTCACCTTCTCCCAAACTTCAATGTTACAGATATGCAACCTCCCTGGAGAAGTTAAGGCCTTGCTTAGTAGCCCTCGCAGATAACCCTGGGCACAGCTTGAGTTCTGAACCATGTCACTGCTAACGCAGAATGTCAGAGCCTTTGGGCAGATGTGTTCCAGATATGGTTTACCTATCTCACTCCCACCCCCCACCCCAGTCTGTCAGCTAGAGAGTAGCAGTAGGCCAAAGTGCTCCCTCGCCTGCTCTGGCATCCATCTGCTTCCCACGGGGTACCGAACACAGGGAAAATTTCTTCTCGGCATGGGATGCTTTAGGCATCTGTGAGGATGGGCACAGCGCCTGTCCTCCTCTTTAGCGTGGCAGCAGAGAAAAAGCCGAGGGTAAAGTGCATCCATAGCTGCAACTTCCTGGGTCAATACCCTCCCCCAGCCAGGAGGCTGTGACTTTTGAGAGAAGGCATCCCTGTGCTGCCAGCCCAAGCTCATCAGAAAAGATCTGACCGTTGCCAGACTCGAGGAAGGCCTTTCTAGTCCATGAGGAGAGAGACAAGCAGACATAAAGAATCATCTGAGGTCTTTAGAACACCATGGGCCTACCTGGCCTTGCTATGGAGCATGTGAAGAGGAGGGTGCAGGTGGGTCAGGTCTGTGAAGCCCCTTGGTCTATAGATCTGCCATAGCAGGATCCCTCTGGCCCTCGGCCAGCAGTGCTTTTGAATCAGGGTACCAGGCAGATGAAATTCCGACAGCGTTGGGGTCTCTGTGTACTGCTGACAGGGGACAACAGAAGCCAAGGCTCTGCTGTCAGTGACCTGCTGACACCCGGGTCGAAGAGCCATTTTCAGGATGTAGCTCTCACAGTATGACCTCAGCTCTCCAAGATCCCTGGAAGGACTGCACGGTGGGTAACTCCGGTAGTCGCCAGGCCACAGAGCACTTACTTCCGTTTTATCCACACCAGGCACCTTGATTCCTTCTGCTGTGTTGTCGCTGATTGCACGCCTCCTGTCGAGAACTTGTATATAGCCAACTTTAAAAAAAAAAAATCCTATATCAGGAGGTCTCACTGTGAGCCATGTTTTACGTCTCCTGCTAACTTTGCCAAAGACACCTTAACAGGTAGGCTGAGGTGCCAGCTCCCTCCTCCAGGGTCTTACCTATTCCCCGTATATCAAAAGCCACTTCAGGTGCCTTTGGCATCCACAGCCAAAGCCTGTGCTGCTAGGACCACACCCACAGTGCATTGAAAACCCACCCCAGGGGGCCTTATAACCTCACTCATTTGTCCACGTCACAGTCTAAAGTTTGTATTAATCCTCACGCAGCCAAGGGTAACTTTAGAATGAGGGGAGCGGACGCCAAGGCTCTGCCTTGTAAGTGCTGACAATGCACCATTTCTTCAGGCGCCATGAGGTCAGGTAACCCAGCGCACAGGGTTCATTCATGCTCTGTGATTCCCCTCTCTCTCTCTGCTTTCAGTGCTGCCACGGAAGCCCATAGTCCCTCACCTGCTTGGCAGGTGCTCTAGTTGGCTGAGCTATACCTCTAGTTTACTTCCTTAATTTCTAACAAAAGCTGCGGGCTCAGCCACTCCTGGAAAGGTGGTAAGATAGGTCAAGGGACAATCAAGATGTCACCATTCCAGTCTGTGACTAAAATCAGACAGGAAACCATGTGCCCCATAGATAAAGGAAGGCTGGGGCCGGGGAAATGACCTCAGGTTTGTTTGGATTGCTATAAATCCTTCACGGGGTAAAACGCTTTGGTGCAGTTAGAATGAGGTAAAAGGGCATCTCTATAAATCTCGCATCATTTGCATGGGTGGGGAGAGGAGTTGTGGGAAGTGATTCGAGGCTGTTTGCTAGGTAAAAATGCCTGGCTCAGGGAGAAGGGTGTCCGTGCGGCCCCACAGCGGGAGGGTGGGCTCAGCGTAAACAGTGGTGCTCCTGTTACCCCGGACATGTGAGCCCGTAACTGAAAACCAGAACTGATGTAAGCACGGACACTAAGTCATTACGCTGGTTAGGGTGTATCTCTCTCCTGAGGAGCTTGCAGTGAGCTCGAAGGCTCCAGTCTCCACAGAGCCTGCCCCCAACCCGACCGTCTGCCATCGTTGGGGTCAGAAGGAAGCGGGCTAACCTCGGTCCTTTGGTTTGGATTATTGACGTTGCCATTATATTTAAGATAACCAAATAGCAGATTAAACAACCGAAGAGGCCCCTGAAAGGATGAAAGGGAGCAAGCATTCCTCAGGTCACATGGAGAAAGAGTGGGGGCTGGAACACAGCGCCCCGGTGTTGGTGGGCAGTGTGTCAGGACTGCCACATTTCTGTGTCCTCAAGCTCAAAATGCAAGGGTTGGACAGGTAATGAGCTCACCGAGCCAAGTGTGAAGGCCGGGCACTACCCCAGCGCCACAAAGCACAACAAAACTAGACAAGAAGAAAACAAGATAGAAATGACAACTTGGCTTAGAATAGCTCCATTTCCCTCATCACATTAATCACAGACAGATTTAAAGTTACAAGATTATGACAGATGGTTTCTGCCTTGCTGCTGGGTTTAATCCACTGGCGTGAAAGCACGGGTTAGTGAATGCTCTCACAGATAAGCTGATCTCATCAAAATAACAAAGACCTTATACATAACGTGTATAGTAAATATTTTACAGATACATTTTAATGTCAGAAATCATTCTCATGCGCACCTTGAGCACTTTTTAAAATGAGTTGATATTTTTAGAGCATTATGAAATATTTATATTTATATTATTTTTAAATCATGGTGTGTGGGGGGGTGTGAGCAGGGAGGAGACATTGGATTCCCTGGAGCTGGAGTTATAGGCAGTTGTCAGCTGATGCAGGTGCTGAGGACCAGACTCA
This sequence comes from Psammomys obesus, assembly GCF_907164565.1. Lineage (NCBI taxonomy): Eukaryota > Metazoa > Chordata > Mammalia > Rodentia > Muridae > Psammomys > Psammomys obesus. The sequence goes on along the minus strand of NW_026596143.1, from coordinate 13,410,641 downwards.
GGTCCTCTCCAAGAGCAGTACAAGCTCCTCACTGCTGAGCTATCTCCAGCCTCTCAGAGGAGACTTAAGTGTATAGAAAAGTCACGCACAGAACTCCCACATACCTCTTGTCCTCTACAGCTTCCCCTCCCATTACCTTGCACTGGATGCAGTGATTTTGTTCATGTTCACGACATCAGTGTTGCTTAGAAGATAGTTTGAGAAAGTTTGAGGTAGATCTTTAAAGACCCCTTGACCATCTCTGGAAAAACAAAAAGGCTTCCCTTGATGGGCTCTCCACCTGAGCAGAGGCAGGTGCCTTGCCAGTGACCCACACCCCCAGCCCTGGAAACCCCCAGTGGCAGGTCGTCGAACAAAAAGCATTTTCTTTCCCGTGGCACCCTATTTGAGTCACATAATAACCCTGTGAGTCTACCATTCTCAGCTGAAACACAAGAAAGCAGATCTAAACACAAGGCAAACAGAGAGGAGAGAACAAACTTCCTGGTGTCCAACCTGGGTGTCCGCCTTGGGCCACATAGCTCTCGGGTGACTACCTGCCGGAGTGGTAGCTCAACGGAGGTGGCCGTGGGCCCAGAGAAAGGAAATCCAAACTTGACTCCCACTCCCAAGGAACTGACCGAAAATACAATGTATTTAGGAAGATGTTGAATAAATTCTCGAACAAGTCCATGCTAAGTTATTCAAGGCAAATTTCTATCATTGGAATTTGGTCCTACGGACAGCTGCTGCTTCCTCATGCTGGTGCCAGATTCATGGGCTGGGCACATCTGGGCATGCCTGCATCTAGTATGAAGTCACTTTTTTTTTTCTTCTCAAAGTAGTGTGTAGGTACCATGACTGGTGGGTTATTTCCACCAGTCGTTATAGCACACGATTTAATCTTTATCCGCTCATTCCTGAGGGTTTATAGAGTTTGCATCACAGCTCATACACGAATTTGTTTTCCACATACTATGGAGCAAGGTTATACTTCTAATTTTTGGTATGTCTATATATATGCTATCAACCATCCTCAAGCTATATAACACTGTACTATGCTGATACACTGTATGGCATTGTTCCTCTATTTTTTTTTTAACTTTTAAATTGTTTTCATTGTCGCATAGTCAAAACTGTTTTACAGGAGGCTTGATGGTGCATTCTTGAGAGAGTTCAAGGTCAGCCTGAGTTACAAAGCCAGTTCTGAAACAAACACACAGAACAGACAGACAGACAGACAGAACCCAATGTTTTAGATCTATTATAATCATATGTGGATTTGAAAAACTTGTTAGATTAAAAATTCTAAAGAATTACTAATCTAAGAGAATTGCCTGATTTTTCACTTCTCATTTTTATCATTTCAAGCTTACTAGCAGTTTGTAAGAATAGTGCAAATCCCTCTTGTTCAGCCCGGTAAGCAATTCTTCAGGGGCAGCACCGTCTCTGAGGGCTACATTCATATTTCACTTTGTCCTATCTATTGTTTCTCAGGGTGTGTATGAGTGTGCGATTCACACACCTGGGCCAGGTGGCCAGTGTAAGTCTCTAGTCTAGAGGAGGGCCTAGACAATAGATGCTGCATTTAACAAATATGAACAAACGTTTATTCACCCTGGACTGGGGACAGACAAAAGAAAGAAGTCCAGGAGACTAGCCTGGAGAATGAAACAGCGAGCTTGACTGGGGTGACTTACAGCAGTATGGGTGAGGAGTTACCTTCTGGCGGCAAGAAGAAAAGTTTCACCACAGAAAAAAAGTTCCTTGCCACCATCATGTGTTTGTTAATAGCCCACACATATATCCTCTGGGAGAAGTGGGCCAGGGGAGGCGGGTCTGTGAGCCTTGGATCTTAGCAGGGTCTAAGTTCAAGACAGGACCAACCATGGCATGCCATTCAGGGGCTGTACCCCAGTAGGACCCCGTAATGTCATCTGGATACTAACCTCATTTATCTTTGAAAACTCAGTTTCCGCTTGGAAGGAGGCTCTCCCCACCAGTAAGCCAGTAAGCCTGCCTCCTGGTTAACAGCGACATTGCCAGCGTCTTTCCTTGGGCTTCTCAGGAATCCCATCACCTTTTATTTAGTTCTTGGTCTTACTTAGTTCTTGTCCTGGTGCCTTGTCACCTGTCCACTGCCCTGACAAAGCGCTCTCTGAGCCTTGTGCCCCCACAGGTGGCACCCATCCTGCGGAGAGAACCCCATCACAGAAGCTAGCCTTAGAGACTCTTTCTTCACTCTTCTTTTTCTTATCCGTCAGCCCCCGTGTTATCGCACTTGGATTTGATTTCTCATGAGAGCAAAGGGCTTCTAGGCAAGTTTCCCAGGTTGTGATGTCACCAAGATTTATTTTCATCGCCCCTCCCCCATAGCAGTCCTTTGACTAAAATCAAAGTTCCCATTGTCATGGTATCAGCTTCTCTTGCCTACGTCTGGCTCCTCCAGCTCCCTGCAGTTTGAGTAGGGAAACAGACTCACAGGGGGTAGAAATCCGGGTCGGGGTGGGGGCTGGGGAGGTGAGTTCAGAGGCAGCCCAGTTTTAGCTGCTGTCTTTCCTTTGTGTGCATTTCAGCAAAGCGCGGTGCACCTGTGGCTACTGAGAAACCCTGCTCTGGGCTACACACCAGCGGAGAGCGACAGACAGAGGCCACTTGCTACCAGAGCCCATCCAGTGTGTAGACAGCTGCAGAGGAAGACAACACTGGAATTCTGGGCGACTTGGGGGCCCTGGCTCTGCTGAGGGTTCTGTAGGTCGTGAAAGGGCTGTAGGCCATCAGAAGGGCAGTTTTCAGAAACTTTCATTGCCCCTCCCCTGGTGGGGGGCTAGGGAAGGGGGTCAGAGGAGGATGGCTTGGGATGGAATTTCAAGAGGGCTGAGGCAGAAGGACCTTTCCAGCCTTTCACTTTTCTCAATTTCTCTGAGAAGCCTCAGCCAAGGGTCAGAAGTAGGGAGAACATCAACAGCTCTGCCGTCATGTGTTTATTGTCCCCTGTCACTCCCAACCCAGCATACCGTCTGCCTGGTAGTTGATTGTCCGTGTGTCCTAAGGGGTAGCTGCTTCAAATTCCAGAAGCCCTCCCCTCCTCATGCTAGAGAGGCGGGGCTGTTTATAACTATTAACTTGTAATCAAGACAGGGGCTTAGAGCACAATCCCTTTTAGGCCTTTTGAGACCAGGATTTTAAAACAGGATGATTCTTAAGTCCCTTCCAACTCTGAAAATTCCTGTGATTCGATGACATCAGTATGGTGAATAATTAAGCTGGCACCAAGCCAAGACTAGCTGTGCTTGCTCCTCGGCGTGCACTTCCTCCCCCTCCTTAGAGACCGGGTCACCCCGCATCCACCAGCACAGGAGAAACCCGCCTACACAGAGCCGCTGGCCCCACCCCTCCTTCATCCTTAAAATTGGCTTGCGCTGTGCAGGGAAGACAGAATCTGCGGGAACCCAACAACAGCTCAGCACCGAGAAGCCCCTGCAAGGGTGGGAAAGAAGCAGGAACTTGAGGTACGTTGGATTTCTGCACCTTTTTGACAGCCAACTCCCCTTCTCTCCCTTTAAACCATTTTTTTTTTTTTTTGGAGGTGGGGTTGGGGGAGACAAACAGCCAGTGAAGGAATGCTTAATGGAAGCACAGATTTGTAATTCAGGCAGAAAGAGGACCAGCTAAAATCCACACAGAAGGGAGAATTCTTTGCAACGACTCCAGGTAAGCTGAAGTGATTCGGAGAGGGAGAATAGGAGAGAGACGTTTCTTGCAGAAGTCTTGCTTGCACAATGAGGGGAGAAAGTAAAAAGAATGACTCTGAACAGACAATGGGAGAGGCACTAAAGGGCAGTAACTCGATTCAGCTGTCTTGGAGAGCCAACGGGGTCCGAGGGTGTTGTGTGGCAGCCTTCTTCCCTGAGTGGACCAACTGAAAAACAGGCTGGGCATCAACGAGGGACATTTGCCTACGAAGCATGATTAACTGGGCTGGGAGAGAGAAGCCGGGACTTTTCGGAGCTTCTCATTACCACTGGAAGTCAGGATGCAAAACTGCCTCTGGTCTCTTGGAGCATTAATCACATCCTCTCAATGTTTTACCAGTTTCACCCCTCGCTCACCATGCACCAATGCCTTTGCTTCCTCACGCTGCAGCAGGGAAAGTCTAAAGGCTCTCTGGAGTCTATCAGGACCTTTGCTTTCTTAACCTCACAGAGACCATGGGAGGATGGATGGTGGGGGAGGGAAGGAAAGTATGCTGAGTTCTCAGATAGCTAAGGACGACAAACTTGGCTGCAAAGCCCTGGAGTAGCAATGCCTTATGATTGTTGGCCACTTCATGGCAAGTGGCCAACTTGGGATGATTCTGTGGTCTTCCACAGCTGATAATGGAGTGGGACAGGGAGAGAGGGCATACACAAAATGCGTGTGTGGTGGTGGTGGCCGTTACAATCCTGTGAGCACATCACAAGAACAATTGGAGATCCAGACCCTGGGCTGTCCGGAACCAATCAGTGCAGGTCGGTAGCATGCCGAGTGTATGCTGCCAGTGAGGATTAAGTTATATTCAGTCCCAGGCCGGATACTGGCAACGCTAAACATCCTGCCCATTCCGTGTGAAGTGTTTTCAGGAGCCTGTATCTTGGTAGGAACGATGCTAGCCGCATACCCCCAGCCAGACTGAATTAGGGCAGACTTTCCAGGACAGCCCTGGATTACTTGGGAAGCCTCCTGTGAGATATACAGCATCGAGTCTGCTTCCCCCCGGACTCGGGATGCGTGATGAAGCCGGGAGGAGCTGAGGGGCATCCGTGTTTCCACCAAGGCTTTGAGGACTGATGAAACCTAGAGCTGCGCACATTAATAGTCCTCGCCAAGCAGTGCGCTCAGCCAAAGCTGAGAGTGACTCAGAGCCGGCTGCAGGCTTCATCAACTGGAAAGACTGGTGTGAGCGTTGTAAGGTGAAAACACATGTGGTTGTTGTCATTCTAATGACGGAGGCCACGGCTCATTAGCAATGGTAGTAAGCTTAGCGCCGTTCAAAGCGTAAAGCTCACACCCTTCTCTGAGATACCACGTCTCTTTGAGTGAGAGCCTTTTGCGGTCTGAGTTGAGAGGGTGCAGTCTGAGTACTTGGCAACTGTCCACCTATTGTCCCAGAATAGTTTTTGTGTTTCTTTGTTTTTCTCCCAGTGATTTCAGCTTTGATCTGATAAAATGGGACCATGGAGAACTGGAATATTCTGTTTATTCCTTTTGGGGAGCCATTTGCTTTGGGCATACTGGCAGAAAATTCTGCACGAGGCACCTAAACGCAGAAATGAGGAATGAGTTCGAGCTTTGAGCTAGCAATGTGATGGGCCTCACTTCAAATGCAGTCGAGTGCCAATGACCCAGATTTATAGAAAATCAGAGCTGGAGTCTGGGCTGTAGCTCGGCTGGCAGGGTTCTCCTAGTGTGCAGGGGGCCGTTAGGCTTGATTCCCAGCACCATGCAATGTGCGTGTGCCCCATCTCCAGGAGATGGGGCTAGAAGATTGAGAGTTCAAGGCTAGCCTGGGCTACATGAGAGGTTATCTCGGGAAGAAAAAGAAAGAGAGGGAGAGAGAGAGAGAGAAAGAGGGAGAGAGAGAAGGAAGGAAGGAAGGAAGGAAGGAAGAAAGGAAAGAGAGAGAGAAAGAAAGAAAGAAAGAAAGAAAGAAAGAAAGAAAGAAAGAAAGAAAAAGTAAGTTCCAGGTCTATTCTCAAAGCCTTGGTCTCTTTAATGCTGACCCAGCTGCCTACTTTCATGGGAGACAAATTTTTATAGTTAGGAGTACAAGGTCAGATAAACTCAATTCCCGGTTACTGGGAAAGCAAATGAAGCGGATTGCCGGCCATGTAGCACACATGTTCTCTGGCATGTTCGAAGGCGCAGCCCAGGAGAGATGTGTCAGCCCAGCCCAGGGAACACAAGCCAGCTGTTCTCCGGCAGCAAAGGACTTCGTGTCCTCAGAAGTGCTTGCCGAGCCGCTGGCCAAGATCCTGGGGGTGACCCATGATTGCCAGGTCCTGCTGAGGTGTGCAGCCTGTGTGCTGCTGCCCCCGACACACGTCAGGACAGAGACATCTAGGATTTTCTTTGGGGATTGACTTAGAAGACCTAAGTCCACCTGGACTCTCTGAAATGATCACTGCAGAGCCAGGGTGTAGCCCCACACCTTGTGGACGTTTGTACTGAAAGTCCATTGTGTGGAAGCGAATTAGTTTACATCTAAGGATTAAGGACTCCACATGGAAGCGGCCAGATGAGTCAAATTCCAAATTCCCAAAGAGTATCAGGGGCCCTGCTGTGTGATGTAAATTGGCCTGGGAAAGGTAAATAAGAAAACATTGAGGGGATACAGGCTGTCACTGTGCTTTCAGGAAATAATGGCTCCTGCTCATACTGCTCTCTGGGCAAGAGCATGACATTTTCGATGTCATATGCGCTAGGAAGAGGGGTTTGTTCTTAACCGTGGAAGACCATGAGGACCCCAGAGAGCCTGGTGCCTCTTCTCTGTCAGTGGCTTGCGTCCTGCTGATGGGGGGCATTCATGTCAAGTGCAGTGCTCACATGCCATGTGTCAGGCTTCTGGGGTCTGTATCTATTACTTGTTTAACTTCGGGAAAATATACAAGATGGAAATGATTAGCTCACCAGGAAGCCCAGGAAACTAAGGCTCAGACAGGCAATCTCACCCACCCAGACCTGTGAGTGGTTCTTGGTGGTCTAAGTGGAGAGTTCAAGGGTCATGTTCCTTGCACTGAGAAACGCTAGCTCTCTCCAGGCACTTTAAGAATGTTACTAGCAGGGCTGGTTTGTAGCTTGGTGGTTGAACAGGCGCTTAGCATGTGCAAGGCTCTCTGGGTCTAATCCATAGCACCAGAAATTAAAAACAAAATGTCACAAGCAAGTGTCGTACAGGTACACACAGTTAGTGGGAAGAGGTCAGAGACTGGGATAGCTCAGGAGGCTTTGGAAGGTCTGTCTTGTTTTCACAGCTGTAAAGTGATTAATAATTGCTATAAGGTGCTTTGAAAACTCAAAGCCAGCAAGTGATAGGTATTAAGATCCCTTCTGAGTCAGTGGCTTTCATCTAGGCACACTTCGCTGCAGTGCTACTTTCGGAAAGGCTGGTTAAGATTCAGATACATTCATGGGATGACTTCATGAACACGTCTGACCATGACCTCCTGATTCAAGAGTGCTAGTATCTAGAGACAGACTGAGGCATTACCAGATTATTTCATTGTTAACTCTTTGCACCTGGGGAGGGTGGCCTTCGCTTCAGGGAGTGGAAGGAGCCAAGGAGATTAGATGGATCCTGGATTTTCTTTGTTTAGACTCTTCAGAGTGAGCATTTCGTGGCGCTGACAGGCTGAACTTGCTTTTTCTTCAGAAGGATATGAGGTCATTAAAGCTAGTTTCCTTTGTTTCTATTCCAAGAGGATGTAGGATACACTTCCTAAACCAACAACCAACACTTGCTTACTTCTGTCAAACCAGGCCCCTGGTGGGAGGGAGAGCAGGAGGGTCACCAAGGAGCATGGTTGTTTCAGGCTAATTCTATGTAGCTCAGACACAAGTCCTGCCTATGTGCTAAAAATGCTACACCTACTCTGATGGGGGGGGGGGCTTCCAGAGAGGGGTCTAATCAATTCATCTTCATCCCCTTGTAACTGGTCAACTTAAAGCAAGAGGTGACTTCTGCCAAGTACTGGGGAGACGGGATCAGGGTTAGCCTCAGCTACCTCAGTTACACAGCAAATTTAAGGCCAGCCTGTGTTACATGAGACCCTATATCAAAAAGGCAGACAGACAGACAAAGAAGGAGGGAGAGAAGGAAGGAAGGAAAAAAGGAAAACCTTCTTCTCTCCTTGTTATAAAGAACTCTGTTCAAAACTGAAAGGAGAAAATAAGCATTTGATTCATGGAAAATTACTTTTTTGAGAAGTTAAGAAATACTTTTGAAAATCACATTTATATTTATTTATTTGTGCATCTGTGCCTGTGTGTGAGACACACAGGCATACTTGGGATCAGAGAACAACCTCTAGGAGTTGATTCTCTTCCCCACCACGTGGGACCCTAGGGTTGAGCGCAGGTGCCTTAACCTGCTGAGCCGTCTCATCAGCCCAAGAGTTTCTTCCAGGATGGTAGATTTTGAAAATAGTTTGGCTGGGTGTGGCGGTGCAAGCCTGTAATAGCAGCACTCAGTAAGCAAGCGTGGGAAGATCAAAAGTTCAAGGCCAGTCTGAGGGATCCAGCAAGTTCTAAGCCAGCCTGGGCTACATAGGGGGATCCTGTCTAAAATAAAACAACAACAAAAAACAAATAGCAAGGCCCCAGAAACAAAAGACCAAGGGCTAGGAATGTAGGTCAACAGTGGAGCCTAACTTGTTCAGCATGATTTTTTAATTACTGGTATGTTTACTCCCTACGAAAGGAGACAAATAAAACCCATAGACTGAATGGTCTTTGGGAGGCAGAGGTGGGTGTTGGGGGCTGTCTCTGCTTAGATGAGGAAAAGCAAGGCGATTTTCCTTTCTTTTGAGGGAGGGTCTCTGCCTGGCTGGACCTTGATATGTAGTCCAGGTTGGCCTCAAATTTGTTGTGGTCCTTGTCCCTCTGCTTCTAAGTGCTAAGGTTCCAGGAGTGTGCCACTAAGACAGGCCCAAAGATGAACTTTCCCAAGCCCAGTTCCTACTGAATCGACTCAGCTCACCTCTTACTCTGTGATGGTGAAGGAGCTCAGGAGACTTCTTTTCTCCTTTGTCAGCTTTGTGGGCTGTGGTGGTTGAGTGTGGGTGGGAGTGTGGCTTCAAGGCCATGTGTTATTTTAGGGTTATTGTTCCTGACTGTCCAACTCCAATCTCCGTGAAATTTTCAATTCCAATAAGAATAAGAACCCAGGGTGTCCTTGGCAAAGATGGAAGCAGTACAGCCTAGCACAGAGTCCAAAATTTGACAGTGGGTTTCCAAGTGGCCTTCCCCTGTCAGGCTCTGGCCTCTTCTAGCTTGCTGGCTCCCTTGCTCAAGTACAGAGTTCAAGGCCTCCCACACACCAACACTGAAGTAATAAACAACAGCATAACTGACACACAACCTCAGACCCAACACATATAGCTGATCACATGTATATAGGTCCTATATCACAAATCACTTTCCTATATACTATAAAGAAGGGAGCTATGGCTGGTGTATGAGTAAAAGCACTTTATCCATTTACAGAAAAAAGATCTCAGAAGGAGCCCTCCAAGAGTGTAGCCATTTGGGTTTGCTTTGCTGGGAGTTCCTTTTCTGTCTCAGTATGGGGAGCAGCACCATATTTAGGCAGTTTTCCTTTCTGTGAATGAGTTCTTACATTCCTTTCTAAGAGCAGACTTTGTTGGGGGAAAACAGCTTTGTGAGAAATGTCAAGAGGATGTGGTCATGCAAAGGCCCTGAGGACGTATCACCTGCCTTTTCCACCTTTTCCACCTGCCTTTTCTGTCAACCTGCTTATTACTGTTCCAGTAGCTTTGTCCAATCCAAGATCAAGCAGTCACTGCCTGGCATCCATCAAGGTGGTATGCTTCTGATACCACATCCCTCTCTCAAAATGGCCCATGCTCTGGGTTCTTGGGAACAGGCTATCGCCAGCTTCTAGCAAGCTCCCTATCTTCTTCCCTTTCCCCCATCACTTGCAGATGAGGGGGCAGTTAATGGTGTCATGGTTGCCATGGCTGACAGGACTGCACGTGGCATCCAGACGGAGTTGCCCGTGAGATGCACGTGTATCTGAGAAGAAGATTCAGCCGGCGAATGCATACCGCACAGGAATGCCTGCACACACTTCCTGGAAATGTAGACTGGGCTCTGTTGGCAAAGCCATACTCCCTGTATCTTCTAGTTCATATAGAAGCTCTGTCAACTTGCCAAGTCCTGAGCCTGAGCTACCACTAAAGAAAGCGCTTCTTTCAAATCTGTAAAATCCACTTCTGTGCAAGGGTGGGCCCTCCAGGGCTAGGACTCCAGGACCTGGAGGTGAGAAGTCTTACAGCATTCTATCACCTCCCAGTATTTAGGGATTATTAGCACAACAAAATTAAGACAGTCGTCTTTGCTACCTCTCCCATCCCTTCTCTTCCTCCTTTCCTCCTTCTTGCTTGCATGTTTTATTTTGTTTTTGTTTCATTTTAGTTCCTTAACAATAGTGGGAAATTACTATATATGCAAAATGAAGAGGACACAGGAAAAAACAAGTTTACGCCGTCTGTAAGCTTAAAGCCAGCCTCAGGTGCAGTCCTTAACTCCCACGCTGGCCTCCTGTGAGCACGCGTGAACACCTCTGGTGAGCTCCGGGAGGGCATCCCCCAGGCTGTAAGCCTCCAGGTTAGGTCTGCTTTATTTTTTGCCCCTGCATTGCTCGTGACCTCACCACCCACATCTCCCACAAAATCAAACATGGCTTTCCTCCGTCGCTTTCTCCCGCTTTGGGACCACACTGTTTTTCATCTGGCATGTGATTCATTTCCCCATCATCCTCTTAGGATGTGTGGTTCATCCAGCCATCCAGCAGCTTGCTCCATGGAATGAGAAAAGAGCTGCTTATACGTCTCTTATGTGCAACTCATTGTCACTGGCTCAAGGCCCGGCAAGGCCAAAAGCTCAGATGCAGACAAGCTCCTGTCTCCTGTGGAGAAGGGGCTTCCCATGATGCAATGTGACTGTTGGCATCTTCACAGCTAGCCCTGTTTACCTGCTGGCCCCTCTGTCCTGTTATCCAGAAGCAGAGCCGGTTTCCTGGAGAGGGGTGAGCGTTTGTATCAGCAATGCACTTTTAAACTCTGCATATTTATCTGACACCTAGAGAGCCTTGAGTTAGGTGGCCATGGTGGGGAATTCCTGTATTTCCAGTGTGGTGGTTTGAATGAGAGTGACCCCCCACTCATATTTGAATGCTTGGGGTGGGCTTTGAGGTTTAAAAATCCCACACTATTCCCAATTAGCTCCCCCTCCCCATCCTCCTGCTTATGGCTCAAGATGTTAGGGCTCAGCTTCTTCTCCATGCCAAGCTTGCCTGCTGCAAGCTCCCTGCCATTCTGGTCACGGACTGACTCACCCTCAGACACTGTGAGCAAACCCCCCCCCCAAGCTAAATGCTTTCTTTTATAAGTTGCCTTGGACTCTGTACTGTGTTCACAGCAATAGAAAAGTCACTAAGAAACCCAGCATTCCAGGGGTTGAAACAGGATTGAACTAGTTTCTCTGTCATCGATACCAAACTGACTCCATAGCAAGATCCTATCACAGAACGACAAAAATAACCCCAGTAACTTAGTAGGTGTTAAGAACAGAGACCCAGAAAGCCGCCCCCCCCATGTGCTGATTAATTGGAAAAGGGGGAGGGGTGGGTTTCTGAATCACATCTGTAAAAGTAGTTCAGATACTTCCTATCCTCTGGGCTACCAGGTGGTGAAGGTGGGAAAATCAGGAGGGATCTGCACTTACATCTAACTTAAGGGTGAATTCAGGTGGAAGGTTGGGGAAATTGGGAAAGGGAAAGGTTAAAGAAAGCTGAGAAAGGGAAAATTACCCATGGAAGGATTCCACATGCCTGTTCGGGCGGCCTCCACTGCCACTTCCTTCCTTCTGGGATTGCCAAAGACAGGTGCTAGCGCAGCTGGCCCCAGTCCACCCTGCCAGGGGCAGGTCAAGAAGAGCAGAGATCCTAGGAGCCCTTCTACCCCTGCCATTGGGGACTAGTTGTGAGGGGCAGGTCCAGCAGGACAGGACTCCTGCATTTTCTCACACAACCACTTCTGCTGCCTTCCTCCCCCAGCACCCTCTCTCTCTCCCTCCACCGGGGCTCTGGGCTCCCTCCAGTGACTATTCTCCCTCCTCTGCCTGTCAGCATCATCCCAACATGCACTTTCTCACTGAACCACTGTTGCTCTACTCCTCTTGCCTGACTTCCCTACCTCCTCGGAATTCCCTCCCAGAAGCCTCAGATGAATCCAGAGGATAGCAGTCTCCAAGCTCAGCCTTGGAGCTGAAGGTATCTTGGGACCAGGGAAAAGGACAGGCGGCACTCCCAAAAGGCAGTTCTTTTCAAAGACACAGAGAAGTCAGGTCCTGCTAACTTCTGAGCCAGTGGCTTCTGAGTGCCTGAGTGGACAGGGGTGGGAGTCGGAGTTGTTGTGACTGAAGGGAAATGAGTCAGGGAAGGGAAGTCCTGCTTTGATGTTGTGGATGGAGGAGTGAGAGGGCTTGCCAGGCCACAAAACAACCAGGCCAACTAACCTACTTTCAGACCCAAAGCAGAAAGCTGGGGGAAGGCAAGTGGAAACTGGATCCGGGGGTCAAGGGAGACGTGAGTCCACTGACCAAACAGCAAGTGCTGCCAGTTTCCGCAGATCTGCTCTTCACCAGATCTGTGAGTCCACATGACAAGAGGCAGATATTCCGGAGGGAACCGGGGCCGACATGGAGGGAGCCTTCCCTTTGATGGAAGAAGGAGCCCATGCCTCAGACACAGCACCATCCGTTACAGTCACCAAAGCCAGGGCATCTGAGGCAGGTGGCTGGGCACAGTCACGTGCCAGCAGTCGAATCCCTACAGCTGCTTCTGAGATAGGCAGAGAGGACTCCTAGTTCACCCCCAACCCAGGGATCCCTTCCCAGGAAGCTGGGCCCTGGCTGGCCACGAAGTACCAGAGACAATCTTACTTTTCAGCCCACAGGGGCCTCTGGGAAAAACCACTGTTAGCAACCACTATCCATCCACCAGCAGATAACTAGACAAGCGAGATGAGGTGTAAGCAAACAATGGAATATCGTTCAGCCTCAGAAAGAGCAAGCACTCTACAGTGTGGATGACCCTTCGAGATAATCCCGCCAGGGGGCCTTCATCTATAAAGGTGTAAAAGGGTGACATGAGTGATTACATGTCTATGATATATGCAAATAGTCAAAATCACAGGCACAGAAAGTAGAATGACAGCCAAGGGTTGGGAGAGCAAAGAGCCGTTCTTTGACGACTAAGGGATTTCAGTTCGCTGTGATCAAGTTCTGCACAAGGATGGGGTGATGGGATTCGTGCACAGCAGCATTGTGCGTGTTTAAAGCTGAATATTTAATGCAGAAGGTGGTTAATTTAATACCACTGCATACTCTCCATGCACACTCTCTCACACACCCCTATGTCTCTGTCTCTAGACAGACAGATGTATGTAAGATCTCCCAGTGTCTGCAAGAGTCAGTGCTGGAAGGGTCACCTGAAATAAAGCGACGGTCCTGAATTTCCTTTGTCCTCCCACATCGCTTGCTTCATTGCTTTTATTTTTCTTCTAAAACTTAGGGGACACCGAAGAAACTGGGAGCAAAATGAAGAGTGAGCCGCTGTGTGTTCTGCTGCTTTTCGGGGTGGTTTTCACGTTGCCTGACAAGGTAGGTCCACCTCCGCGCCTCACCCGATCAGGCCACCAGACCCAGGTGTTGGTGGTGTAACCAGGAGTCTTCATGCTCCCAAGTACGTCAGGGTGGGAGACGTTCCCAGGACCAGTCACAGACATTCAGCACATGCTCTCCTTTGGATAGGGTACTTAGGATTCAAGTCCCAGCAGTAGAATCTGGCCACGGCTCTGACTTAAAACAGTTCTTAATGTGCTTCCCTGCCTTTGACTGTCTGTGTGGAGTCGTCTTGTTAAAGGGTATGTTTGAGAGAGCATGGTGGTGCCTATGTCCAATCCCACCAGTGAGGAGGCCAAGGCGGGATGGTCACACATTTGAGATTAACACAGGCTTCAAAGAACCAAGGGCTAGGGTGAAGCCCAGTGATAAAAGAGCTTGTGCAGGGCCCAGGGTGTGGGGCCCAGCCCAGGGGGTCCTAAGAAAAGACAGGCATCATGAGCCATCGAACCTGATGGGGACAGAAGCTGTACGCACTTTCCCAAAGCTCATCTCAACACAGAGCACTAGATAAAGGCCAAATGAGCAACACCCGGGCAGAGGATTTTTCGAGACGATAGCGTCCTAACGGCCCCATGAAGGACACAAGGACCGCAGCTTTACTGTCCACTGGAATCCACTAACCGAGTGCCCCAGCTTAAATTTAAAGTGAAGGAAACCATACTGGGAGCTCAGATCAGCAGTCACACTTGGCTACATTTTAAGCAGTCTGTGGTCACGTGGAATTAGCGACCACCACATTGGACGAGACAAGTGGGAAGCATTTCTGTTATGCCAAAAGTTTTTGGGGAACTGGGGGGCAGGGCACTAGGTGTGTAGAAAGAGCAGATATTTGACAAAAAGCTATGAAAACAATATTCTAAAGGGCAGCTCCTTATCCGGCGGCACCTGATCGTCCCCAGCCTGAGCTAACCCTTCCTCTGATCTGGTCTCTCTGCAGGGATTGCACAACAGGTTCAGAAGAGGAGCCCGGTCCTACAGAGGTGAGGGGGCGTTGGGACAGGCAGTCCCAGGCCTCATACTGCTTTTGACTGTCAGTGGATCAATCTTTCAACCTAGTACCCACTTGCGAGATGGTTGTGAGATCTTCCGGGTGCTTTCCTGACGATGCCTGCTTACTCACCATTTGCGGCTCAGCTGTAGCAAGCCAGCCTGGTTCCCAGGGGAAGCTTTCCAGGCTGTCAGGAGATAATAAAGCTGGTGACTGATAGCTGGGTGTGCGTGGTACATGTCTATAATACCGGCATTTGGGAGGCTGTGGCAGGAGGATCATGAGTTCAAGGCCATTGTGGGACACCGTGAGACCTTGTCTCAACATGGCTCAAAGTATTTGATGCAGAGATGAGAAAAAAACCCTTAAAGAAAGCAGATGACTCACCTATGGCTATGAAAGGAGCCCACCCCCACCCCACAGCAGAGCCAGGAATGCTTAGCTGTTCAGTCTCTGGGTGCTCCCGGGCTGTGCTCCCACCAGCCTCCGCTCAGTATCTGCTGCTTCCCCGTGTGTCCATTGTTCCCTGTTGGTAAAACCTGGATAACTGACCTGGGCTAACTCACAGACACTTGGCGACAAGATTTTCTATGTAAGTTCATGTCTTGAGTTGATTCTAGAAAGCAAACGTTTCCATCACGATTCCAAGAAGAGTAAAAACTGACTTGACTTTAAATCAAAAAACTCTTAAGTTCAGCTTTAGGTCCCAAACCACAATTCCATTCCATTCTCTCTCTCTCTCTCTCTTCCCTTCCCTCCCTCTCTTCCTTGGTCTCTGTTTGTCTCCATATCTCTCCGCCTCTCTCTACCTCTTCCCACTCACTCCCTCCTCCATCTTTCCATTTCTGTCTCTGACTCCCTAAATCTCTCTCTCCCTTCTTTTTCCTCCTTTCCTCCTCTATCCTTCCCTCTTCTCCCATCACTCTTTTTTTTATCTGGGGAGTTGGGGGATTGAGGAGGTGCTAGGCCTTTCTCTCAGTCTCATTTTCTTTCTTTTTTAGTTTTGTGGATTTTTTGTTGTTGTTTTGTAGATAAAGTAGTCTAATTATATAGCCCAGTCTGGACTGGGACTCGCCATATAACTGAGGTAGGCCTCAAACTCAGCAATCCTCCTGCCTGAGCCTCCTAGGTGCTGAGATTACGGATATTCACCACCAGGCCTGGCTTTGGAATACTTTTCAAAACACTGAAGAACAAATAAAGGGGTTCAGTGTCCGAAGTCTGTCGCTTGTGGCACTAACAGCCTTAGAGAATGAACCAGAGTAGAGGGGAAGAGGTGTGCTGAATTAAGCAGCTCTGCTCAAGATGTGGCCTGAGTGAAGAGCCTGGCTCCCACAAGATGCTATTCCCCTTCTAGGCCCAACGTCCACTTTGTGGATAATAGCTCTGCTAGAGTTGGGTTTATCTGCCCTGCCAAGATCTGCTGTTTCTGGAAGCCAAGGTGATTGCAGCCTTAGCAAGATTATTGCAGACCTTTAGAATCTGGAGCGGGAATTGCCTCAGTTGCTGTAATCTTTGTCCCTTCAGCTTGAAGAGGAATAGAATTCCCTGGTATCACTGGCTTTTGAGCAGACACTAGATAAATAATGTACGTCAGCAGAGTCAGACAAGAGTCTGACAAAGTAAAAGGCAGCTGTGCCAGTTCTGCTCTGCTTTCATGTACCTGTGATCATGTCAAGACTTTCTTAGAAGGGGAGTTACTAAATGTCTGCTGTAATTTTGCTACATGAAAAATACTAATGCAAGTAGCACATTTTCTGACAGATTTAAGTGCCAATTTCCTCCATCTTAGCTAAAAGTGTATCTTTTCTATATGGAAATACTCTTGTGGAAACTCTCGTGACAGTTATACAGAGAGGTGTATTTTCAACTGATGCTGTATGTTTGTTTTGAGACAGGGTTTCTCTCTGTAACCCTGGCTCTTCTGGAACTTGTCTCTTAGATCAGGATGGCCTCAAACTCAGAGATCCACCTGCCTCCTGAGAGCCAGGATTACAGGCATGCACCACCACTACCCAGCTTTCTTTTTGATTGGTTAAAGTGGGAAAATAGACTTACTTTATATAAATTTGTTTTCATAGTCAAAGTATCTCAAAACAAAGGTTCATCCAAAGAAGACAATAATAATAAAGAGTTCTTGTGAAAAAAAATGTGTTTATCTTCATCGTATTCCTAAGGAATACACAGTAGATCATGGTCACCCTATCTATTGGGGATTGGTTCTAAGGCCTCCTTGGGATACCAAAATCTACCGATGCTTAAATCTTTTTTTTTTTTTTTTTGTAAAATGACATGATATTTGTACTAAAACCATCTTCTCATCTAACTTTAAATCGCTTCCAGATTACCCATGATATCCAATGTAGTATAAATGCTATAATTCCAGATATAAAAATAACTGGGCATTATAATGTGTTTTGTAAGGAATAATGACAAGGAAGAACCCCACCTATGTTCAGTACAGACTGTAGGCCTCACCACAGCGCCCCTGTAGACCTCACCACAGAACATGGAGGTACAGTGGGTTCATTGTATGTTGTCAGCAGAGGCAGGAGTCCTTCCTCTCTTTTTGAGTGTGTCCCCAAAAGACAAAACGTGTTTCGTGTTGCAGCGACCTGCAGAGATGAGCAAACACAGATGACATACCAACAGCACCAGTCGTGGTTGCGCCCCATGCTCAGAAGCAGCCGGGTAGAATACTGCTGGTGCAGCAGTGGCCGGGCGCAGTGCCACTCCGTGCCTGTCAGAAGTACGTACCAGCTCCTCATGGACGCCTTGCCCTTGAGCTCAGGCTCAGGGCTCATACCCTCCCTCGCATATTCAGATCTTCAGCATGTTTTGAGGGTCATCTACCCAGGCAAAGGTGAAAGCATTCCAGAAATCTGAGGCAGGGGGAGGGCCTGCACTTGCCCAGTCTCGGGGAATACTGTGCATGCCTTGTAGTTGACAGTGGGGTTCGTGATGCTGTGAATCGTGGCACAGTGGCTGACACTCAGAACACTTCTGCAGTTTTAATCTTGCGTTCTTGGAGCCGCTTTGAAAGTAGGGGTTTCCCTGTTTGTGCTTGACAGGTTGCAGTGAACCGAGATGCTTCAACGGAGGTACGTGTCAGCAGGCCCTGTATTTCTCCGACTTTGTCTGCCAGTGCCCTGATGGATTTATTGGGAAGCACTGTGACATAGGTGAGTGCTTTGATGGGTGGGTGTGAGAGGCATTCTGCCTCTCTAATGGATCAGGAAAGGAAAGGAAATATGTGCTGGAGGGCAGGGCCTAGGGGAGGAGAGCTGAGGTCATTTAGAGAATGACAGTATTGGGCCCAGTGGTCAAAGCCTGGAGTGTCAGTTCAGTCTGGCTTGGCTGGAGTATGTTGAGTGATCTTGCCCACCCAGCTCAGTGAGCTCCAGAAGCTTCAGCAGCCAGCTAGCTTCAGCTGTGCTGAGGCAAGGCAGAGGTTCCCTTGAGAGCCCTTTGGTGTCCTTCTGTCAATCAGATACCAGAGCAACATGCTTTGAGGACCAGGGCATCACCTACAGGGGCACGTGGAGCACGGCAGAAAACGGGGCTGAGTGTGTCAACTGGAACAGCAGTGTTCTGTTCCTGAAGCCCTACAATGCAAGGAGGCCGGATGCCATCAAGCTGGGCCTTGGGAATCATAATTACTGCAGGTAAGCAGTGTCTCCTGCAGCGTGGAGTATCTCTGGTGAGAAGTATCACATTCAGGGGAAGACTTGACCAATCAGTCATACATTTTATATATATACATATATATGTATGTATATAGACATACATGCATGCATGCATGTAGACATAGATATATATGTAGATGGATAGAAAGATGATAAATATGTACATATATGAATACATACATAGATATGTCAATGCATTCACATGTTGATGATTGATACATTGACACATAGATGGCAGGTAGGGCGTTAGGTAGATAAACAGAGGTTGATTTGAAGGCATCAGCTCATGTTTCTGTGTGGCCATCTGAATCTGTAATTGTAGGGTAGACCAGAAGGCTTAGAACTCAGGCAGGAAGTGCCCTTGCTGTCTTGATGCTTTTAGACCTTAAACTAACTAGACAAGTCCACCTTCCTTTTCTGGGACAATTTACTTGAACTCAGCTGATTGTGGGTGTTAACTACAGCTACAAAACACCTTTATAGTGGTGCCTGGATCGCTGTTTAATTACATGCTAGAGACTACAGCTCAGCCATATTGACACATAGGCAGTTATTATATTCTCTTGTCAACTTGGCACTCTCCCACTTTTCCTTATGCCAGGCTTAATCCCCCCAATAAAGAGCATAATGAAGCCACGTTTCTGCCTAAAATTGTAAAGTGTGACAGTGTTCAGCTCAAGATGTCCTAACCCTGCCTACTCCTTGGGCCGGGAGGGGAGGCTTCCTGGTCAACACTCACTGCTCGTCCCCGGGCTGATTTTTCAGAAACCCAGACCAAGACTCGAAGCCCTGGTGCTACGTGTTTAAGGCCGGGAAGTACACCTCAGAGTACTGCGGCGTACCTGCTTGTCCGAAGGGTGAGTGACGGCCCCGCACCTTCCCCTGCGCCATCTCCGAGGGAGGGTAGACCTTACATACCAAGGAAGAAAGGAGCAGGCTAGGGGCTAGCCACTGTGAGTAGGCTGAACCCATAGTTGCTAGTCCTTTGGGTTCTTTAAAAAATTCTTTCTTTCTTTTTTTTTTTTTTTTGAGATTATAATTACACTCTTTCCCTCTTCCCTTTCCTCTCTCCAAACCCTCCCATATAAACCTTATCGCTTTAAAAAAAAATTCATGGCC
The DNA here is from genome assembly GCF_907164565.1 of Psammomys obesus. Classification (NCBI taxonomy): domain Eukaryota; kingdom Metazoa; phylum Chordata; class Mammalia; order Rodentia; family Muridae; genus Psammomys; species Psammomys obesus. The sequence continues at coordinate 13,391,402 of NW_026596143.1, read as the reverse complement.
TCTTTCCTCATTAATAGTTCTTACATGCATATATATATATGTACATATATATGCATACATACATACATATGTATGTATATATGTATATATATGCATATAAACATACATACAACACACATGCCCACATATTATATATATATTCCCAAATATAACCTTCTCAATCTACATAATGTTAGTCATTATACAGGGCTGTATGTCTTCAGAGCTGACCATTTGGTACACTCTTCCCTGGAGATGTCTCTTCCCTCCCATTCTCAGCATTCCTTATTTGCCTATAGGTCTTTGTGCAGAGTTGAGGCCTTGCGGGCTTTCTTCCATTCGCTTTGGCGGGTCTTTTTTGTTTTGTCCTTGAGCAGCCATGTTGGTGAGACTTTATGGGTATATATTCTGACATTCCTAGAAGACCATTCTCATAGCAAACCCTGATCTCCGCGTCTCTTACAGTCTTTCTGCCCTCTCTTCTGAAATGATCTCTGAGCCTTAAGATGTGTATTTGTACCCATTGGAACTGGCCTCCACATCCCCTCATTTTGATTAGTTCTGGTTTTCTTTCTGTAATGACCTCCATCTGTCCTGAAGAGGATTCCTTGCTGAGTGTCAGGACTATACTTACCGCCAGGTAAAAGGACAGGTATTTAGAGTGTAGTTAGGAATAAGGCTGGCTTAGTAAAGTAGCAGTTGTTAGGTTCTCCTCCAAGATCCATGACTTCACCAGCCCTGGGTAGCAGGCTAGGTTTCCAGTACCGGCGATGGCTTCTCTCTTATTGATCCCTTCCTCATCTGGTCAACATGTGGGTTCAAGAATAAAGATTACTTTTCAACTACCCTGAAGTAGAGAGGCAAACATGGTCAGTTTCACCGGGAAGGGAACAAGGGCAGGATGGGACAGATAGGTGGAAGAGGGCAAGGTTGGCAGAGTGAGGCTGAGAAAGCAGGGTTCCCAGCATGGCCCCATTGCAGCACCCTGGTTCCCACGGCATGGGCTATCAGAGTAACCTCTATAACGTCTTCAGCACCCTTTACCACTGGTGGGGCCCAGACCCTTTCCTGCTGGACCTCTGCCCTTGCTGCATCAACCTGTAAGCACTTAAACCTGAGATGTGTTTTGTTCCAGGAAAAAGCGAGGACTGCTACATCGGAAAAGGCTTGACTTATCGCGGCACCCAAAGCCTCACCACATCCAAGGCCTCCTGCCTCCCGTGGAATTCCATGGTCCTGATAGGCAAGAGTTATACAGCCTGGAAGACCAACTCCCAGGCGCTCGGCCTGGGCAGACACAATTATTGCCGGTATGTGGCACAGGATCTAAGGGAGTCAGGTCCCAGCAGGGAGGCCTGGGCTATTGGGCAGGGAAAGATTCAGTGTTAAGCCGTTCATGGAAGATAATAGACATTATCTGGATAAACCTGTTAGTTTTCTACAGTTAGACTAATTTTTGAGAAACATGAAAGATACATGGGTTTTTGGGTTTTGTTTTGTTTGGTTTGGTTTGGTTTGGTGAGGGTGGGATGGGGTATGTGTGTACCTGTTAGTGTGGGTACATGCATGATATATACCCACATATACCTGTACATATATGTATATATATATATATATATATATATGTATATACTTATATATATATATATATGTGTGTGTGTGTGTGTGTGTGAGTGTGTGTGTGTATATATATGTGTGTGTGTGTGTATATATATATATATATGTGTGTGTGTGTGTATATATATGTGTGTGTGTGTATATATATGTGTGTGTGTGTGTATATATATATGTGTGTGTGTGTGTGTGTGTATATATATACCTATACGTATGTGTAAGCTTCAGGTTGATATTAGGTATCTTTTTTCTTATTGATCTCTATGTTTATTTTTTGGGAGAGTCTCTTACTGACCCTGAAGCTATTCCGTTAGACTAGGCTGGCCAGTGAGCTTCAGGAACCTTTCCTCTGCCCCTGCGGCCCATTTGCCCTCAAGAGGAAGGTCACAGGGTCAGGTTGCAAAGTTTGATGTCTGTTTGGCTCATGCAAGGCATCACTGTATAGCTCTGGCCTGTCTAGACCTCACTGCGTAGACAAGGCTCACCGGGAATTTACTATGGAGGCAGAGACCCGCCTGCCTCTGTCTCTGGGATTAAAGGTGTGCTCCAGCAAACCCAGTACTCCTGGATTTTTAATGAGTTCTGGAAACTCAGACTCAGGACCTCATGCTAATGTCCCAATCCAAGCTACAGAGAGTTTGCAAACCAAACCCGTATTCTTTTCCCACATTGCACTTCCGTTATGTGGTTTTATTTTAAAAAAAAAAAAAAAAAATATATATATATATACACACACACACACACACACACACACACACACACACACACACACACA
>NW_026596143.1:13365799-13389024 GCF_907164565.1 Psammomys obesus | reverse complement strand
ACACACACACACACACACACACACACACACACACACACACACACACATATATACAGATTAGTTTCCGGCTCCTCCCAACACTAAAAGAACCCATGGAATCTAAATGGAATTATCTTCCCCTGTGGTGGGCTTGCTGTAGTCAGATGGAATTTGGGATCCCTGCTCCTGGCTTCTTGGTTGTGCCATAGGTCTACATAGGCTCCTTCTGCTCCTGTGATGTGACTGAAAATCTCAAACTCTTACTCCCCAGGAACCCAGACGGGGATACCAAACCCTGGTGCCATGTGCTGAAGGACCGAAAGCTGACATGGGAATACTGTGACGTGTCCCCTTGCTGTAAGGGCCATCTCCCCACTCCCCCTTCCCCCAGGCCCACTTCTTCACTATTTTCTCTGCCACCTGCTGTGACCACCGCTGTCTGATCTTCTGTATCTTCTGGACCTCCAGGAAGGCCAGAAGATACAGAAGACCTTTGGGAGGTTGGGGGTCTTTCCTGACTGAAGCTATGGTAGACAGACTCACTTGTCCAGATCTGTGGTGGTAATGGGGAGGAACAGAAAGGAAGACCAACACGTCAGTTTCTCCTTGAATGTAATAAGACTCCAACTTCTCTCTCTGAATACCCCTGTTGAAAGTGGTGAAGGTCTTGGTAACCGTGAAGAGAAAGAGCTCTCACGTTGTGGCTCCTTAGACAATCGTTGTTACCTTTCCCCGGTAGCCTGAGGACAACCAGACTTTAGCATCCATTTTTTTTTAAATGCCTCAGAAGTCATGCTGGCCGGCCAAGTTCTATGCACTTCCACACCTGCATAAAGCCCATTTAACACAGGAACTAAGACGGTGAAAGAGGGTTGGATACAGAAAACTCAAGTTGGCACGTGTCCCCAAAGTAAAAGTTTAGTTTGGAAATTGCTTGGTTCAGGGAATACACAGTTCCTGTGAATACATAACTAAGCCTGAGTGTTCCTCAAAGAGTGCAGCCTCTACCTGGAAAGTTAGACCTAAAGGGAACTCCCAGCCCAGGTCACCTCAGGAAGTCCACGAGGGGTCTCAGAGGCTACTGTGGGGCTTGACTTGGCCTTGAAGGGTAGATCAGGCTGAGTAGACAGAAAAGAAAGGGGGGAGCGGTCTCAGGAAGAAATCTGCACGACTACACTATTTCTCAAGCCAAGAATCTGCTGTAGGCAAGATTGGAAGAGGTGATGCACAGAAGAAAGGTCCCTGCTTTTGGAGTCAGACAGGCCCAATCCCCATGTCACTGTAACCTTCTGCGACAGTTTTCCTGCCTTCCTGCCATTCGGTATTAGGGAGGATAAAGTTACACACAGAGAATACTTAGCATGTCGCTGTGCTCAACAAAGGAACACTGTAGTCTCCCCCACCACGGAGACAATTTAATCATTCTGCGTCAACGTGTTAGAGGGCAGTAGCTCTAAAAATTCAAGGTTCTGACAGAAAAAAACAAAAACAAAAAAACCTATGGTGGATTCTCTGAGCCCTTGTTCCCACCCTACAGGCCTGAACCCCCATTTCTGTATTCTTCCCTCTCTAGCCACCTGTGGCCTGAGGCAATACAAGCAGCCCCAGTTTCGAATTAAAGGAGGCCTCTTCACTGACATCACCTCGCACCCTTGGCAGGCTGCCATCTTTGTCAAGAACAGGAGGTCTCCCGGAGAGAGATTCCTGTGTGGAGGCGTGCTCATCAGTCCCTGCTGGGTCCTATCTGCCGCCCACTGCTTTCTAGAGAGGTATGGGTCTCCCCTCCTCTGAGGCCTTGGAACCAGCCCATGGGAGTGACTCACAGAAATAAACAACAATTAAAATTATAAAACAGCTGGGCACAGGGTACACACCTGTAACCCCAGCACTCGGGGAGGCAGAGGCCTGTGGATCTCTGTGAGTTTGAGGTCAGCCTGGTCAATGAGGCAAGTCCAGGGCAGCCAAGGCTACACAGAGAAAGCCTGTCTCAAAAAAAGAAAAAGAAAGAAAAATTTAAAAACAAGCTAATGCTGTTTTTCTACCAGGTTTCCCCCCAATCGTCTTAAAATAGTCTTGGGCAGGACATACAGAGTGGTCCCTGGAGAGGAGGAACAGACATTTGAGATTGAAAAATATGTGGTCCATAAGGAATTTGATGACGACACTTATGACAATGACATTGGTAAAATGCTATTATTTTTTGTACACCCTTCTCTCTCACCCCGGCCGGTCCCTCCTCTTACCTGCCCTAACACCAATGTGCTCCTCCTCTCCCTTTCTCCTAGCATTGCTGCAGCTGAAGTCAGATTCCAAGCAGTGTGCCCAGGAGAGCAGCTCTGTTGGCACTGCCTGCCTTCCTGAACCCGACCTGCAGCTTCCTGACTGGACAGAGTGTGAGCTGTCAGGCTACGGCAAGCATGAGGCATGTAAGTGGAAGGAAGTCTTGGTCCCGTCTGTCTGCCCTGTGGTCCAGCAGATGGAGAGAAGTGGTCGCCGAATGTTCTGGTCATGTTTGGCATGACACGGAAATGCAAGGAAGCACTCTGCCTGCCCGTGAGACAAGAAGCCACCGTCTGCTTCCTTGTGTCACAGGAATTCTGTGCAGGTCACAGGAAGTTGGGATGGGGCTGCACTGAAGCGCTTTACAGTCCAGTGGAGAGAGAGAGGGAGGGTCTCAATGGGAGGGTGTTCTTAGGCCCTGAAGTTGGGCAAGCTGAGTGCAAATCCCAAACTGGCATCAGGCTTAGCTTTGGGACAATGGGTGCATCATTCAGGTTTTGAATAATGGCAACAAATATGAGATCAATCAGTCTAAAGACAGGAAGGCTTTTTTATTTTGTGCTCATGGTTTTGGAAGTTTCAGACCCTGGTCTGTTGTCCCACTCTGGGTCTGTGGCAAAACAGCACGTCATCGGAGGAGCCCACCACAGTGGGCAGGTCACCTTGTAGGAACACATGAGTAAAGGGAGAGCCTGGGCCTCAGTGTCTCTTCCAAAGGCTTAACTCCCTTCTCCCAGAACCACTTCCTAAAGCTTTATCATCTCCAAAGAGCACCACAGGTCTTGGACCAAACCTTGAGCACACTTTGAAGGAGTGATGATCCAAGCCAGAAGTGTATTTTTGTATCATTTTATGAAGGGGTCTCTTGATATTTCCTAGAGTGGTTTCAAACTTGCATTCCTATCTCAGCGTCCCAAGATTACAGGTGTGGACTATTAGAGTGGCTGCTCAGTCTCCAAGTGGGTTCCCTAGTAAGGGGTACAGGGGTACTGACATGAACTCAGTGGCTGGCTCATTGATCACCTCCCCCTAAAGGGGGTGTGGCCTTGCCAGGCTACAGAGGAAGATGATGCAGTCAGCCTTGATGAGATCTGATAGGCTAGGGTCAAATGGAAGGGGAGGAGGACCTTCCCTGTCAGGGGACTAGGGAAAGGCCATAGGGGGAGAAGAGGGGAGAGGGTGGGACTGGGAGGAGATGAGGGAGGGGGCTGCAGCAGGGATACAAAGTGAACAAATTGTTATAGATAAAATTAAATTTAAAAAATTTTTAATTTCAGAAACCTCCGTTTCCTTACTGCCAAAGTAGAGAGAGCTAGCTCCCTGACCAAACGATAAGGAATAAATGATATCATGCCTGACTAAATGGGTGGTTCTCACTTGGGGAGATGCCACTCCCCAGGCCACATCTGGCATTGTCTGGAATCACCGTGGCCACGGTGTCACGTGTCTAAACTGATCCTGACCTTTGGTTAGGAGGGGAGGCTCCCAGATATTTGTGGTGTATATAGCTCATTCCCCATGACAGATAGTTATCTAGCTCAGCTGTCAGTGTCAAGCTTGATCCCACCCTAGAGAACTGTTGGAAGTCTCAACAGTAAAACACGGGGAATGTCGCAGGAGATAACTTGATTTGTGCTAGCTGCTATGGGGAGATTTGGCGCTCTCTTCCCAAAAGTCTTGTTTAGGCCCTTAGACATCTGTGCCTTTCCTTTCAGCGTCCCCTTTCTTCTCTGACCGGCTGAAGGAGGCTCATGTCAGAGTCTACCCCTCCAGCCGCTGTACCTCAAAGCATCTGTTTAATAAAACCGTCACAAACAACATGCTGTGTGCTGGAGACACCCGAAGTGGAGGCAACCAGGACCTCCACGACGCATGCCAGGTACACGGGATGCCCCAGCACCCAGCGCCCTTAGCCGAGGTGGGGGGGAGTGAGAGCCAAGGTGGAAAGTGCGATGCTGGGATTCAGAACTGGAGCTTCAGAGAAGAAAATGATAGAGAAAGGCCGAAGCATCTCAGATGCAAGAAAACTGAACTGCAGGACCATTTCCCATTTTGTAGACAGGAAACTCCACCTAGGGCAGGATTTCCTGTAAGCCTGACACGATAGGTAACTCAACATTTAAATCTTTGACTTGTGAAGGTGTTGGGGAGTGTGAGCCTGCTTCGTAGAATGAGGAAAGGCTTCCCCTGTACCTCCCCATCCCCCCCGCCAGGATGCAAGATATGGATAGGATGTGAGAGTCTCCAAAGTTCTGCTTCAGCCTGGAAAGAAAAGTGCTTTAGGTTCTCAGTGCTGAGTCCAGTGGGACTTGGTACTTTCATCTCCCACTTAGTAAGATGTTAGGATGCTAGCACAGAGCAACTGCTGACATTAAGACCCAGACAGTAACCGCCTGATTAGGAAAAGTGAACCAGAGGTCATTGAGGCCACACAAGTTACAAGTAGCAGAGTCCAAATCAGATTTTATTATTATTTTTAAATAGAGGGTCTCACTCTGTAGCCCTGGCTGGCCTGGAACTCTGTGTAGAAGAGGCTGGCCTCAAATTACAGAGATCTACCTGTCTCTCTCTCCTACATGTTTGGGTTTAAAGATGTGTCCTACCATGGTGCCATTCCAATCAGATATTATCTGATTATAAGCAGTTTGTTTTTGTGTTTCGGGTGCTTTTTCACATGTCAGTAAGTGCTCTTCTGCTGAGCCACACCCCAATTCTCAACAGTTAGTTATCTTAGGTCTTTTGGGTTTTAGTGGATAGGTACTTACTTACAGGCTTTTTGAGACAGTACTCACTCACTGTGTGGTCTTGAGTGGTACAGAACTCTTTTGTAGACCAGGTTGGCCTAGAACTCACAAAAATCCACCTCCCTCCACCTTTTGAATGCTGTGATTAAAAGCACGAGTCACCATGCCAGACTCTTACAGCTGTTTCACCAGAATTAATAATCAGCCTAACCTACACCATCAAGAGAGCTGAGCCTCAGGCATCCTTCTCTGAACCCTGTACTTGGAGGACCACGATCTTCATACCTCAAATAGCAACCCCAATTTCCTTCCAAACATTCTGCCATGTGTACAAGCAACCAATCTCTGTTCTTGTGCAGGGTGACTCAGGAGGACCTCTGGTGTGCACGGTCAATAAGCACATGACTTTGGTTGGCATCATCAGCTGGGGCCTTGGCTGTGGGCAGAAGGATGTTCCTGGGGTATACACAAAGGTTACGAATTACCTGGACTGGATTCAAGACAACATGAAGCAATGACCGAGAGAGCCCAGCAGCTTGAATCCAGAGGAGGACCTGCCTCTCTCCTCTGCAGAAGGCACACCTAAAAGGCCAAGTGCTCTTTACACGATCATCTTCACAGCCTGCCACTCGGCAGAGGGAAGGGGGTTCTGTAGGAGAGGACACAGTGTTCAGCTGTGGTAGGTACTTCACAATTAAGTCGTCAGGGACGAAGGTCTGACTTTAGATCCTGTCTGACGAGGCAATGGGAAAATGCCAGCTGCCCTAGAACTCCAGGATTTCAAAAAGGAAGACAGGCCTAAGCCTGCCCTCCTGGTCCACCATCCTGTCCACTGGGCCACACGATCATGTCTCAACAGGAAAATGCAACTTGATCTTTCAGGAGAGAAAGTTTCCTTTGGGGGCAAGAATGGGTATTTATAGTCACAAGATGGCGCAGCTGGGAGAAGAAGGAAGGGTTGGCTGGCCAGACAACAGCTCCATAAAACCCTTGAAATCAAATATTCCTCACCCTTTCCTCACTCCTCAACTCTTGGGAGGGTATTCCCTTGTATACAGTGTAAATCTTTTTATGAACTTCAGAGATGGTTCAGAGAACCGTGTGGTTTTAATAATTGATGAAATAGCATTAGCATATTTATATATTAACCTATTTTAGTTTTACTTTGTTACCATAACTTTGTATTATACTGTGCTTAAATAAATTCAGAGGTATTTTTCACACTTTTCAAATGGTATATGTTCATGGTTTATTTGCGTTCACATTTTTTTTTTTCTTTTTGGAGTCAATTGAAAGACTTCCTTCCATTCAGTCAGCATGTGGAAATCCTGCTTACCCCACACCCCGAGGCAATATGTTGGGTACCACCAAAAGTAGAAGTCGGGGGAGGGGAGAGCCGGCATGGAACAGGAGGCATTTACAGGAACAGAGTAGAATGGAGCCAGTCACAGGGCAGCAGGGACCTCACTAGAACTCAGCTGTGGGGACGAGAAGGGGTGACCAGGAAAAGTAGGATTCCAAAGGGTTGTCATACAGTAGGTAAGACTGGGTTAGTCTTACCTAACAGGAGGAGGACCAGTCCCGAGACCCTGAACTTCACTGTTGAAACGTGGCCGGGGAGCACAGAGACCCAGCAACACTTTGTCTTACGTGAACTTATAAAAACAAGTCTTTTAGGATCTATTTTATTTATTGTGTGGGGACAGTTATATGGGTGCCCTGGTGCTCATGTGGAGGTCAGAGGATACTCGAAGGAGTCAGCTCTTCCACCATGTGGAACCTAGGGATTAGACTCAGGTCACTAGACTTGGTGGAAGGCATTTTGCTCACTGAGCCATCTTGCTGGCACAAAGCTACAACCGGCAACTGCTGGACCAGGGTCTGAACTCAGGACCTTGTATGTGCTGAACAAGCACTCTAACACAGCTCTGCCTCCAACCAGATCCAAACACTTGATCAGGACTGTAGATTGGATGCTAGGGACTCTGAGGGCCAAATGAGTGTTTGGCTCCAGGAGATGATACACTGAAGAAGCATCTGGGAAGTCAACCACACTCTGACCACAGATGGAGCAGACAGCTGCGTTACTCTATGAACAGAAACTCCAGCAACCCGGAGGGAAAAAAGCCCCGTGTCGGCCCTTTCTAACAGAGCAATGGCTCAACTCATGGTTCCGATTAGATGCTATTATCTTGGTTGTCTCCTCCTACCCCCGCCCCCATTCTGTTTTGTTTTTCTACTCCTCAGAAACAATAGCTCAAGGGCACACAAGTGTGTTGCTTACGTTCTGGGCCTCTAGCATCTTCTCCTCTAGTGTGTGTGAGGTGGGCATCTGTGGGTACGCACACACACAGTGCAGGTGTAGAAAGCCAGAGGTCAGCTTTCAGAAGTCACTTCTTTCGGCCACAGGTGGGAGGATCAGACTTTGTGCCGGCATGGGGCGCACTCTTTGCAGCTGATCTCTCTCTGGCCCCTTGTACACTGTCTTACCAGCCATGGAGTACAACCCCTGTTCCTGCCATTGTCTCCAGCTTTCTTCATCACGTCTTTGTCCAAGAATCTATCTCCTGATGTAAGGCTTGCTCTTGGGTGTGGCTGGTTAAATTTTTTCTCTTTTCTTTCTTTTCTTTTCTTTTTTTTTTTAGGAAGAGAAGAAAGGTCTTTCTTATCTCTCTAGGTTTTGTCAGTACAGCCGTGTTAGAGGCTCTTGGAAGAAAAATAGTTTAAACTCGAAAGAGAAATTTGCTAATGCCCAAGGACTTGATGGGGGAGGTGTTGGGTGATTTCCTGACATCCCCGAAGTACCCAGACCATTGATTTGAGTCAGAGACTAAGTCACACATTTCTTGAGTTCACACAAGTCTGCCTTCATGTTCTGACCTAAGATTTTAGGCAGAAATGTATCTCAGCTCATTCCTGAAAACGCCGCAAGCAAGGCTCCCAGGCCCGCTGATCCAGGCTGGCTTCGCCCCTCCCCCACCGCACAGGCTTTTCTTCAGACACTAGAGTTATTGAGACTGAAACTGAAGCTGAAAAGCCTCCTGGGATGGGAATACAAAGTCAAAAGGCCCCAGCATTCCTGAGGGGAGTCCTGGAAACCATACACAGATGAAGACAATTGCTCAGACTCTTGCAGGGAATTGTCCCACAAGGCAGTCATATGACTCATACCAAAGGGTCGGAGTAGCACATCCCTGCCCAGTATTGGTTAAGAAATGCAGGGTGCAACGTCTGGAATTCTCTGGGAGAAGGGAATGAGTCAAAGGGAAAGTAAATGTAGCCCCATTATTCCTGGATGGTTAATAAAGGAGGACAGCAGACCTAAAGAGCAAGTATGGGCCCAGGTAACTGTACGGGTTGTTAAAGACCAGAGAAGCACAAAGCCTCGGTCCTCCCGAGTCCAGGCCTACACATCACAGTCTTACAGACTTTCAATTCCATATACAAACACTGAACACACAATCCTCAGTATTTAAGACCTGCTTGAGCTTCCCATTAAATTCCCTTTTAAAGCCACTAACAATTATAACCAGTATTAATGGAACCTAGACATCACATACTGGCATAGAAGGAAATATATGTAGATAACATTCCCTGCTTCTAATGTTGCCCTAACCGTCCAGACCAAGGGAAGAGATACAGCAGTAAGCCCTGATCTGGAGGGAACACGATCCGATCCCAGTGGGTGTCTGGAGACAGACAGCACCTACCCCTACAAAGTCCATTTCTCCTGTTAAGTTGTATCCTGCAATCAGATACAGCAAGACATTAGTGCTGACTAACAGCAGAGGACCCTCTCGTTCCAGAGAATCCTGCTAAGTCTCCCTGCAGGCTCAGGGCAGCACAGGAAAACAGCAGCAGCCAGAACATGGGTCTTATTCACGTCTCCCCGAGGACCCTGATGCCTTTGCTGTTCACCGCCAAGGCGCTGTCGGAATAGAACTGTACACATTTTTCTACTGCTTTACAGTTTCAGTTACCAGTATAGTTCTTACGAGATCTTCACAAACTTCACGTGATTTTTTTTTTTCTTATTGAGAACTTTAAATTCCTCATTGAGAGGAAGTATTGTCTTTTGGCCTTCTTGGCTTTTCTTTGACTTATCCAAACCCCTTACATTTACTTTTGAGTTAGGGCTACTTAATAAAATAAGGGGTACTTGAGCACCAAGGGTGTGATACAATGACAGCTGAGAACAGTAGAGATGGATCCTTCCTGGACAGTGAGTACAGAGTGCAGACACGGGGCAAGGCATGATTGGTCCAGGAAAAGATGGTGCCTGAGAGGGTGGGATGGAGAAGAAGGTCGGAGAAAGACTTTACCAAGGTGCTGAGTGGTTCACAACATGTTATTTTTTTCCTGGAAGCGTCCATTTAATATTTGCAGAATGTAGTTGCTAGGGAAACAGGGAGGGCATGGTCTAAGAAGTGGGCAGAAAACTGGCTCCATGAGTACCGGTGCTTACAACCAAGCCTGATGGCCGGAGCTTAGTCCCCAGGACCCACGTGATGGAAGGAGAGAACTGACTCCCACAGGCAGGCCGTGGCTTATATACTCTGCCTCCCACGGACATACATAAATATAATGTCTAAGAGAAACAAACTGAACTTTAAAACAATGTTCAATGTTGTTTTGACTGCATGTATGTCGGTGTAAAGCTGTCAAAAGCCCTGAAACTCCGACAGGTGTGAGCTGCCATGTGGGTGCTGCGAATTGAGCCCTGGTCCTCTGGGAGAGCAGCCAGTGCTCTTAATCACTGAGGCATCTCTCCAGTCCCCCAAACTGAACTCTTAATAAGCACATCACACTTGCGGGTAGTAAATGGAAGTCTGTGGAAAACCAGTTTAGAAATGAAGTATTGCATGTTGTTCACATGGAGGCAGCATTAGCCTCCACGTGGTGGTTGGAGTGAGAACCCTTCCAGTGTTTGGAATCTTAGTCTCAGGTTGATGGAATTACGAGATTGGATGAGGAGGTGTGGCCTTGCTGGAGGGGGCGTGTCACTGGGGTGGGCCTTGAGGTATCAAAAGCCCACACTATTCCTACTGTGCCCCTGGCCTCCTGACGTGTATCAAGATGTGTGCTCCCAGCTGTTCCTGCCATGCCGATGCTCCACCCTCTTGGAGTCTAACCCTCTGGAACTGTAAGCCAGTTAAACTCTTTCATGAGTTGCCTTGGTTGAGGTGTTTTGTTGGAGCAATGGAAAAGTAACTAAGACACTTGGCAATCTCTACACGAGACACCTGAGGCCTGGCAGCTCTGCCTCCTGCCAGTGAGAACAGAGAAAATATTAAAATAAGCACCAGCAGCCTTAACAGCTTTGCCTTTTATAAAAAAAAAAAAATCCTGCCTGAATGATTAGATTCCTCTGGACCCTGCCTGCCGAACAGCCTTACCACCTTACAACCAGCGACAACATGACCCTGTGGCCCAGGGTTATCGGAGAACCACACTCTGCCCATGACTTCAGCCGTCCCCTAGCAGAGTGTTAACTGTCAGTCCCAGTAACCAGACAGAGGCTGCAGGGCTGGAAAAGCTTTATTAAGACTTAAACAGAAATGCTACTTCTGCACACAGACCACACATGGAGTGAGACGCCCTGCCCAGCCATTGCTGACTGATAGTCACTGGGTGAGGCTTGGGTATATCCTCCACATCTAGGCCTATAGGCCCCAAACTCTAACACTGCCTCCTCCCGGGAAAACAAGCTATACGGTTCCCTTACAAACCTGAACATATTCACCGACCAATACAAATAGTTCCCTGGGGAAGTGACTGTGGAAAGCCACCTGTAGCATGGCCCCTCCATGGCAGGTATGTGGGTCCAGACTCTGGAGGGAAGCAGGAAGAAATATCTGATTGTACTCAGCACAGTTCACCCCACAAGAAAACCACAAAGAAACTAACCACTCAGCAGCAAAAACAAGCAAGATAAAACTAGCCAAAAAAAAAAAAAAAAAAAAAGAAAAGAAAAAGAGAAAGAGAAGAAAAGCAAAATAAAGCACAAGCACGTAGAAATAGGACTTTAGGGGAGAGTCGTGCAGATTGAAGGAAACAGGTCTTCCTTTCCCTCCAGGAGAGCACAGTGGCTCTCTAAGCTGTAAGTTAAAAACAACACGCTTGCCTTTTATGTAGATGCTACAATGAGTAACAGACACACTGAAACAGACTGAGAAACACTCTGTAGGGAAGTCATGCTCCTTCAGCTGCCATGGTTTACACTGGTGAGTCACTCAGGATTAAACCAGCCTGTCCTCCTATGGCACTGATTGTATTCAAAGGTTCAAGACACCTTTCCTGTCTGAAGAGTGGACCGGGAACTGTCTGCAGTCAATGGTGTACGGTGGAGGGCAGCCTTGTGCACCCCTCATGCCCACTCCGGGTTTCTCATGGGTCCTTCTGACAGGAAAAGGCAAGGTGCAGGACCAGGCTAGCCTCACAAACATTAATGGAGGTCACCGAGGGAAGGTGTGGTTCAGCAATGTGGGGTGCAAGTTCCCACCTCAGCTCTGCTACTATACCTCACAAAACCTGGCTGCACCAAACACTGCTGATATGTGTGAGTGTGTGTGTGGGGACATCCCCCGGGGGATTCAGATAACCAGCAAAAGGCCATAAACTGCTCTGGCAAGTCACCTTCCCACCAAGACAGTGGGCCAGCACAAACAGCAGGCAAGAACCTACAAGCCAGGCCACCGCGCCCTAGTCTCCAAGGGAAACTGATCCCGCTGCGTTTCATGTCAAGTGTGGACTTGAATGTTCAAGGTGCTGGACATGCAAATCCTTTCTGTACATGAGAAGGGTCAGAAAGAAAGCTCTCTGCTCTGTTCTTCCAGGTCCTGTGAGGACTCTCTTCTCACCAGCCCTCCGCTATGGCACATCTCTCCACAACTCTCTTCACGCTGTCTTCTCTGTCTCGTCCCTTGTGGAGCAGAGCTGGCTGGTGCAGTGGGTGGTGAACCAGGGCTGGCACACAACCTAGGTCAGTACTCCAACACCGAGTTAGAGCCCCGACCCACGCATCAAATCTGCAAGGGCTCTTTCTTGGACTAATACTCATTTTTCGTCTCATCTTTCTTTCTATCTTAAAAGAGTCAACAGAGACATCTTCCATTGGATTTAGATAAATAAAGCCAAACGAACAGCAAACGCTGGTCTGTTCCGCTGGCAACCACATTGAAATACAGTATGTCTCACTGCTCTCTGCCACACACTTCTCTAGAACTCAGTGCCACGCTGGGTCGGCCACTTTCCCCTGATGAACCTTTGCTCCCTGGATCAGTTACACAGCACTGAAGACAGAGGACGAAAGGGAGCAGGTGGAGCCTGGAGGGAACTGACCTAAGAAACAGGCTGACATTTTACTTTTAGACAAGTAGGAAATGAAAAAGTGTTCATGACTGCTCCTTCAGCAAGGCAGATCCTTCAGGTTCGAACCTGGAACTTCCCAGCTTTGGTCATGTATTTTATGCCCTTAAAGGGCTTGTACTTTTCTCCATACATATCCAGGCGGTTCACTTTGAGTCCTGGAGAGAAGAAGGGAGAAAGGAGTAAGATGAGAACATCTTCAGAGGTAGCACCAGGCTGTTGCCTGTGCCTGTGTGGACAGTCACCTGTGCCTGTGTGGAGGCAGATAGTCACCTGTGCCTGTGTGGAGGCAGACAGTCACCTGTGCCTGTGTGGGGGCAGACAGTCGCCTGCGCCTGTGTAGATGCAGACATCAGGTTGTGTGGAAGAGATTGTCTAACAAGCCCATCCTGCAAATCAGAGACAGACAGCTCTGCAACCTCACCACACCCATTTACAGCAAAGATGATGTCAGCGAGCAGCTCTCCTGGGGGAGACCTCTCCTCAGCGGAAAGGGCAGAGAGGCAAGCACAGACTGTGATGAACTGATCAATGACAGCTTCCTAAATATTCTTGCCAAACCAAACAAAAATGATTTTGCTGATAGCTTTATGGCCTATGCGGTGGCTTAGGAGAAAAAACATGTTACATTTAACTTCATCATCTAAGTTAAAGAGTCTTTCAGTAAAGAAAAACAAGAGTGTTCTCTAGGGATGAAACTCACTTCTTTCTAAGGCTTTCCGAAGGCCATTCTAAAAGTTAAACAAGAATTTAAAAGTGCTTTAGGAGAAGCTGGGACATAACAAATACCCAGCATTTGATAGCTATTTTTTTATTATTATTCTTATTGCTTTCCTAATGCGGGCAAACTGGTGAGAACTGGCCACGTCTAAAGATAGTACGAGCAAACAGCCAGCTGGGCTGAGGCTGGGGAAGAGCAGGCTTACTTCTTCCCATCACTGGTGGGAAATGGAGAAGTATCCTCAGACTGGAAACCTTGGGCAGCGTAAACTGACAACTCTACACAATCCAACAATGGCCTGTGACAACCTCCATCACCCCATGTCTCACTGGTGCCCCAGATATTCTGATTCGGGGTCTTTATGTTGGCTTCTAAGTAGCCCGTATACTTTTCCCAGGAATGTACTGGGAAAGATCTTACTAACAATTCAATGTCAGGGAATGAAACCAGACCCAATGCGGACCACCCTTGGAGAGCCCCAGGAAGACACTAAGGTCTGCCCCTGGCAGAAGACAGCCATTTCCACTCCTTTCAAAATCATCCAAGGTGTGTCACTCACCAGAAATGGCAAGCTGCTGGATCTTAAACTGCAGGTTAATTGTGGGGTTCTCATCTGGTTTAGAAGCTCCAACCTGAAGGCTCATTGTTCCCTTCAAACTTGGCAGCTTCTGCGGGTTTATTTTTCCTACGTCCCAAGACAGCATCTTGGAAGAAAACAGAGAAAGTGGGTTTCTTGCACAATCGCAGTGCTATCTTCATCCAAACAGGGAGCTACGACCTCCAGGCATCCGCCTTCCACACTACAAGCCACCTTGGATGAGGGGAGGCTTCCACAGAGAACCCTTCATCAAAACCATTTAGAACAAAGTCCCTTTGATTGAGCTTTCCTTCTAACCAGGGACAGCCTGTGCTGAGGGTGGTTTAAATGTCCACTCTCCTACCTACCTTTGTCACGGGGTCAAAAGTGTGCGTTCCCTGGGATGGCGTGAGGCTCATATTCAGGACTCCTTTGGGCATCTGGCTGGTGACAGTCACACCCTCTATGGTCTTCCCCATGGTCTGCTTGGGTCCCACTGTGATTTCAAAGCGTCCAAGGGAACTGCTGTCCCGGAAGCTGATGCTATGTTTGACATAGACTGGAATCGCAACTAGGCTGCAAAAGACACGAAACACCCTCTTCAAAAGGAAAACGCCAGGGCCTGGAGAGATGGCCCAGCAATTAGGAGCAAAGGAGCCAAGTTCGGTTCCTAGTACCCGTGTGACAGCAGACAACTGTCCATAACTCCAGTTCAGCCTATCAGACACCCTCTTCTGACCTCTGCAAGCACAAAGCATGACTGTGGTGTGCATCTATCCACATACGTGAAACACTCACACATGTAAAATAAAATAACTGAATCTGAAAAAAAAAAATTGGAAAAGAGAAAACGCCCTTTGGGATGCGGAGCTTGAGCAACAGTTAAAGCACTCGCTGCTCTCGCAGAGGACCCATGGTTATTATTGGTGTGTTTTGTGTGTGATGGGTGTGTGTGTGTGCTCGTGCATGGGGAGTTGGGTTTCCTCCGACTTTCATGTGGGCTCCAAGGATTGAACTCACGAGGTCAGCCTTCACCGCAGTGTTTCCCCTGCGGAGTCACCTCACTGGCCCCCCTTTCATTTATTCTATCTTATTGCACTTCGATTGCTTCCCACCTCGCTAAGGTGCTAAAGACAACTGCCCCGTTTCCTCTTTCCGCTGTGTTTCTCTTGTGCCACTGGCAGCCCTTCCTCTTCATCTATAGCTCACCCTAAAATAAAGCCGAGGTGCTGCCTAGAAAATGAAATGCATCTTCTGGTGGTTCCTTGGGTTACAATGAACAGAACCGAGTGCACAAAGCCGCTGGAGGGGCCACGGCGGGAGGGAGGTGTTTAGGACACGGGGTCACCATTCCTGAATACAGGGCACCACCGCTCGTCCTCACAGACCCTTTATGAGTCATTTATAAAGCAGGACTGTGAACACGGAGTCTCACGGCTGTTACACAGGCACCCTGACAGTTACCACCCCAGCTCCTTTATGGGAGTGTACTTATCCACTGACCTTCGCAGAGCACCAGAGATGAGGCAGATCATGACATGGGACACTAAAGCAGGCTCAAGGAAGCCACAGTTCCCAACACTGGTATTCTGTGTTCTGCTTGGGTACTGATATATACATACATTCACACTACTGATGCCCTCTGCTTCACTGAGGTTGGATAACTTGCTTGGTCCTATCTATAAGGGAAGGAGAGGTTTGAGTTGGGGCAATCGGAGTCAGACACACAGACCGAGTCATCAGAGAGGAGGCACTGGTCCTCAGCCCCTGGGATCCCAACTCCATCCAGTCTACATACCTTCTTCTACAAAACAGCTCCAAATAAGGAAGCACGTGGGACATAAACTCCCGGCATTCGACGCTCTTTCAGAGCAAGATGAAATGCTGTTAGGAGGCCAAAGGATTTAACAGTGATATGCTGATATTCTGAGGAAAGTGTTCTTTGGAAGGTAGCAGCCACATAACAGCAGCTGCTGGGCTGGACTGTGAGTTCAAAGCCAGCCTAGGCTGCACTAGAGAGTAAACTGACTGAGCAAATACCACCCAGGAAGTAGTAATGGCAGCCAGGCCCTTGTCCTGGGTGTAGCTCGGTCCACTTCGTCCTCACAGAAAGACACTCACTAGCCCCAGAAAGGGAACAGACAGGGAGTGGGAAAGCAGCTCACTGCGCTGACACAGTTAGCAACTCGAGGTGCTGGAACCTGAACCCCGGAACCCGGGGCCAGTCCCCACACATGTGGCTTCCACAGACCACGGCCTCAGCTCCCGGTGAGTGGTTGCTTACTTCTGGGCACTGACGTGGTAGGAGAGCAGGCGAAAGTTGCCGTCAGGAGGGATGAAGGAGAGGATGCGCTCCGATTCCCAGCGCTTGAACCGGACACAGGGATGGAAGCTGACATCGTCCAGCAACCTGGGGTTCTGCAGAGCCAGGCAGGGAGGCACAGAAAGAAGGGGTAAGCTCCCGCGTTTCCTGCGAGAAGCAGTTCAGATGATGCTTTCACTAAGCACATACAAGGGTCCTGAAGCCGGGTGTCGACTTCATGGCCGCCCTGATTACTGCTTGCGCTATCTCACTCTCGTGACCCTTTCCAGAAACACCTCATTTCTTGGGGCAAAAAGGTGAACAATGGCTCTGAGCATTACCATGAAGGACAGAGTGAGATCTGGCATCCCCGTCAGCTTCACACAGGCATCGATCACCCCCTGGATCTCGGCAGTGACCGTGGAACCTAAGCGTGAAAAGGAAAAGGCGTGCTGGGACCCCAGAAGTCTCTTCCTCCCGATTCTCTGCTGTTCTCTCTTCCTCCTGTCCGCCTCTCTTCTGTCTAACCACCTAGTTCATTTATCCAGTCCATATGACCATCCTCCAAGCTCAAGTCTGAGAACTCTGACCAAAGCACGGAGACAGAGACCACCGAGAAAGCTCTGGAGGCCTAGAAGGGTTTTCACAGGGCACCAGTATCTTGACCTGTGGTCCAGAGGATTTGCTTGGAAAATTGCCCTACGGGAGCTTAGCTGCGAAGGCCGAGGTTGCTGTGGTCCTCACTCTACAGGTCTCTGCCCGCACATCTTTAGACTTCTCCCTCTTCAAACAATCCTCCCTCTTCTTTTTCCCCCTCTGCCAGCCTTCTCTTCTGACCCTAGCTGCTCTCCTTCCCACAAAAACACAAAACTGGAAGACAAAATACACAAGCAAATGTCCAGTAAAGAAAAACAAAAACCAAAAAACAAAACAAAAACAAAAACATGCCTAAACAAAGCTCTATGAGACGACAACAACACGTCAACAAAATACTGTTGAATCCATTTTGCATTGGCCATGTACTGGGTCTACCCTCAAACGCGGTTAATGCACCCAGCGAGGGGCCCTGGAGAATTGTCTGCTTTGCAATTGGTTGTCAACTGCAGATAGCTTTTGGTTGGGGAGGCTTGCATCAGGCCCTGTGGCGCACTGCATCTTCAAGCTCAGCCTCACCCCTGCTGATGGGCGGCGCTCTGGGTGTCACCAGTGCTGCGAGCTCATTCGCTCTGACTCCCTGACGGCTCACATTTCTGTAGCTTATAGTGACTCGATCCATCCAGATGCCTCGAGCCAGGTACATCTGGCCTGATACATCCCACCTCTTCTCCTCCCACGTCTAGCTAAATGCTATTTTTGGTAGGTCAGGCTGGTCCTGGACTTGCCCTTCTGCCTCAGCTTCCTAGTGGCGGAAACCAACTCCTCTCTTTGCCAGGGATATTTGTTTACTACGGATACCTATACTTTGCGTCAGGATGTCAGGCACAACCTCTTAACACCGCAGATCAGCTTCCCACACTGTAACAAGACTGGCCGTTGTGGGTTTTTATTTGTTTGTTTTTAAGACAGGGTTTCACTATGGAGCTCTGACTGGTTTGGGACTTAGAATATACAGCAGGCTGGCCTGGAAATGACAGAGATCCGCCTGCCTCTGTCTCCTTAGAGTGCTGGAATTACAGGTGTGTGCCACCAAGCCTGATATAGATTGGTACTCTAAAAATTTTTTTGGAGGGATTGTTTTTTTTGTATTTTTATTCCACGTGTATGGGGCATTGCCTGCTTGTACGCTTGTGTACCGCCTGTTTGCAGTGCCCATGGACGGCAACAGAGGGCGTCAGATCCTCTAGGACTAGAGTTACAGATGAAAAGCCACCGTGTGGGTGCTGGGAGCTGAACCCAGGAGAGGAGCAGCCAGAGCTCCTAACTGCTGAACCATCTCTCTGGGGTCAATGAAAAAAATGTTTAGTCGTGACATAAAATCCCAAAAATGTAAAAACCTTCCAGCTCAATGAATTTTAAACACATACACATCTATTCAAATATGCCTCGCATCAAAAGCGGAAGCTTTCTAACACAGCAGCACATCCTTCCCTCTCCTTCCTAGCTAATGACAGCTCCCTTCATTTTGACTTCTAGTGCCTCAAGCTGCACCTGCCTTCAAGTTTCACTAGATGCAATTCACTGTACACAGTAACACACACCTGACTTTGTTTTCCCCAACAGTCTAATCGACATTCAGGTTGATGGGTGGAGCAGTAATTTCTTTTCTTTTTTTTGACCACTGTATCTTTTTTGACTCCTGGATGACTGCATCAAAGCTTATTGACCACTCTCTTTGCTAATGGACAGTCCGGTTGTTTCTCGTTTGTGTTAATATGAAAAACTGTGCTGGCCTCACCATTTACTTTTCTTTTCACACCCCTCCATCCGGGCCTGGTTTTGTGAAGCCTGCTGAGGGGAGTTTACTCTGCTGACAGCACAAGGCTAAACCCAGGGGCCTGCCCTTCCTACAGCTGGGCCACCCGCCATGGCCTGACAGCCTGACAGTGATCACAGTCACCTCAAGGCCAGTCGCCTGCTGTGCTGCCACCAAGTTGCCAGCGGGTGAGTAAGCACTCCCAAATCCTTGGCCCCAGGACTCCTGTTTACTTATAACCGAAGCAAACAGGAAAGAACCCTGTCATTTCGGCTCTAGTTCTGCCTCCAGACCCCGGAAGCCAGTACTTCCAAACAGAACATCTAACCACCCCTCCGTGAGCTCACTTTGTCCTTTCCCCAACTCCCCACCCCCGACTTCCGAGCACTTCTTTCATAGTTTCTTGAAACAGGGTCTGGCTGCATAGCTCCAAATAGCCTGGAAATCTTGATCCTCCTGCCTCAGCTCCGGGACGGTCTGCACTGCCTTACTCAGCCTTGTGACTCTGAGTGCCCTTTCCCTGCCCACAGACCTCAACTCCTCTCCTCCCTTGTCTCATTCAAGAGGAGTTCCGCAAACAGGCACTCAGGATCAGGATCGGCAGCCTCTCCCCCTCCCCCCCCAGCACCTGGTGGCACCCACCTGATTTGTCGATGATGGCATCTATCTCTTCCACCACATCGAAATAGGCCTCGTTGTTGGTGTATTTCACCCCGGTCCTCCGCCAGGGCACCACAGACAGCTGTCCCGTTGGAAGCTGGTCCCCGACATTGGTGCTTCCTGAGACAATCAATACTGGTAACTCGATTCGAATTGGAATTTTGCTGCCAACTCAAGTCTAATGAGCTCAGGGCACTCCCCAAGAAGTTTCCATGCCCTCGTTACTCAGGCGATACCATATGGAAAGGAAGCTAAGCCTTTCGCTTCTCCTATGTAGGACAGCATGGTCTATTTTTAAAACCCTTTGCCGCCATCTGGTCTGCTGCCTTGGGCAAAGGTTTAAAAGCACCCGAGAAGTGGGTATCATAGTTTGGTTCTGAGAGCAGCAAGGGCCGAAGGGTCTCCAATTCCACCACAGCTTGGATGATGTTCTGTGTTTCTGTAGGGCTGGCACCTACACACTGACATGACAGTCAGCGAAACGCTGCTCTAGCTTCAGGCAGTTCTCAGGTGCGGCCACAGAACGCTCTCATCACCGGGATCTGCCTCATTCTCGAGCTGAACAAAAGAGGGTGCAGGCGGATCCCGCCGTGTCCCTGCAGCTGTGCAGGGCTTCCTCCACACCCTGCTCCCTCAGACATCAAAGCTTATTTTAGATGGCTGTAACTGATTGAAATCCTATTTCCTCTTCCCACTGCCTGTATCTTTTTACTCTAAAGAAAGAACTCATACCCATATGGATAGTTAGCACACGTATGAAACATCCCAGCACGTCCATGGCAGAGGCCACGGGACCAACCAAAGGGATTCTTCCAAGTCAGTGTGAACGACACAAAAGCGTCTCAGTGAAAAAATGAACAAAGGACACACACACACACGTGAGTCAGAATAGAGGGAAAGCATACTCAAGCCAGTGAAATGAAGCTCGGACTGTCAAGTGGCTCACACCCTTAGCAGGGTGGGTGACAGTGCTTTAGTTCCGCAATGGCGAGCACAGGCTGCTATGGTTTTTCTGGCCTGGTGTGTGGGGCCTCTGAAACCCCTCAGCCTGGATCCTCCTTTTCCCGAACTGAATAGAAAAGACTCAAACCTAAGAAGCCTATGGTTTGAAAGGGTTAAAAAACCCAGCGACTCAGGCACATCACAAACAGGGGCTGGACAAACGGGTCAGGGGGAGAACACCAGTCACAGCAATAACGTCAGTATATCACACTTAGCTGTTCATACAACATTGATGAGAGGCATGACTTAAAAAAATATACACGTTGTCATTTAGAAGGATTCTAGCTGGGTGCTGGAGAGATGGCTCATGAGTTCCAGAGAAAAGGGGTTTGATTCCCAGCATCTACATGGCAGCTCACACCTGTCTACAATTCCAGTTCCAAGGAGCTTAGATGTCCCCTTCTGGCCTCCTCAGGAAACCAGGCACACGCAGTGCACACGCATACATGCAGGCAAAACACTAATATGCACAAAATAAAATTTAAATTTAAAAAAATGTATTCTATCTACACACCATTCATCTAAAAGATACACACACACACACACACACACACACACACACACACACATACCATATGTGTGTATAAATACTAAGAGTGATTAACTTTGGAGGTTTTCATGTGCCCCTTCTGTGTTTCTGAAGTTTCTATAGTAATCATACTTTCCCCTTTAATTGGAATAAAATCCTGTTATATAAGTTGTTTTGTTTTTGGTTTTTTGTTTTCCTTCAGAGCTGAGACTGCACGCTAAGACAAGTAAGTGTTCCACCACCCGGAGCTACATAAAACAATTTCCACATTCAATTGTAATTTTAGGTTAGATTCACAGCACATGAAAGATAAAATGAGATGGCCAAGGATCTGGAGATGCTAGGGGCTGGGGGAGCCGGCCTTCGTGCCCCACCCCCACCCCCAACCTGCTCACACCTGTGATGGTGTTCACCACCGTGCGGAGGATGGTGGGGGGCTTTATCAGCTCCTTGAGGATGTTCGACTCCGTCGCCAGGGGGAAGCCGTTGTCCAGCATCTCCTCCAACACCTCGTATACCACCACCACATTGTCCTTGATGACTGGCTCTGAGCACACTCCAAAATAGTCCTGATGATAGAGACACAACAGACACACCCATCACTCAGACTGCAGAGAAAGATAAAATGATATCCGTGAGAGGAAGGACCTGCTTGCCCGTGGCGTCTAGCTGTAGTATGCAGCACATGAGCTGTGCAGCATTATAATGGACATGACAGTCGCATGGCGGTGCATGACTTTAATCCCAGCACTCAGGGAGGCAGAGACAGGCAGATCTCTGTGAGATTGAGTCCAGCCTGGTTTACAAAGTGAGTCTAGGACAGCCAAGGCTACACAGAGAAACCCTGACTCAGTAAAAAACAAAACAAAATAATGATGATGATGACGATGATAGACACAACGTAAAATTGTACAGAAAACCTTTTGGCCTTCTTCTGTGTACTCTCTTGAAATTCATTCAGGAGAGGATGAAATGGAGAGATGTGCTAGCCCGGTGGAAGATGGCCTTAGAGTGCTCCTAATGTTGGGATTCCCCAAACCCCACTTTTACTTAAAGGGCTAAGTTACCTGGGGTATGGAAAAGCACGGAAGACCTAGATTATACCCTTTCCACTTTATCTCCATTTTCCAGTGCTCAGGATCAAAAGCAGGGTCTCATAGGTTATGATCTTAACTGTCACTCGGTAACTGTTTTGGGTCTTGCTTTAATGGTATAGTGCGGGTAACACTGTGGGTGGACACTGTGATAACCAAACATGGCGAGTGTGATGACAACGTCGACCAGAGGGGAAAGGCATGTGGTTGGTCAGTGTTTGTTTCTCGGGGTGTCAGGCCTGGCTCTCACAGGGCCCCTAAGATGGTGATACAAGTCACGGAACTGGGGAGGAGCGTGCTGAGGGCACCTGCTCTATTCCGGGCCAGCTCTGACTGCGAAGCTGAAGTCGGCCTGTTGGCTCTTCCATTTGAAGACATCAGCAAACCTGCACTTCAGTCTTCCTTCTCCAGGTCACGGTCCTGAGGGCCCTTCACTGCTTAAGCAATGCAATGGGCCTCAGATCGCCCGTTACCTGGCCCTTGCACTGATTCTATGAGATGTAGCCTAACCTACATCAGGCAATGATACGTGTCAGTGAGACCCCAAGATACATTCACTCAAGAATAATGTATTCCCAGCTGGGTGAGGTGGTGCACACCTATAGTCCCAGCACTCGGAGAGGCAGAGGCAGGTGGACTGCTGTGAGTTCAAGGCTAGCCTGGTCTGCAAAGCTAGTCTACGACAGCCAAGGCTACACAAAGAAACCCAGTCTGGAAAAACAAAACAAAACAAAAGAATGTATTTAAAAAAAAAAAAAAAAAAAAAAAAAGCCTAACTGAAGGGAAATACCATGTTTCCTTCCCAACAGTGATTTTGTTTGAAAAAATAAGCATTCATCTCAGGAGGTTCTATAAGCCAAACATAACATGGAAGGAGCCCTACAAGGCAGGCTGCCACAGCAAAAGCAATTCTGCCTCTCAGACTCCATCATCTTCAAGAACTTGGAAAAAAAATGTTACAAGAGAAGAAACTTTAAGCTCCACATTGGTCCACTTTCACCAGTGGCTTCAAAACTGAACCTGATTCTACTTTTCTAAATTCCTCTGTGGCTTTAATTTTTTGTTGTAGTTAATTTTTCTTTCGTACGTGGTTTGTCTGTGTGTCTCTCGGTGCGTGTTCATGCAGTACCCACAGTGGCCAGCAGAGGGTGTCAGATCACCTGGAACTGAACTTTCAGGTAGTTGTGAGCCACTGTGTGGGTGCTGGGAATGGAGCCTGCGTCCTCTGAAGGGCAGCTAGTGTTTGGAACTGATGAGCCATTTCTCAAGCCCCAAACTCTGCGGTTTTTAAACAAACACCTTTTCTCACTTCCTGGCTCGTAGGTAGTAAGTATGACAAAACGACTGTTACTTTGTGTATGGCTCAAGTACACAGAAACCACAGCAAAGCTCAGGTTAGTTACTACTGGATCTTTTGTTTCCTCCCTATTCTGGGCTTGTAACCTTAGGTTTCCATTGCGCATGGTGGCTGGCACGCTGCATGAGGACTGGAATTCCATTTGGAGGAAATACATATTTTACTTTTTTTTTTTTTTTTTTTTTTTTTTTTTTTTTTT
>NW_026596143.1:13334691-13365699 GCF_907164565.1 Psammomys obesus | reverse complement strand
TTTTTTTTTTTTTTTTTTTTTTTTTTTTTTTTTTTTTTACAAAAGAACAGTTCTAGTCGGGTGATGTGGGAGTAAGCACGGTGGACAGAACAGAACTGCCCTGACAGTGACATCACATGCTCCTTCCCTTTCCTAACTCCACAGGTCTTTATACGTGTGGCTATCCCCAGACCTTGCGTGACAGAGGAGTTTAACCAAAGAGCCCTTATCTATTATTATCTCCTTATCTAGTATTATCCAAGTAACACAAATGCCACGACTGTTAAAGGAGAAGCATTCTCTGGACCCGGACTCTGTGTTTAAATGGTGTTCCCATATAACTCACCTCCCTCTACCTGGTTCCTTTAGAGCAGTATTCTCAACCTCCCTCTAATACAGCAGCTCATGCTGTGGTGACCCCAACCATAAAGTTATTTTCCTTGCTGCTACTGAACTGTAATTTTGCTACTGTTATGAACCATAACGTAGATATCTGATATGCAACCGCTGCGAAAGGGTCACATTCGAGAACCTTGCCTTAGAGATACAAATCAAAATGAAAACCACAGGCACCTCACAGTCTGACAAGAACGGAAAACCATGACAAGAACTTACAACGGCTATTGGTACTTAACCCACTCAAAATGAAGGCCAAACTCACCACTGACCCCTTGCCAGAGCCAGTTAAAATAAGCGCCGCTCAGCTTTTCCTGTTTGTTCTTTTAGAAAACTTTGTCGCTTTTGGACACAGCTCAAAGCCATGAAGCTAACAATGGTGAATATAAACTTCACGGTATCAAAAATATCCGAACTCTAATTTGTGAGCAAACCTAAGACCATATACTCATGAGGTGGCTCTCACACAAGAGGCTGACGAGCCAACAACTGGCTCTTTTGAATGCAGCCAACTAAGAAAACAGAAACAAAAATCTTGGGTCGGACGGGAAATGAGCCATGTTCAGTTTTGATTTTTAAAAATGCTCTTAACCCAAGCTAGATACAATGGGGACACGGCTATAAAAATACATTGCAAGATGGCTTACATCTGTAATCCTAGCACCTACAAGGCTGAGGCAGGAGGACTGTGAATATGAGTTCAGCCTGAGCCCACGTGACTCAGGCCAGCCTAGGCTACAGAATGAGAGCCTGCCAAAGGCTTGTTGGGTTGCTCATTTATGATTGATAGTTTATACACATAAACTTCCCACGTTTACAAACCTGGAATGTGTCCACTACCCGATGAAGGAACTCAATGACAAACAGAGGAGGGACCTCTGTCTGAATCACGGCCACAAAGAAGATCTTGTGCCGGTAAACACTGAGGAGGTAGTGGTGGGGGGTGGGGATAACTGGAGGCACGTTCTCTGCCTCCGTAGCTCTCTCTTGGGCCTCGAAAAAGTAGTCACAGACAGAACGGCTGACCACGCTTTTCCAGTGTTTCTCCAGGAAGATATCTCCAGAGGAGTTGATCAGGAAAAGACTATGAATCATGGTGAAGATGCCCTCGGGAGAGGAACAGGTGTTCAGTCTGCCAGGCTCCGGACTCAGCTAATTTTCAACCCTAAACACAAAAGAGGCTAGACTCAATTTCACTGAATTAAAACATCCTTATTTCCCGGCCATCCAAGACTTCCTTACCCTCCTTTCAGGGCCAGGCTCAGGGCCTCCTTCCACAGGTGGGTCCAACCTTTTGCTACCTCAACACAGTGCTGCCACCCACAAAAAAGCACGCCCAGGGACCGTACAACTGAGTTACGGAAGAAGATGGGCGAATAAACCTCGTGACGTTCTTAAGTAAGTCTACCCCCTTGTGTTAGGCCACATTCACAGCTGTCCCAGGCCACGTGCAGCCTGCAGGCCATCTAGCGGGCAACCCTTCTGCTGCATGAGCCCCGAGGCTCCCTCCCTTGACTTCCCAGGAAGTCAAGCCATCTTCTTTCTCAGCTGTGTATTTTCAGTCCCCTTAGAACACTGGTTTCAGGCTTGTGACTTGGCTCAGCAGGTACAGCTTGCCTAGAATTAGGTACAGCCTAATGCCTAGAATTCAATCCGCCAGGACCCACAAGGTGATCGAATGGAACTGACTTACACGTCGCTCACACCGCATAAGCACACAGATACACTTCATTTCCTTTGAAAATTTACTTTGCCGGGCGTAGGAGTACATGCCTGTAATCCCAGCCCTTGGGAGGCTGAGACAGGAGGATTACAAGTTTGAGACCAGACTAGGTTACATAACAAGACATCTTGTCTCAAAAACAAAAAAAAATCCTAAACGAAATAAACAAAGATGGCAGACACTACCTACACGGTTCGCTTTCTGCTTCTACTGAGCAGAGCTGGTCCTGGAATCTCCGCCATCGTGGTCTATATTCATTCACTCATTTACTCACTCAGTCACTCACTCATTCACTCACTCCAGAGTCTATTCTCTGAATTATTTGTGCACAAAGCACTTCGTTGGGTGGCTTAAAAAAAAAAATCTCTGGAGATAACCTAGTTTGTCTACAGTGACATCTCCAGGATGAGGCAACTGCGCTGCACCTAGGGGTGGCCTTGAGGTGAAGTGACTTGGGCTAAGGCCTGTTTTCCTAATGCCCCAGGGAACATCGCAGGTGTGCAGGCTGCCGAGACAGGCGCGGAGAGCTGGCAGCCCAGCAGCCTGCAAGCCTGGGGTACTGGAGGCCCTGCGGGCCTAGGGGCTCCATCCTGAAAACTGGCCAGAAGCAGGGACCCTGGTCCCAGGATGGCGCCCCTGTGTTGCCATAGCAACAGAGGTAGCCCGCCACTCCTCCCGCACCTCTCCCAGGCGACGCCCAACGCGTCCCTTCCCATCCGCTCGCCCAGCCCTACCAGCTATCACCGAGTCTCAGACTCCGCTCCGGCTCCCGCAGCACAGCGGGAGCTGCGCAGAGCCGCTTGCGCGAAGGTTCCGCCCCCTCGTCACCGCTCGCACGCTGATTGGCCAGCCTCCTCCCCGGCCGCCGCGCTCCTACGCTCTGATTGATCGCTGGTCGCCTCCTAGGCTTTAGCATCCGATTGGCCTTTGTGGAAGGTCTGATAACCTTCAATTGGTGTAGCCTTGTAGCTCCAAGCCCTGACTGGAGGATGAAGACGCTCGGTCATCCAGTCACAAAGGGCCTCCAGGGAGCTAGAAAGTGACCGGAAGGGTAGAATGATTCCCGGGGTACGACTTACCTAATTTAGTGAGTCATAGATAATCAATCGTAACTACCCTCCATTACTCAGGCCCACGTAAAAAACAAAAACAAAAAAAAAAAAACAAAAAAAAAAAAACGACTGCTTGCCGGGCCTTGTGGCGCAGGTCTTTAATGCCAGCACTCAGGAGGCAAGCAGGTGTACCTCAGTGAGTTCAAGGCCAGCCTGGTGTACACAGGGACGAGGCTACAAGCCAGCCAGAAAGAAGGGAAAGAGAGAGGAGAAGAAAGAGGAGGAGAGGCTGAGAGGGAGAGGAGGGAGGGGAAGAGGAGACAGAGGGAGAAGGAAGGGAGGGAAAGAGAGACAGAGACTTCCCCTTTCAGAATCTCAGTTCCCAGATCAGAAAATGAGGTAGTCTGTGAAACTACTTTAGATTTAAAGTGGTCCAGGTCGCTGTGACCAGCAGAAGTTTGAAGCAAAGTTCAGAGGGAAAATTTACCTTCAGGTATAAGGCATTTGGTAAGATGGGGGTGTGAGGGGGTTTGCAGAAATGCCGAGCACACTCTAACATATCAAGCTGTGGTGATGACAGCGATGCCAACCTAGATGAGTCTCCAGAAGGCAGTAACAAAGAACAACAGAGGCCCCCATCTCAAACAAGGCGAAAGGGTGAGGCGTGACATTCAGGCCTGTCTTCTGACCCCTATGAGTGCTCCCATGCACAAATGCAAACACGTACTTCATACATGCAAAAAAAAAAAAAAAAATCCCCCTTTTGTTTTGTTTTTGAGAACGTTTCGCTGGGTAGTTCTGGCTGGCCTGAAAGTCATTATATAGACCAGGATAGCCTGAACTTCTCTGCCTCCTGAGCGCTGGGATTAAAGGTCTCGGCTACTTAACCTGCCTGGGGGTGGGGGGGAGGGTGGGGGGAGGAAGAGCATTGTAAAAAGAAATAAAAAAATATGCTATTTCAAAGCTAAAAAATAAAAAGAGCAATTTGTGACAGTGACTCATAACTCCCGTTTGAAATTACAGAAGAAATGTTCATCAACTGAAAAAAAAAATAAACTTCCTGAGAAAGAAAAGACCTTGGTCAAAAAAAAAAAAAAAAAAAAAGAGAACTTTTTAAGTAACATACTTATTTTCTAGGTAGTTATTTTGGTAAAGATTGCTCTCAGAGGAAAAACCCAAACCTCTGCTTTGCAAACTCTATCTACTGTGTGCCAGACCCGGCTGCTTCCTGTGGTTTTTTTGTAGTTGGAAGTGAAGACAGAAAGCCCTCTCTCTGTCAGTCACCTGCTGGATTTCCCTTTCTATGCTTGGCTTACTTAGCATTCGCGGAGCGTTTCGGGCGCCCTTTCTATCATTTGGCAGTGGTTTTCAAAGTTTATTAAAAATTCACTCGACGAAATGTGACACGGCTGCCTCAGACGAGCGTCTTCCTTTTCCGAAATACGAGGATAGGAGTACCGTGACCACTCCCTCCGAGAGACGCTGAAATGTGACTTCGTACAACTCTTTGTGCTCCTCTGCACGCGGACACCAGCCTATTTTTCTCTGCGCACTGTTCTGCCTTCCCTCGCTTGAACCTTCTCTCTCAGGCAGGACTCTCCCCCTGCCCCCAGACAGGCCTTGTAAGCCCCATCTGTCCCCCATGCTTGGATCCCTCGGACAACTTATAAAGACCCCCTCAACTCCCTGATTCACACGGCAGCCAAAGATTGTTTTCTGGCTCTTTACATTTTTAAGTTTTAAAAAAAGTTCCTCCGTGGAAAAGAGAAAGCAAACATTGAGAAATTCACCCAAATAAATGCAAAACTTTCGAGAGTACGTAACCACTGAAAATAGGAAGAAGCATCTGAAAGACAAAACATCACAAGCCGGGTCTTGACTATTCGGCTGCTCAAAGGCGAGCTCCAACTCCCGACGCGTGACAATGGCGAAGACCCACGGAGCTCCTCGCCGCGGCGGGCTGGGCAGTGCGCCCTTGGCCGCGGCAGGTGGCGCTGCCGGGCCTGCGGGGACGGGAGCTCCCGGCCCCAGCCATCCCGGTGGAAAAGAAACTTGAGGCTTCAGCAGTGAATTCCCGGGTGTGATTCCTCTCCCGTCCACCGCAAAGGCGGGAAATAAAGCCTGCCCCCGGGGACAAAGCGGCGCCTCCACCCACGCAGCTGCGGGGAGCGGGGCGGAGGGGGGGGGGGGGTGAGGCGGAGGACGGTTGCCATGGCGACGAGCCAGCATCTCAAGCTGCTGAAAGGACTCTTTGTTTTGAAGCCAGCTGACGGGTGCTGCGGTTTCTAAGGTGCAGGGGAGGCGGGTCTGGCCGGAGTCACCCGGGATGCGCTGCGGGGACAAGGGGCTCCCGCGCGGGCCTGCTCTCCCGGTGGCGCGGTACAGACACACCTGCTTCCTATCCGCAGCGACTCAGCGAAGGACTGGACGAGCCGGCTCAGGGGAGCCACGAGGAATCGGTTTGCAGGAAGAAAAGCAGAAAGGGACCACAGTACAGAGACTAGACCTGCGTTGGTCTCGCTCCTGTGAGAGCCGGTCCCTGGGGCGAGCTGAACGTGTGATTTCCCGAGTGGGGGTGTGTGTGAAAACTCTCGGAACAGCCTGTAGCTTTCAGTTTTGCCCTGTGAGCCACGCATTATCTGTAAAGCAAAAGTTTAAACAAGGAACTTAAAATAAAGCTGCGTCTGTTTGACTACTCTCCGTCTAAAGGGATTTAGAACACTTGAGGCCATCTGAACCTTCATAATACTTCACTGTGTTTTAAAATGTGCACGAGTAAGCTAATACCATTAGCCGGCAGATGGAACAGCAAAACCTGCCTGCTTCTCACCTTGTAGATGGTTTGTAAGCAGGAAAGGTTTGTCTTAAAGGTTTGGACCCATGGTCTTTTGGCTTTGGGCTTGTGACGACTAAACTTGTTAGGGAGTAGGGTGAAGGAGTGGCTATTTCGATATTTCTCCCAGCGGAAGCAAAGACAGAGATAGGATGGTATCTGGGTTCCAAAACCCCCTTCAAAAACACACTCTCGGTGACCTTGTTTCCTTCCAGTAGGTCCCACTTCCTAAAGGTTCAGACACCTTCCAACAGCAGCACAGGCTAGGGATCAAACCTTCAATACAGAATTTGGGGGATCTAAATGATAACACCTTCATTTATTGTAATATTGAGGTAACCACAGGGAACCCAAACTAAGCAGATATAGACATTACATCAGATCAACTTTCTCATTAAATTTTTCATGTTATCAGTGAAAAATTAACTTTTAAAGAATTTAGGAAAGAAATAGAACATGAGAATGGGTGGTTAAAGATGTGGAAAGAGATGGGGGGGGGAAGATACGATCAAAATAAAAACTAATGAAAGTAAAGATTTATTTTACTTTGTGAGTGCGAACTCTCAGGAGTCAGCTCTCTCCTGCCATCTCTGATCTGGGAGGGGAACTCAGGTCCTCAGGTCTGCACACAAGCACCTCTGCCCACTGGGCCACCTTGCCAGCCCAGGTAATGAACTTTTGAATTCCAATGTCATGGCATTCTGTCACAGACAGAAGTGATTTCCTTAGGGTGACAAAAGTGGCCAAGAGGAGGCAGAAGAGACAGGCCAGGGGAGGTTAGAGGGCATGGTCTCAGCCTACAGCATACACAAGTACAAAAGCTTGAAAAGAAATCAGAATTTAAAAACCATTTTCTTAGCAATTACTGAGCGATTAGTGATTCTCTGTTTCATCTACTGTGTGCCTCATGGAGTACTACGTTGAGAATCTGATGGGCATTCTTTCATTATAATTTATATATAGATGTTTCTTCCTATTTTACAAGGAAAGAAAGTTATGTTCTCTAATGGCCCTAATTTCACACAGCTATGGCAGTTACCATGTGGATTTGAATTCATGTCTGAAAACCCAGACTCCATACAGCCAGCCCTCAGACATAACATATTCTGCACAGTAGTGGGAACGGCTCGCAGAGGTGACTACCACTGTTTTCCTCTGATACAAAGGAACTGGAGCTGTTAAGCGCCCCATTTGTTCTTGTGGGGGACCACCTGTGGTTCCCAGCACCCCCGTGGAGGCTCACAACCGCCTGGAACTCCAGGTCTAGAGGAGCGCACTCCCTCTTCTGACACCTGCGTGCTCCTGCGTGCACACAATATAGCCACATGCGCGCGCGCGCGCACACACACACACACACACACACACACACAAAATAAATGTTTCAAAGAAAGGAACAGTGATAGGCTTTACAACATTTTAGTGCCTCTGGAAAGCAGAGAAGGTTGTGCCGATGCGGAGAGAGCATGGGTTATCCAGGCTGACAGTGGCTTGTGAACCCAGGATAGAAAGACAGATGTTGAGGGGAGTTGCACACCAATTACCGCCTCATCTCCTGCATATCTAGGTCTCCTGTCCAGGACAGAGCCGTTGCTCCCCTGCTGCACAGCCAAGAAGGGTCTAAGTTTCTGCCTATGGACATCATCAGCTTCTAACAGTGAAAGGCTGTAGGTGTGCCTAGGCAGGGAGCCAGGTGACTTTGAAACTCTGTTTCTGTAGCTGGGAAGAACTCTGGGAGCGTCTCCACCCAGCTAATGGCTGGCTTGTGCTGGCTTGTTGAAAGCATCCTTGGAATTGGCCATAGCACAGAGAAGTCTTCTGTGTAATTATGGTGGAACATTAACCCTATCCAGTGTCACTCAGAAGCTTAGGAAAATGTCCCTTCCAGCTGATAAAGGTGAAATTCTGATTATAGAATTGGGATGGTTAATATACAGGTGTCTAAATTTCTTTCACATTTTGGTATGTTTGAATTTTTTTTTCCTAATCAGATGTTGGGGGGGGGGGAATCAGATTCTGATCTAAAACTTCTATTTTCTCCAATTTTCTGAGAAAAAAAATAGACTGAAATTTAGAGAACTATTAGAATTTTTTTCTTTAAAAACCTATATACTTGGCCCCACCCCAATAAACTTCAATTAAGATTATAGGGCCACTCTGAATAATGAAAATACAAGATGGAACTTCAGGAACTGTGATAATTTCAGTGGCCTCTTCTTGGAGCTTGAAGACACTTGGAGGGAAGGATTTGGGCATTTTCTTACAGTTCCCAGTATTGTTACTGGGTTGTCAGTGAATGGGCATAGCACTGATCGCATGTGAGATTAGACAATCGCATGTTGTCTCCCTCCACTCAATTTTAAGTGTCCATTACTTAATTGTTGCTAAGTCTTAAATAGCCATCTTCACACACTGTCATGCAGTAGAAGTTCCTGAAGAGACTAGGGCCATGATGATCGATGCTGAAGCTGCTTCGATCTTTCATTCCTTTATCTTGATAAGCCCCTTTTTGTTTCTGCCCATGGCTGCCAGCTCCTCACAAATTTCAGTTTTGTCCCTATTTCAGCCCACTATAAATAGAGGAAAGTAGGGTGTGACCAAAGAACATTTTGATCTAACTGGCTAGCCTTTTTTTTTTTCTCTCTCTTCCAGATAGGGTTCCTCTGTGTAGCCTTGGCTGCCCTGGACTCACTTTTTAGACCAGGCTAACTTTGAACTCACAGAGACCCACCTGCCTCTGCCTCCTCTGCTGGGATTACAGGTGTGTAACACTGCGCCTGGCTTAGCTGGCTAGTCTTAATGACTGTTCTTAGCTTAGCAATATTTTTCATACAATATACTGATGCAGTCGCCTTAAACTCAACTCCCTGCTTCACCTCAATCTCACGATAAGGATGCAAGGAGCCTAAGTATCTATTTATTCAATTGGGAAAGAAAAGAAAAGTAGGAAAAAATGAAACTAACAAGAGCTGATATAAATGCAGATAATATGGATCATATAATCTCAGCTGCACAGGAGATTTGAAAATAAAAGTTCTCTTTATAGTATTCTATGGAAATGAATCTTTCCAAGGAGAAAGTAAATTACAAATAGTGACCCAAGAAAAAGAAAATCAGAATGGCCCATTGTAACAAAAAATTGGAAATACAGTTAGATATCATCTCTTAAAATATAATAAAATATGATGGAACAAGAATATGAAAAGAACAACTAGGAATAAGGAAGATTTCAGAGGTTAAGCCTGTCTGCAGAAATGGGGTGGTAGGGACAAAAAATTAAAAAGAAAAACCCATCTAGAACATAGAAGATCAATGCAGACTACCATTTTACTACCAGGGATGCTATTGATAAAAGAAAGGAAGCTACTTTTCCTAAGCCTAGTAAATTTCCTAATTGTCAAATAGTGATGGCGCACACCTTTGACCCAGTGCTTGGGTGGTAGAAGCAGGTGGATCTCTGAGTTCAAGGCCACAGCCTGGGCTCCACAGAGAAACCCTGTCTCAAACAAACAAAAGTTTTCTAATGGTGAAGGGAAGAAAATCAGCATTTAGGTTGGGAGAAATCACTGAGTGCCCAGGTCAAAAAGGAAATGTCTAAAACTACATGGATGTTTAGTTTTATTTATTTATTTTTTTGTGGGGTGTTTTTTTTTTTTTTTTTTTTTTTTTTTACTGTTGTTGTCTTGAGACAGGGTCTCACCATGTAGCTTTAGATGGCCTGAAAGTTGCTGTGTTGACCAGGGTTGGTTTCATAGAGCTCCAACATTCTCTGCCTCCCACAGGCTGGGATCAAAGATATACAACTGGGATTTGCTAGCCTAGAACTCACTTCATAGACCAGGCTGGCCTCAAACTGATGGAGACCTACCTGCCTCTGTGAGTCCTGATGTCTGGCAATCCATATGGGTTTTTTAAAAAATATATTTTTATTTAATAAAAAAAATTAAGTGCATTGGTGTTTTACCTGTATTCACACCTGTGTGAAGGTGTCAGATCTCCTCAAACTGGAGCTGCAGATGGTTGTGAGCTGACATGTGGGTACTGGAAATTGAACCTGGATTCTCTGGAAGAGCAGACAGTGCTCTTAACTGCTGAACCATCTTTCCAGCCCTCCACATGGATTTTTTTTTTAAAGAGAGAGAAAAGAAGAAAGATCTGACAAATCTCTTGTGCACTGGGCCTAATGGGAACCAGTAAAGAGAAGCCACACAGTCCTATCAAAAAGGAGAAGAATGTGGGCCCAGTGAGACCTGAGCAAACAACAAAACTAATGAACAGGAAAAATATAATACAGTACGAGAGAGAAATGTCATCGCCATGCTGCCTGCTCATTATGAGCATGTTTTAACTGACCATTTCAAGCTCAACACGGGGACTTCATTCAGTTACTAACGAATCCTCAGCACCTGCAATAATGCCTGGACATGGCGTACGCCACTAAATACTCAGTGACTAGAGGGAGGATGCAGAAGAGCACTTAGCCTCAGTCATGACATACAGAGTCAGGGAAGAAAGAAGGGAAGGCTAGAGCCTTCATCCTTTGCTCTGTATCACTGAAAACCTACCAAGTTAGGGAAGAAAGTATGAGTCAAGATAGAATAATAGGGATGGGTTGTAGTTCAGTGGTAGACCAGTTGTTTAGCATGTAGAAGGCTCCAGTTCCATCAGCAATGCCGCACACACATACATATATAAACATACACACGCGCACATGCACACACAGACCCCCCCCCCCAATATAAAAGTGTAATCCCAGAATAAATTACCAAAAGAGATACAAGTGGTTGATTGCCTGGGCTGTGGGGCACAGGGGCTGAGGTAGTGTAGAGAATTAGGCTTTGTTTGTTTCTGAGGAACAAAAGGTGTGAGGGTGGGCCCCGGAGCTTGCTTCTCCACACCTTTGCAGCAACATTCGGTAGACTGAGTTCGTCTGAGTTAGCTCAATAGAAATAGCAGCTTCCGGTGATCCCATAAAATCAGCTGTGGAACTGCCCATTTTCTCCTCTCAGGAAGTTCCTGCTCCTCCCCAGTTGACTCATTTCCCCTTCCCACCCTCTTCCTCTCCCCTATAAACAAGTACAGCAGCTCAAAGCAGCTCTTCTTGTATTGTGGAACTGTTGTGTCCAGGCCAAGGCTACCTCCGAGGGGGGAGGGGGGACCTTGAGCGAGTGCTGATGGCTCTCTGCTAGACAGTCTGCCCAGGAGCCCAGTCTTAAATGCTGTGGATCTGCATCCTGAACGACAGCACTCTCCTGGGATTTTGTTGTTGCTTGCTTGCATTTTTGTTTTGTTTTTGAGACAGGGTCTCACCAAACACATTTGTTCGCACTGTGGATCAGGCTTGCTTTGAACTTGACACGCTCTTATTTCTACCTCCCAAGTAGCTGCGATTATAGGCTTGTGCCACTATGCCTGGCCATTGTGATCTTTTTTTTATTAATTCATTATGATCTTTTTATATTTATATTTATTTTTATGCTGTACACTGTATGGCTTAGAAATAAAACTACTGTGGTAGGGCACATCAGTAGGTCATAGAAAGAGGAGGCAGAGACAGGATTGAGGACTGGAGGTCAGCCTGGACTGTATAGTGAGACCTTGTTTTCAAAAGCCCCAAACAAATAAAAGCAGCTAGGGACGTAGCTCGGTATATTAGTTACTTCTCTTGTTGCTGCTGCAAAATACCCAACAAACATAACTTAAGGAAGAAAAGACTTATTTGGGTTCAAGATTCATCATGGAGGGAAAATCACAGCAACAGGGGCCTGAAGCAGGTGGTCACATTGCATCCACAGTCAGAAATCTGAGAGAGAGAGAGAGAGAGAGAGAGAGAGAGAGAGATAACACAGCTCAGGCCATGGTGCTGTTCACATTT
The DNA here is from genome assembly GCF_907164565.1 of Psammomys obesus. Lineage (NCBI taxonomy): Eukaryota > Metazoa > Chordata > Mammalia > Rodentia > Muridae > Psammomys > Psammomys obesus. Next base: position 13,353,844 of record NW_026596143.1, on the reverse strand, counting down.
GGGGGGAGGGGAGAGGGTACTCACTTCAATTAATTGAATCTAGAAGCTCTCTCATAAATAAGCCTAGGGCTTTCTTTACTAGATTTCTTTTACTAGATTCTAAATACTGCCAAGTTGAATCAACCATCACGGCTATCATATGGAAGGTCCTAGTACCATAAAAACAAATAAATAAATTTAACTCTTCTTGGAAAAACTTGGTGTCACATGCAAAAGAATGAATCTGGATTCTAACTTTTGTATTTATGTGTTTGAGCATGTATATATGTGATAATGATTAAAGAAAAAAGAGGCTATGAACTTGAGAGGGGTGGGAAGAGATGGAATGGGCTAGAGGGAAAAGAAGGAGTAAGGAAATGATGTAATTATATTTTAACTTAAAATATTGTTTTGTATTTTAAATGTTATATATTAAATTTAAGAATATGTCTTTAATTGAGTTGCAAAAATAAAGGTAATTTGGATGAGAAAAAATAGAAAAATTAATTTTCAGTGAATCAAAAATATAAATGTGACACCAAAGCTGTAGAACTCATAGGGGAAGCATTATGTCAGAGTTCAGCAAGAACTACCTAGATGTGATACCCAAAGCACATGCTACTAAACTAAATGTAGATAAATTGCGCAGCCATCAAAGCTGAATTTCTATGTGCTGAAGGACATAAACAACAGGGTGAAAAAAACATGGAATAGGAGGAAATATTTATATAACAGAAGTCTGATAAAGAGTTAACATCCAGACTATGTAGAGATACAATAGGGAAAGAAAGGCAAAAGCAGAATAAAATCTGTTAATACGATCTGGTTAGGAAGCAGACAGTGAGAGGCTGGAGAGGCAGCTCGGGGGTCAAGAGCAACAGGCTGCTCTTTCTGAGGGTTCAGGGTTGGTCTCCAGTACCCCCATTGTGGCTCACACAAAGCTGTAATTGCATTTCCAGGCACTGCTTCTTCTGACCTCTGTGGGGACTAGACATTCACTCAATACCTACATGTAGGCAAACATCTATACACATAAAATAAACTCAATAGACCCAAAGAAAATGGGCAATGAACTGATATACGTTATTTCTAAAGGCCAGTGAGGACCAGAAAAATGTCAACATTATAGTCACGAGCCAAATGAAAACCAAACCTACAAGGAAACGACACACCATACTTATTAGGATGGCTAGTATTAAAAATGAGACAGTAAATGCAGATGTGGAGGTGGTGTAGAGAAATTGCAACCCACACACACTCTCCAGCAGCATGTAATGGTAGACACTACATTTATATACATTACATACAGTATATACATTATACATACATTAAAGTATGACTATAAGCAAACAAGCAAAAACATTGAAACTATGGGCTCCAGAGATTGTTTCTGTCTTAATTAGGTTTCCATTGTTCTGATAAGGGCCTTCGACCAAAAGCAATTTAGAAGAAAGGGTTATCTGGAGGCAGGAACTGCCTCAGAGACGATGGAAGAGATGCTTCCTGGCTTATTTCTCATGGCTTGCTCAGAAGGCAAATTATGTAAAACCTGTCAAGAAAGCGAGGCTTGGTGCAGTGGTTCATAACTGTAATCCTAGCCCTCTGGAGGCAGAGGGAGGAGATAAAAATATCCAGTGCAACCCTTGACCTCTACAAGGTGAGGTCAGTCTTGGTTACCTGAGATCCAGTCTCAAAAACAACAAACAAAAGATACAACAAAGTTCAAAGATGAAAAAACTCTGATTCCACTAATTATTAACTGTAGGGGAATATTATTAAATCCATATATGGTACACACACACACACACACACACACACACATGAATGCACACACAAGAGCACTCACATGTACACACACAAATGATTTTGTTGGAATAGGATTAAATATAGATGTTGCCTTATATTTTCTGGACAGGGTCTCATTATGTAGTCAAGGCTGGCATTGAACTTATGACGTTCCCAGGTCAGCCTATTAACTACTGGCATTTCAGGCCTGCCTCATAGTGTTCAACCTTGATGTCATTTCAACTTAAAAAGTATATCATTTAAATTTTTTTATTCGACAGATTTTTTAAATGAAAATGAAGCACGCCAAAGTAAAATTTCAATGATGCTTTCACAATAAAATATATAATTCTCATTAATAGAAAATCATAAGAGTTGTCTATAGAGAAGGGAGGTGGGGAGGAAGGGAGGAACAATGAGAGCTCATGAGAAAGCAGTACAGCTTGATCTCAGATAACATCCAGTGTTTTTCTTCTTGGAAGATGAGGAAATCATTAGCTCACTCTTCCTTCCTTCTTCCTTTCTCTCTGAAACAGGGTCTCACGTAAGCCCTTGAACTGACCTTAAACTTGCGACCGTTCATTTCAGACCACAGGGACAGTTTAAAAAGAGGGGGCAACGTTGGCTATTTCCTGTGGAAGGGGCATGATGAGAGAGTTAGGCTCTGTTCCCGGGATCATAGGGGACACAGGCTGCGTTTGGAGCAGTATTATCTCAAGTCGGGGACAGTGAGTGCCCTGTGCTCCTAGACGCTAGGTAGGACCTAGAGGGAACTTTTGAAAAATAGTTGTTAGAGGGTGGAAAACAGATGATTTGGTTTCAGGGTGAGACTGAGAGTTTGTCCAGGAACCTGGAGGGAGGGGAAGGGCTCAGTTCTACAAAGATGTAGCGTGGGAGGGATACGGATCCACGGTGACTAGGTCTACCAAAGCAAGTTACCGGAAGCAACAGGAGCCAAGGCACACTGAAGAAAGGGAGCCAGAGGAAGGAGAGGACTGATGTAAAGAGCTGGATCTGGTCTGGGGCGAAAGAATGACAGCGCCTTGTAGCCAGAGCTCCTCCACAGCGTCCAAAAGGTCTTGTGGATGTTATCAGGGGTGGATGGAGCTGTGGAAGGGTGAGATTCACGCACAACATTTATGGAAGATGAGACCAGTAAGTAAAACATTTAAAAGGACATTCAAAAGGTAAGTATAAGGATGATAAGGAGCCTCAGACAACAGTGAGGGTTAAGAAAGGCCACGTGAGTAAAGTTCTCAGGAGTTCCAGTTATATACAATCACAAGAAGATACGAGTCCCGTGTTGTCCTTGCACAGGGGCTGTGCTAATCTTGTCTGTATTGTTCCAATTTTAGCATATGTGAGGCTGAGCCACATTTTCACTCTCATTCTTGGGATCTCACTGTGCAGAGCAGGCCAGCCTCAGGTGCTCTGTGAAGCTCTGGACGGGAGAGTTGCCTTGACCCACATACCAAGCCTGCTGGCCCACCACTTTGAGCCCTCTAACAATTCATTCACTGTCATTGCATTTACTTCTAATTTTGCTTTTTACTATGAACAAAATTAAGCTGGGCCAAGTTAACAGCTTGTTTAGACAAGCATTTATCCATGAGTCAGTTTGTGGCCCAGGAAAACTTTTAGATTTTCCTTAGAAGCCAGTAACTGTGTTGTGTAAAAATTGTATCAACATTAAAATAAAACATTAAAAATTACAAAAAAGATTCAAATTAGCAAAGATGGCTGCCAGAATATAGAGTTGCTTCTATCTTGATGAAATCCCCCAGTTTTCTGCTAAAGGTGAACTCAGCCCTGTGGTAAAGTAAGCCCATCCCCCATGGGGCATTGTACATTCCCATGGAATTCTTCATTTTGAGGCTCAAATGTGGATTGTTACATCCTTCTCTTTAAAAGGACACTTAGGTAGGTTAGTGTGGAAATAGGCAGTGATAGTACCTATGGCTTAGGCAGGTAGGCTCAAACTACAGAATAATAAAGAGACTGAGGAAGGGATTGCGTGGTCTCAGATCAAGAAAGCTGGGTCCATGAAAAAAGCTGGTGCTGTAGCTAGTAGCTAGAATCACAGCACAGGTTTCTATCAGAAGAATAACTTCCGAAGAATGCCACCAGCCCATTTCCAGGATGAGGCAGGAAATGGGCTGCTGCCTGGCTCTTCTTTTCCCGGTCACAGAATCGGAGGGCCAGCCTGACCCAGGGCGTCTCGAGAAGCACAACTGTTCTTTAATCAGAACAGCTGAAGGCCACAGTCTCTCCCCAGAAGGGAGGCTGTGCACACGTGGTGTGGGGTCTTGAGATTTTGTAGATGGAAATGGTGGGGTTGGGGAAATGGGAGAGTTAATCTGCAGGGCAGTTCTCCTTTAATCTCAAAGCGGTAGACGCCAGCAGGCTTGGTATGTGGCTGTCCTTATCAGCGGTCAGGGCCCCTTTCCTGTCCAGAGCTTCCCAGTGCACGTGCGGCTATCCTATCTCAGAAGCCAGCAGAACGCTGCTACTACTGCACTGTTATTTGGACACAGAGACTCAGGCTCAGAGGTAGGAAAAGGAGAAGGATGGGGCTGAGGGTGTAGCTTGCTGGTAGACTGATGGTCTAAGCTGCAGCAACCCAGGCTCAAATCACCACCATTACAGAAGTGACTAAAGGGAACAGGAATCAGAATAAACAACCCTAATAAAGAAATGAATAACACAGAGAAAAACGGGAGATAATCACAGTAAATGCAGGTGACTAAGACAAAACCAAATGAGGGCTGGAGACTCTAAGAGAGCTGGACAACAGATATTTGTTCAAAGAACCCATCAAACAAAAGAAGTTATATTAAAATTGAAGAATTTTGTGAATTTTGTGGCTGGTCCTTGCTACTTTGTGGGGTTTTTTTTTTCCCACCCTTCATCCCCACCTCCTCTGGAGACAGAGAAAGAAGGATAGAGGGGGGAGAGAGGGAGACAGGGAGAGAGAGACCCCTGAATCTAATTTCTACCTTCTTGTTTCTTCTTTGAGCACAACTACTAACAAACTACAACCACCACCCCCCATTTCCTCAAAATGACCAGCAATGACCAACCCCACCTTGAGGGACTCTAGCATTTATTTACCCTCTGAAAAGTTCCCAGAATTCCAAACATCATACAATCGCAGCTGCAGCTGCCAAAAGCACGCCTCTGCTTGAGCACGAGGTAAATCACAGCTGCTGCAGACAGTCCAAAGTGACCTCACGTCCCTACACCTGGAATTAAATCTTACAATATTCTTACAATATTTCTGTTTTTCTTCTTAAACCAAAATTCCAGAATTGTCACTACAGGACTTCAATTCTTAGGAAAAAGGCAAAAAGCAGCCACATTCTTTGCCTACATATCACAAGAATGGTCTGTAATCTGGTTGCTAATATTGTTCCCTTCTGAAACCTGGGTCTCCACAGTCCACATTATCCTTAGCACCATTGTCTTTCATGTTCCTACTGGTATGGCTCATTAAACCCTGCTTACAGCGTTCAGCTGCTTTCCTAGTCCAAAGTCTAAAATTCTTCCACATTCCTCAATTTAAAAAAAGAAGCCAGCACGGTCATGTCTGTCACAGCAATACACGACTAGTGGTACAAACTCTTATCTTAGTTACTTTTCTGTTTCCATGACAAAACACCAGGACCAAGGCAACTTATCAAATCAAACGTTTAATTTGGGGCTCACAGTTGCATCTAGTTAGAGTCCATGGCTGACATGGTAGGAAGCATAGCAGCAGGCAGGTAGGCATGGCACTGAAACAGTAGCTGAGAGCTCACAGGTTGAGTCAACCATAAGGCAGAGAGAGAAGGAGCTAACTGGGAATGGCCTGGGCTTTTGAAAATTCAAAGCCCACTCCTAGTGACACACCTTCTTCAATAAAACCATACCTTCTAATTCTTCCCAAATAGTTCTACCAACTGGGAGCCAAGCATTAAATACATGAGTTTAAAGGGGCCACTATCAATCATACAACGCTACAAGGCCTATGTAAGATTAAGTTTCTACCCTTTCTAAAAGATTTGTCACTTAAAAACCTGCTTGAAGGCTTACAAAGGCATCTACTAGCATGCATCTGCCAGAAATCATACACACACACACACACACACACACACACACACACACACACACACACACATACACACACACACCGGTAAATTAGAGGGTGTATCAGTGTGCTTTTACTGTGTGATTTTTAAAAAAAAAGCAGCTTGGTGAGGAAAGCATTTATTGGATTACATGTCTCAGTCTTTATCACTGAGCAAAGCCAAGGCAGAGAATCACAGCAGGAACCAGGAGTCAGCAACTGATGCAGAAACCATGAAGGAACACAGCCTGCCAGCTTGCTCTCCTTGGCATACTCAGCTTGGTTTTTGACACAGCTCAGGACCATCTGCCTGGGCATGGCACCACCTACAATGGTCGGGGCGCCCCCTACATCAATTATTAGTCAAGAAATGTCCCACAGACTTGCCTACAGAACAAGCATAGGGAAGGATTTTCTCAACTGAGGTTCTGTCTTTTCCACATGGCCTTGTGTCAAGTTGACACAAATCAACACAGGCTGAAATACAGAAATCCTAAAAATGAAAGAATCATGAAAACAAATGATGTTCTTTCTTTCTTTCTTCCTTTCTTTTTCTCTCTCTCTCTCTCCTTCCTTTCTTTCTTTCTCTCTCTCTCCTTTCTTTCTTTCTCTCTCTCTCTCCTTTCTTTCTCACCTTTCTTTCTCTCCTTCCTTCCTTCCTTCCTTCCTTCCTTCCTTCCTTCCTTCCTTCCTTCCTTCCTTCCTTCCTCCTTTTTCTTTCTTTGTGTAACAGAGCCCTGGCTGTTCTATACTTGCTTCGTAGACCAGGCTGGCCACAAACTCACAGCGATCTGAATCCCTCTGCCTCCCATGTGCTGGGATTAAAAGCATGCACCACCACTCCTGCAATACATTATCAATACAACAGAAACGACACCTTTTTTCTCTCTCTCTCTCTTTCTGAGACACTGTTTCTCTGTATAGCCTTAGCTGTCCTGAACTCAATTTGTGAACCAGGCTGGCCTGGAGCTTACAGAGGTCTACCTGCCTCTGCCTCCTGCTGGGATTACAGGCGTACACCACTGAAACTATATTTTTTAAAAGGAAGTAAACTGTAAAAAATTATAAATTGTGACATCAAGTATTTAAAATGTATGAAGTTATAAAGATTTTTCAGCAATAAAATTTAGCAGCCTAAAATAGTTTCTTTTAACAATTGGATGTTTTCTGCGAGCCTGAGAGTAACCACAAGTCAAAGCTGTAATAGATTCACTGGAAAATAAAATAAGAAAACAGCAAGGGACCAAGCACTGTACTATAGAATTAGCATGACCACAAGAGAAAACCAAGAGAGACAAAGAATCTCAATAAGAGGCAATTACAAAGCCTAGGTACTACCCCTCTGTCAATGATCATTCGAAAGTAAAAGTAATTTAAAAACTTAAAGACCTAACATGATACAGCCCAAATAACATTTCATACATAAGGCTGAAGTGGAAGGGTTAGAAAAAGATTCCATACAACTGGGTGTGTAGAAATGCATCTTACAATCATAGCAGTTGAGAGGGAGAGACAGAAAAACCACCTATAGCCGGAGCTGAATAATGAGCTTTAGGCCAGCCAGGGGTACATAAAAGCCATCTTGTGTTCCATCCCAAGCCTACTGAGTCATCTGACCGTAGCCCACACTCACCAATTCCAACACCCAGGACTAGCCCAGGTCTCAAATTAGCACTGGTGTAACCTGAGAAGTCACTGGATCCTTGCCATCCCTTGCCATCCCCAACCCTCAGGCATAGCCTTGTTCACACAGCCTGTGTGCTGGTCTAGCCCTGTGAGTGCCCACGACCCTGGCCCACTCACACCATCCCCTCACTCTCAGGCATAACGAAGATAGCACAGCTTGCACCAGCCCAGGCAAATCAGGGCCTGTGTCCCATTCTCAGACTTTCTTGGTTACCACTGAATTGGAATCACCCTATTCCCCCAATGCAAAATCAACGTGGAGTATCTGAAGGATTGACCTATCACCTGTTTATGACAAATCCAAAATCAACCAAACTTGGACAACAACGAAAGCAAAACCAAACTTCCACTCAGGAGACACATAGCTAGTGAGAGAAATCTACATGCCCAGGCCTCATCACAAAAACATAATATGAAAAGTCAGTATAGTACAGCCCTCCTCTCCAAAATCCATCAGTTCTATAGAAATGATCTACAGTGAGAATTAACTAGATGAACCCAACAGGACACAGCCTTTTAAAGATCATAAACGTCACCAAAAAAATTCAGGAAGTTTAAAAAAGACACAAACAGCTCAATGAACTTAAGGAAATAAACGTCGAAAACACAAACACGAATGAATGAGGCAATGAGGACAGTTCAGAATTTGACATTTGGACTCAGAAAAGGTATGGAAGTATCAAAGAGAACTCATCCTGAAATTAAGGTGGAGGTGGAAAACTCAATATTCCGATGTGCTGGTTAGTTTTTGTGAGCTTGGGAGAAGGGAACCTCAATTGAGAAAATGCCTCTGTAAGATTGGCCTGCAAGTCTGAAGAGTGTTTTCTTGATGAACGTTTGATGTGTGAGGACATCACCGACTATGGGCGGTGTCGCTCCTATGCAGGCGATCCTGGGTTGTATACAAAAGCAAGCTAGGCAAGCCAGGAAGCAACATTTCTTTGTGGGGTTTGCTGCCTGCAGGTTTGCTTGACTTTCCTCAATCATGAATTTTGATACAAAAGTGTAAATCAAGTAAATGCCTTTTTGTCCAAATTTGTTGGGTCAGTGTTTATCACAACAAAGAAGAAAACTGGGACACCCAGTTAGAAAACTCAGGCAAAAGCCTTAGAAGTAGAATAAATCCAGTAGAAGAAGACAGGCAAACTATCAGAGTTTAAAGATGAAGTAAAGGACTGCAGAAGCAAAAAATAGGAAGAAAATGAAAACACACAAAAGGAATATTCACGAACTGTGGAAAATACCAAATATTTGAATTATAAACATGGATGGAGACAAATCCCAAGTCAATGGCGTTGTCCATCATTGGATCTTCAAATGGATTATAGAAGATCTTCCCAAATTAAAGACATACCCACAGAGATACTAAAAGCACACAGAACACCAAATAGATAGGACCAGAAAAAAACACTCCCCATGCATCTTATTGTTAAAGCACTAAATATACATGAGAGAGTACTAAAAGTTGAAAAGTCACAAGGCATGTATAAAGGGGGAAAAAAAAACCCTTTAGAATCACAGCTGATTTTTCAATGGAAACTTTAAAAGTCAAAAGAACGCAACGCTCTTCAAATTCAAAAAGACCATAGGTAGCAACTTGGGCTACTGATCCCACTGAAACCATCTGCCATGGTCAAAGGAGAAAGAAACCTTTTCTATGATGTAAATGAGCTGCAAGAATTCATGACCCCTAAACCAACCCTACAGAGAACACTGTAAACGATGCTTTGTACTGGAAAGGAATAAGCACAGCCAAGAAGTGAAAAAAGAAGACAAGTGAAGCCATATTTCCTGAAACGAAACAGGACTGAGAACAAAACCAGCAAAACAACGACAAATATAAATAGAATTGCAGAAATCATTGGTGTTGGGGCCAGTGACATAGAATATTGTCTTGATAAGGACCTGGCATAGACAGAAGGTCTTAAATGGCCTCCCAAGTAGGCTCATCTTTTACCTGTTAAAATCATGGGCTCAGAGGACCCCTGCTGTTCTCCATTCTATCAAAAGGTGTCTAGCATGGAAGTGAAGACTAAAAAGTGATATTTGGGAAAAATGCTTTGGGTTATTTTCGGTTGGCATTCATCTTTATGCTAGTCTGAGCTGCTTGGTAACTGGTTTTATTTTATATTTCATGTCCCAGTCTTTTGTGTACAAAGATACACATAGGGCAAGTAAAGACCCTCAGAATCTCCCAGGTCCTTACCTCCTGACAGGTTCCCAGCTTCTGCCAGGCAAAGACCAACACTCTTATAAGACAACCCAGGCATTGCCCCTTCCCAAGGGCACACAGTCCAAGCCAGAGGAAATTGCAGTACCAGAATATTATTTCTTATGAGTCAAGAAGCAGCCAGTAAGGGGCCGTTTCTGCAGAGATGCTCCTCAATGTACCATGGCACGGCCAGCCCACAGCTGGGACAGCCAGCATCCAATCAGCAATTCATTCTTCTTACGTAGATTCATACATCTAGTGGCTAAGAGTAAGGCTAGAAATATCAGTTTGGGAGTCACTAATAGGAATCCTACACACTTTTTCTGACCTCCTCCGGCACCAGACACACATACGGTGCACATACATACATGCAGGCAAATGGTCATATACAGATAAATAAAATAAATGAATCTAAAATAAATTTAAACAAGATATAATAAAACTGAGTGTGGTGGTACACCTATAATCCTAAGACCCAGAAAGAGAAACAGGAGGATCAGGAATTCAGGGCTAGCCTTGGCAACATAGACAGTTCAAGGCTAACCTGTTTAGCTACAAGACATCCTGTCTATAATAAATAAATAAGTATCTTGTCCCAATTGTTTTAGAAGTTCTGTCCTTTCAATTAGTGACATATTTATGAAACTTAACATAGACACTAGGCTGTAAAGCAGTTCTCAACTACAATAAAAAAATTAGCTACACATAGATTAATGTCACTTAACTGTTGTTCAAGTAAAATAGGTTATATCTCTCCAATGGTACCATGCAGAGTTTTTTTCCGGTAGGGCTGAAGCTTCTACTTAGGCACCAGCTGGGCTAATCCATGTTTAATGAGATATGTCAGTGTTGTCTTCAGCAATAGAGCCTTACCATTAGATTGTGGAGAGCAACCAATAGCCTTGGAAATAACGTGAGTTGTTTGGGGATCTCCATGATATCCCTGCAGCCAATGACTCGGCTAGATGTACTCCAGCCCTGGCACTGGAGGTTTCATATGTGGCATAAGATGTGGAGTTGGGGTATTGTTTCCCTATTGTTATTTGGTGACTCCATATATATATATGTTTCTTATGTATATGTATTATAAAGCTTCTACAGTAGTAGGTTTCCATGTGACCCATCAAATGGCACTTAGTGTTACTTGTACCTCCCCGCATTCCCTCCCTTACCCCTTTCTTCTGTCTGCCTCCCCATTTACTCCTCCCACTTGTCTCCCCCCTACATCTCTGTAACTATTTACCCTTCTTTGGGAGATCCTCCCCTCCCCTCCAGTCCCTTACCTGATACCTAACCTCTGTGTCTATATGGATTATAGCACAACTATTGAAGGGTTAAAGGGGTTAAAAGGAAACACGCAATACTAGTCTTATTAGATCTGAATTACCTTACTCAGGATTATTTCTCTTCTAGCTCCATCTACTTACCTGCAAATGTCATAATTTTCCCTCTCTCCTTTTTAAATGCTTGAACGGTAAAGGTATGACATTTTTATTATTCACCCATCAGTTGATGGTCATTTAGGCTGTTTCCAGTTTCTAGCTATTATGAATAGAGCAGCTATAAACTTGATTGAATAAGTGTCCTTGTAGTAGGATGAAATGTGCTTCGAGTATATGCCTGAAAGTGCTCTAGCTGGGGCTTAGGATAGATTCTTATCTTCCTGAGAAACCACCACACTGATTTCCATAGTGGCTACCCAAGTTTGCACTCCCACCAGCAATGAATAAGTTTTTCCCTTTCCTCAAATCTTTGCCAGCATGAACTGTTACTTGTTTCACTGATCTTGGCCATTCTGACTGGGTTAAGATGAAATATCAGAGGTTTTTGACTTGCATTTTCCTAATGACTAAAGTTGTTGAATATAACATTTATTTAAGTGTTTCGGAGCCATTTGTGTTTCATCTTTTGAGAACTCTCATATTAGTTCTGTGTTCCCATCTTTTAACAGGGTTATTTGTTTTCTTGATGTCCAGTTTTTTCCCCCAGTTCTTTGTATATTCTAGTACTAACACTCTACGGGATGTGTGATTGGTGAAGATCTTTCCCCATTATTTAAGCTGCCAATTTTTCTGAATGGTGGTGTCCATTGCAGTACTGAATCTTTTTAGTTTCACAAGATCCCATTTATGAATTGTTGTTCTTAGTACTCATGCTATAGTTGTCCTGTTTAGAAAGCCTTTTTCTGTGCCAATTGGTTGAACTATGCCCCAGTTGGTCTTCTATCAGATTCATTGCATCTTGTCTTATGTTACTGATCCATTTGGGGTTGAGTATTGTGCAGGGTAATAAATATTTTATTTCCTCTATATGCAGTTTAACTAGCACCATTTGTTGAAGACATTGTCTTTTCTCCAGTGTGTATTTTTTGCTTCCTTTAAAAAAATTAGGTATCCATGGCTGTGTGAACTTATGTCTGTGTCTTCAGTTTTATTTAATTGATCAATGGGTCTGTTTTTATGCCAATACCATGCTGTTTGTATTGCTATAGCTCTATAGTACAACTTGAAGTCTATAATGATGGTACCTCCAGCAGTTCTTTTGTTACTCAGGATTGTTATACCCATCCTGGATTCTTTATGTTTGTATATGAAGCTGGAAATGGCTTGTTTACTATCTGTGAGGAATTGTGTTGGAATATCGATGGGGATTGCATAGAATCTGTAGATTGCTTTTGGCAGTATGGTCATTTTCACAATTAATCTTACCTATCCATGAACATGGGAAATCTTACTGCATTCTGATATCTTCTTCAATTTCTTCTTCAAAGTCTTAAAAGTTTTTATTATACGAATCTTTCACTTGCTTTGATAGAATTTTCCCAAGATATATTTTTCTGTTGTGAAAGGTATTGTCTCCCTGATTTCTTTCTTGGTCTGTCATTTGTATATAGAAAGGTTACTGATATTTTGTGTGTTGATTTTGTATCCTTCAACTTTTTGCTGAAAGTTTATCAGTGCAGAAGTTTTCTGGTGGCATTTTAAGGGTCTTTTCTATATCAGCTCATATCACCTGCAAATAAGATATTTTGACTTCTTCCTTTATTATTTTTATCCCCTTGATCTCTATTGATTTTTGATGACCTATGCAGACCTTGTCTGCTGGGATCTGAGGATGTGAAAAAATGCCTTGTGTACTACAGTTTAATACTATAGACATCATTACTTCAGTGTCAGTGTACTTTTATTCACAAATGTAACAAAGAAAGTAGTGATCCAAGGAAGGTTGTTTGAGTTTGGAGAAACCTGAATCAGAAAGACATGTTAATAAGTGCCAGTAAGCACATGTTAACTATTTGCAGAGTAGCCCTTCAGTAGACAGATTCATTTAAACACAGTCGTTTGACACATACTGTTTTAGTTAGGGTTTTATTGCTGTGAAGACAGACACAGTGACCATGGCAACTTTTCTAAAGGAAACCATTTAATTGGGGCTGGCTTACAGTTTCAGGGTTTAGTCCATTACCATCATTGAGGGAAGCATGGCAGTGGGCAAGTAGACATGGCGCTGGAGAAGGAGAGTTCTACATCCAGATTGGCAGGCGGCAGGAGGTGAATGAAGCAGGCCTAGTTTGAGCATATGAAACCTCAGGTGTTATTCTAATAGGTCTACTTTTATATGTTCCTTGGTTTTTGTCTTAGTTAGGGTTTTATTGCTGTCAAGAGACACCATGACCATCGCAACTCATATAAAGGAAACTATCTGATTGCGGCTGGCTTACCGTTTCAGAGGTTTAGTCCATTATCAGCACGGTGGGAAGCACGGAGCGTGCAGGCAGACACGGTGCTGGAAACGGAGTTGAGAGTTCCACATCTGCATTAGCAGGCAGCAGAAAGTGACTCAAACACACTTCCTCCAACAAAGCCACACCTACTTCAACAAGGCCCCGCCTCCTAATAGTGCTACTCCCTGGGAGCCTATTGGGGCCATTTTCTTTCAAACCACCACGCAGTATTTTTCCCTTGCAGCCTTCAGTAGCCTTTGCTTGTTATATACACTCGGAGTTTTGATTATTATATGTCATGGGGGAATTTCTTTTCTGGCCCTGTCTATTTAGTGTTCTATATGCTTCGTGTACCTTAAAGGTACCTCCTTATTTAGGTTGGAGACATTTTCTCCTGTGATTCTGTTGAAGTTATTTTCTGTGCCTTTGACCTGAGTTTCTTTTCCTTATTATTTGTAGGTTTGGTCTTTTCATAGTGTCCCAGATTTCCTGGGTATTTTGTGCCTGGATTTTTTTAGATTTAATGTTTTCTTTGAGTGAGATATATTTCTTATCTTTAACTCCTGAGATTCTCTCTTCATGTCTTGTGATTTGTTGGCAAGGCTTACCTCTGAGACTTTTGTTTGACTTCCTAAATTTTTCATTTTCAGTTTTATTTCTTTAGTAATTCTATTTCTACTTTCATGTATTGAATTCTTTTTGTTATTACATTCCACTGTTTCTGTTTTCTCAGACTTCATTAAGAAATCGGTTCATATTCTATTTATGGTCCTAGAACATATTCATTATTGGTAGTTTGAAGTCCTTCTCTGGTGGTTCAGGGCTACTGCATTTCTCAGGGTCTACTGTAGTAGGGTTACTCCATTTTGCACCTGGATTTTTTTAGATTTAACATTTAATCTGTCTGGTGAAGGCCTGCTGTCTTCGCTATTCATGCCTTGTTTTTGTGCTGATGTCTAGGTATTTGGGATTATGATGATTGAGGTGATTATATGTATTGGTATCTGATCTTGCCTTTGTTGGTTTCTGTTACCCTCTCTGGGTCTTGGAAAAGTGTGGCGGCTGTTGGTTTCTGTTACCCTCTCTGGGTCTTGGAAAAGTGTGGCAGCTGTTGGTTTCCTGTTAGGGCATGCTTCTGCAGGTGGGTGGCAGGGAGGAATAGAGACAGGCTAGGCGAGAATTCTGGGAGGAGATGTGGGAAAGAGCTATAGAACCCTGTCCACACCAAGAGACAAAGTCTCTAGGGTGTTGGAGGTGGGAGAAGGGGCTCTTGCAAGTAGGTTGCAGTAGGCCAAACACTATACTGGAGAGACAGGGATGAAAGAGCAAGGGGACCCTAGGTCTGAATCAAGAGTTGGGGTTTCCAGTGAATGGAGTTGAGGTGGAAGAAGAGGTACCTACAAACAGACTGCCAAAGGCCCGGGGTGAGAATGGAGAGGTCTTTAATGGAGAACAGGAAGGATAGTGGAAATTGACTACCTGAGTACCAGCCAGGTGTGGCCACAGGGTGTCCCAGGTAGAGAGCATTTTAGATATCAGCAGCTGACACAAGAAATGAAGATGAACCAGGAGAGAGGGATGGGTGGGTCCCAATGGAAGAGCTAACGGGGTCCCCACTAAGAAGTGGAGTCTCCAGGAAAATCAGGAGGGTCTTAAGTTTTAAGCAAACATTGGCTACGTAACAAAATCCAGCTATAAATAATAAATAAAAACAAAAAAGTGAAAAGAAATGCTTCAAACCAGGAATAATTTGATATCTATGTATCTATGTATCTATCTATGACATGTATCAATACCTGAACTATGTTAAGAAACAAGAAGCAAAAAGTAATCCAAAAGCAAAGTAGGCAAAAGACTAAAGCAAGGCCTTCACAGAAGAGAGAACTTAAATGGTCAATAAATGGATGTGTAGAGGGGGAAGAGTCATGAAAGCTAGAGATAACCCAGTCATAATAAAAAAGTAAATAAAGTAATCTAAGAATTAACTGTGATTGTGTAAATAAATAATACAGCAAATACTACTAGCACTAAAGAGTGCACACAGAGTACTTACGATGTTACATGGTTTTGACTGTGGCTGCTATACTGCCTGCAGGTTTAAAATGATCCTCTGTGACAGGGCTTTTCCACCCTCCTAATGCTGCGACGCCTAAATACGGTTCGCATGTCGTGGTGACCTCCAACCACGGAGTTATTTTTGTTGCTACTTCATGACTCTGGCTTTGTTACTGTCATGAACTGTACTGTAAAGGTCTGACATGCAGATGGTCTTAGGTGGCCCCTGTGAAAGGTTTATTTGACTACCTTCGAGAGCCACAAGTTGGGAACTGTTGTTGTTCCGTGATAGCACGGAACACCTGAGCACTACTCGCTGACAAGACACTGAACTGTACCAAGAAGTGGGGTTGGTAATATGAAACTGACCACATGGCATATGGGCCTTTGGACTGGCTTGTGGGAAGAAGGTGGAAGAGTTTGGCACTTTGGCTTAGAAATATCCTAGAATGCTGTGAGCAGAGTTTCATTGGCCATTCTGGTGGGAACTTAGGAATCAAAAACACTGAGAGAAACGTGGTCTCTGGGGGTCTGGCTTGTGCGGTTTCCGGCAGGAACAAATACTTTCACAGGCACCGTTGATGGGGGCAATTCATTTAGTCATCTGACATTGTGGCCAGGAATTTGGCCTTCTTCCGTTTGTATCTTGCGGACCTCAGCAATGCTGAATTTAAAGATGATGGACTAATTCATTAGGCGGAGGAGATTTCAGGCTGGTGCTGAAGAAGCAGCTGTAACTCAGAGAGGGCTCAGCACTGTAGAGGCCCCTGAAGCGCTGGGAGATGGGCAGGGCAACCTACTCTTCAGCACTCTACTGCCAATTGTGGTGCTCCAAATTCACTGAAAGGAGGAAACGCTAAGCTGAAGGAGGCAGCTGGGAGAGTGTTTCTCCAGGGTCAGCACGCAGGAGCCAATGCAGCTGTGGCTCACAGAGGGGAACGGGGACAGGCTGTTTTCTACTTGGGAACACAGCATGGCAGTATCTTTTCATGTTCTGTTGGTTCTGGAGGCATGGCAAATGCAAGGTTGAGGAAATCACTTGATGTGTTGCATAGGTTATGTCAACTTGACACAAGCTAAAGTCAGCTGAGAGGAGGGAACCTCAATTGAGAAAATGCTCCCTTAAGCTTGGGCTGGAGGCATTCCTGTAGAGTATTTTCTTAATTAGTGATTGATGAGGGAGGGCCCAGCCCATTGTGGGTGGTGCCATTCCTCAGCTGGTGGTCCTGGTTCTATAAGAAAGCAGGATGAGTAAGCCACAAATAGCAAGTGAGTAAGCAGCATCTCTCCATGGCCTCTGCATCAGCTCCTGCCTCCAGGCTCTTGCCCTATTTGAGTTCCTGTCCTGACTTCCTTTGATGATGAACAGTGATATGGAAGTGTAATCTAAATAAGCCCTTCCCTCCCCAAGTTGCTTTGGGCATGCTGTTTTATCACAGCAATAGAAACGGTCACTAAGATGCTTGAGGTCAGGCAATGTCTGGCAGTGTTAGAAACCCTGCAGAAAAGCTTCAATTATGATGGAGATGCCAGGACCATAGGAGCTTGGCTGAGGAGAGCTGAAAGAATATAAAAGAGCCATCCCAGGATGGAATTTCTGTGTGCTGACGGCAGCAGGGCTGAAGGAGTAAGGTGACTCAAGCGTTTTGGAGCAGGTTGATTACATTATAAACTCCAGATCCTGGACATGGAGCTGAAAGAGTTTCCTCATTGGATTTCAACCTGGTTTAAAGGGATTGCTCCCTGCTATGTTCCAATTCTTCAATTTTGAGATAGGAATGTTTACTCATTACTGAAAACAACAACAAAAACCCTAGTAATGTGTTCTTTATTGTGGCTATTAGTAAATTATGTCTTTCAAGAAAATTTTTTTCTATATGTTTTAAAGTTATTTATTGGCATGAAGTTGTTCATTATATTCCTTATTCTCATCCTCTTTCTCCCCTACTTCCCTTCCCTATTTCTCTCTCCCCGCTGTCTTTCTTCAGTCTCATGTAGCCCAAGCTGATCTTGGACTTTCTGTGTAGTCACAGATGACCTTGAACTTCAGATTTCCCTGCTTCCACCACAGTGCTGCTGTTACAGGTGTGTGCCCCCGCCCCAGCCCCAGCAAGCGTATAAAATGCTTTGTGGATGATAGGCAAACATTCAATAAGCCAGACTACATCCCTGATGCTTTTTACTTGCCTTGCTTTCCTCATTGATTGGTGATCCCTGATATGTTGTCAAGGTTGGCCTGGAACTTGTGGGCTCAGGTGATTTTTCAGCCTCCAGAGCATGAGCGTGGCACTATGCTTTACTGTTCTTTTAACACACTTGGAATTTAAAGCTATGTCTCCCTTTCATTCTTCACGTTGTAATTATTTCTTTTGTTTTGTTTTCCTGATCAATCTTTTTAGAACTTTATAAATTTTATTAATAATGTCATTGTTTCACTGAATTTTTGGTTCTTGTGCTTTTCATCTAATTGATTGCTGTTTTCTATAATTTTCCTCTTCTGCTTATCATGGGAAATATGCTTCCTTTTTAAATATTTTAAGGTGAATTCTTAATTTGAGACATTTATTTTCTGGGGTAGAGGGAGATATTGGACATTCAACCAAAAAGCTATACCTCAGTCACCACCATGTTCTAATAACAACCCTTTAATGCTCTAAATTTTCCTGTATGCATATTTTAGCTATATTACACAAACTTGTATGTTTCTCTTCATTTTCTTTCAATAAATCTCTTGTAAATGTTTTTTGACTTGTGTTTTGGGATTTGTAAATATTTGATGATCATTCCAAACAGTTTCTAGAAATCATCTTTTATGACTAATATCCAATTTTGTTTTAGACAGCAATATTTCATATAATCTCAACCTCATAAATTTATTGCAATATCTTATGAGGTACAATATAATCCATCTTGATGAAATTTTTTTTTGTACTTGCAGGTAACATGGCACTTTCTTCGGTTGGGTATAATGTTCTATAATAATTCTATCAGATTTTGACAGTGCTGTTCAAGTATTCTACATCATTACTTGTGCTAGGTGGTTTTTTTTGTCAAGTTGACACAAGACAGCATTATCAGGGAAGAGGAGCCTCAATTGAGAAAATGCCATCAGATTACCTATAGGCAAGTCTGTAGGCATTTTCTTGGTTAGTGATTGATGTGGGGGTGAGGCTAATCCTGGGTAGTCCTGAGAAGTATGACAAAGAAGGCAGAGCAAGCCGTAGGGGACAAGCCAGTAAGCAGCATTTGTCCATGGCCTCTTCTTCAGTTTCTGTCTCCGGGTTCCTGCTTGAGTTCCTGCCCTAATTTCTTTCAACTATGGACTATGATGTGGAAGTGTATAAGCCAAACAAACTCTTTCCTCCCAGGTTGATTTCATTATTATTTTTTTTTATCACAGCAATAAGAAGCACACTGAGATATTACTCCCTTCATTTCTCTTTTTTAAATCATCAATTATTTTAATAAACATTTAGTATTATTTGGTCCACTTGATGAACTGATATTTCATTATTATGAAATATCCCTTTTAAATTCCTGGTACTATTTAGGATTCTTTAATATATATATATATATATATATATATATATATATATATATATATATA
>NW_026596143.1:13331826-13334681 GCF_907164565.1 Psammomys obesus | reverse complement strand
ATATATATATATATATATATATATATATATATATATATATATATATATAGACAGGGTTTCTCTGTGTAGCCCTAGCTGTCCTGGACTCCATTTGTAGACTAGGCTGGCCTTGAACTCAACGTGGTCTAGCTGCCTCTGCCACTCCAAGTGCTGGGATTAAAAGCATGTAACACTACACCTGGCTCTTTAATATTTTTTACTTGATACTAATACTGCCAGCCCATCATTCTTGTAGTTTACCTGGCATATTCTAGTGTTTACCTGGCATATCCTTTTTCATTCATTTACTTAATTCATATCTTTCTATCTAGAATGTATTCCTTGTAGATAAGAATTTGGTCCATGCACTTATAGCCAATCCAATAATCCCTTCCTTCTAATTGTATATTTTGATCATTTGTATTTAATATAATCATCAATATGGTTGAGTTTAAACATATATCTTGCTACAATTTTCTGTTTTTCTCATGTATTATTCTCTTTATTTCTTCCTTTTGCTGTTTTTGGATTCCGTTTTATTTTCTATTAGCCTATTTCACTTTATCTCAATTTTATTATTTTTACTTGTTCTGGAGTTTCACATATGCACTTTTAGCTCATTATAGTCTCCCTTTAAGTACTATTACTCACTAAATATATAGTATAGGAAACTTAAGACAGCTATTCCCATCCCTAGAAGAAGCTCACCCATTTTGCCTCTACATAAATTTGTTTATTTGTGTATATGCTTAGAAAATGTTTGTCTTACTGGTTGGGATCAGTTGGCCAGTCAAATATTAATACCTACATTGTGCTCCCAGATAAGACAGACACATTGCTAGCAAGAAAGGCTTACATTTTTATCTGTTAAACTCTAAGAAACATGAACAGTGCGGATGCTTTTCATGTCCAAATATTTTTTTATTTTTAGAACTACCTACTCCAAAAGGTAAGTGTTCTCTTCTTTCCAAACATGGGGAAATTGAGTGTTCTGTGGTTATGTAAAATGACTAAACCACAGAAAGGCAAAGTCATCATTAGAATTCAGGTTTTACCAAAAGCCAATGATTTAAATCTTTAATTTTTCCCTTTCATTACATATGTTTGTGTATGTATGGTTATTTTCCTATGCATGAACACATGACATTTCAAAAATGGAAGTTAACAATGTTTTAAAAATTAACCAATCTGGTTTTAGAAATGGAAGCAAACACAGTATAAAGGAATTAAAGTTATATAAATCTCAATAGTAAAAAAAATAACATGTTAATATTTTCATGTATTCCTTCATTTTCCAGTAAATTGTCTCTTGTGAACTACTGTGTGGGTGCTGGGAACTGAACATAGGTCCTCCTCAAGAGCAGTGTGTGCTCCTAAGCACTGAGCCAGGTCTCCAGCCCCTCGACTATCCTTTTTACAATCCAGGCTTATAATATACAAGATTTTAAAGTATGGCCAAGAAAAGTTTGAATGGATGATAGAAGGAGCTTGGTGACAAGGATTTGCCATTCAAATTATCTACAGGTTTCAGAGAGCCAGAGAGTAGTCACTCAACCTCCCTGTCCGTTCATAAGGTCATCAAAACTGTGCAAGTCTTAAAGCCTGTGCCCTTTCTGATACGTGAGTTACCCTGTTTGTTTGTTGCACTTCAATGTATTTACATCACTTATATAACGAACAAACTTTCAGCCACATTCTTCAGAGAGAGGAAGGATAGCAACTAAGTCTGATTAAAATCTTTTGTGCATCGCAGTGGAAATATATGTTTGAAACATATATATATATATATATATATGTATATATATATTTATATATATAAACATCTAGCAGGTAAATAAGGCTTGAGGAAATTCCAATTGGTATAACAGACTTGATCTTGAATTATTAAACTCCCAGAGAATTTATTATCAAATTTTAAATGAAGTTTTAGTTGCACCCAAAGTAACAGTCATTTTTAAACAGGGGAGTTTCCTGGGAGAGTGTCAATGGAAGTTTACAAGTGTTGCTGAAGGCAAAGAGCAAAAGTGAGCTGCAGTTGGAATGCCAAATTCAGTTTCCTCCCAATTTAGACAGTTGTGGCACTGAGTGAAATCATGTTAGAAATTCACAGCACCTTGTTGATCAGAATCCTTTCTTTGAAAGTGATCTGTCTGTGAGAGCCCCCAGTCATTGAACCTTACAATACAATGTTATTAACTTGCCTTGAAAGCATTTTATCAAATTATACTTAATCATACATTCCACATTTCACTGCCCCTATTTTTTGTATAAATCCTTAAGATTTTGTTTCTGTTTCTTTTTCTTCTTCTTCATTCTTTTTCCTTTTTCTTCTCCTTCTTTTCTTCTTTTTGTGTCAGGGTCTCAAATAGCCTACACTGACCTCAAACTCTTTTGCCAAGATGACCTTGAATTCAGCTTTTCCTCTTGCCTAAACCTCCCAAATGTTGGGACTACAAATGAATGTCATCATGCCTGGCTCCAAATTTTAATATAATTGAATTTCCCTTTTTTTTTCTTAAGAGATTTCTTCAACATTTCTAGTAATTCTGTTCATACTAAATTGTCATAGCTTGTGTGTCTTTGAAAATATTTTATTTTACTTTCATTTCTGAAAGATTTAAGGATTCTAGGTTTAGCCGGCGGTGGTGGCACACACCTTTAATAGTAGCACTCAGGAGGCAGGGGCAGGTGGATCTCTGTGAGTTTGAGGCCAGCCTGGTCTACAGAGGGAGTTCCAGTATAGCCATAGCTACAGAGAAAACATAACTAAAAAAAAAAAAAAACCTAAATAAATAAATAAATAAATAAAGTAAGAAAGAAAGAAAGAAAGAAAGAAAGAAAGAAAGAAAGAAAGAAAGAAAGAAAGAAAGAAAGAA
>NW_026596143.1:13318665-13331816 GCF_907164565.1 Psammomys obesus | reverse complement strand
GAAAGAAAGAAAGAAAGAAAGAAAGAAAGAAAGAAAGAAAGAAAGAATTCTGAGTTTAGCTGGTTGTGGTGGCACACGCCTTTAATCCTGGAAACTTGGGAGGCAGAGGCAGGTGAGTTTGAGGCCAGAGTTCGTGTTCCAGTACAACCAGAACTACACAGAGAAACCCTGTCTCAAAAATAAATAAATAAATAAAAGAATCCTAGGTTTATTGTTAATTTTTCAAGACTTTATATGTGCTTTGGTTTTATCTGTGTGGTTTCATGAGAAGCCTGATGTCGTTCCCATCTTTGTTTACTTGTTCCTGTGCCTCTTTCCTCTGGTGGATGTTAGGCAGTCAACAACTTTACTATAATGTAATTCTTAAATGCTTTCCCCAATTCTGATGTTGTATGATAGAGAAGGCTAGCAGGCCGTGGTGTAGTCCACATTTTCCCTCTACTTGAATTGCAGGTTGATAATTTTATTATGTTTGTGGTTCTTTCAGTTTTTGATTTTTTGCTACAATATAGGGAGAGCTAACTCATCCTCGCTGTCATGAGAACGTACACTCCTCGGGAATAAGGCCTAAGTTATTTCAAGATCTTTCCTTCCAGCCTAGTTCCACGTGGGCTCTACTTCCCATCTCAAAGAAGCCTGGGAATTGTTTTGCCTCCCCCTTTCAGATGGTTCTTTTCTTCAGTTAGTTTCCAATTAGCTTCTTCTCAAATGTGTGAGAAGAGTACTTTCCCAAACAGTCAGGAAAGACCTTACAGTTGATATCTGGGCAGCATCTACCTTTCTAGTTCTCTGCCCTTCACTGCAATGGGATATTTGTGTTTTCAAGGCAGCAATATTTCTTGAGCTTCTGGGGCCTGGAAACTACGGAAATTATGACAAGACACTACGTGTGGGCAATTGTATGGTTCAGTTTGTTTTTCTTACCTTACATATATCACTGCCCTGCACTGTCTATTGCTCAATGTCTGAAACAGTGTCTACAAATTGTCCCATCTATTCTGTCAGTTTCTCCATTCGTACAAGGGAGAATAAATCTACCCATGATACTCAGTCATGGCAGCAGCAACTGTTCTTGCCAAATTTATCTTGCCCTCAGAAATTCAGGATTACTGAGGTGTGGAATCTCGGGCCCTCGTGCTCTTAAGTAGTCGGGTGATCACAATGCACAGCTGCTACTGGATGCTGTGTCTTGATACCTCAGAAAGTCTTGCTCATATTTAGATAAAGGTCAGGTGCCTATATACATACACACATACGCATATACATTTTAAATCACGATTTCTTGTTCCAAGAATGAGGAGAATAGCCAGAGAGTCAGCTGAGAACAATTAGGGTAGCTTAGACAGAATATGAAAAATGTGATGAAATCAGCACAGGGTAAGAAGGTGTAAATTGGTACCTTTGTCTCTTGGAGTAAGTCTAGACAGAAGTCCATCATCTAGAGTTTGTTTCTGAATACAGGCAGCTCTGGGTTACACAGACACCAGTGAGAATGGTGTCTGTTCAGAGGAGTTGAAGAGACAGCAGGGGTGGGCAGATTCCCAGAGATAAAGAAAGAAAGAATGACTTGGCCCAAAATTTTGCCTGTTTTTTTTTTTTCCCCTCAAATCATCTGCCAAATTCTGAAGCTGTACAAGAAAGTGGCTAAGAAGCCAAGTAGAGGGACTAGAGAGAAAATTAACTAAGAGAAGGCTCAGGGGTTGAGTACTTGCTGCTCGATTAATGAAGACATGGGTTCTATTTCACAGAACCCATGTCACAGAACCCATGTCAGGCAGCTTAAAACCACCTGTAACTGCCACTCCAGAAGATCCAATGACTTCTTCTGATCCCCATGGGCACTCATACATATGAATGCATACACATACACAAAAATGTAAAATGATAATTAAAAATGATAAACATTTTTTAAAAAGACATGCGGAAAAGCAGAATGGCATTTTTAGGAGACTTGTGGATACAAGGAAAGAGGATTAGAGTGAAGCATCCGCTAGGATGGAAGGTGCTGGAAGAAAAAAAAAAAACCAAAAAACATGTCTCCCAGCCAGAGCCCTGATAAGCCAGAGCACTTATGGAAGCATGAGCAAAAGAAATGAGCGAATCCATGATAAAATACAGCTTTGGGTGAAGCCAGTCTGTGACACATAAGGAAGGGCCTTACCTTAACTGCCTTGCAGAAGACAAGCATGTGTGGATGTGTGGAAAGCTGGCAAGAGCCTATACATACTTAAGTTTCCACTATAAAATTAGCAGGCAGGACAAGAGTCAGAGCACATGGTAGAAAGAGGGGAAAATGGCAAAAACCATAACCACAGACGGTCCAGCAATCACAGGAATTGGTAAGAGCTTTAAAATAAGGGAGATTGGTGTGTTCAGGGAAATAGATGCAAAGGTAGAGAAACACACAGAGAAAGAATTTCTCCGAACGAATAGGATTTTTCTAATCACCTGATAATTTGGCAGCTTAAAATATGACCAAAATTAAGAACTGAATAGGTTTAACATCTTGCTAGAAAATACACATATTGTCTTAGTTACTTTTCTATTGTGATAAAACACCATGACCAAAAGCAACTTGGGGAGAAGAGAGTTTATTTTCGCTTATTACACTTTTAATTTATTATACCTCCAGGTAATAGTCTGACAATGAGGGAAGTAAGGGCATAACCCAAACAGGGCAGGAGCCTGGAGGGGAGCAGATTCAAGGGCCAAGGAGAGTGTGGCTTGCTGGCTTGCTTCCCATGGCCTGCTCACCCTGATTTCTTATGAAGCCCAGATTCCCCATCCCAGAGGTGGCACTGCCTCATGAGCAAGCCCCTCCCGTATCAAGTCACGCAAATCACGCACCACAGGCCGGCCTACAGGCCAGTCTGGTTGGGACTATAGGCCTGGCTAACCTGGACTCATTATGTAGAGCAGGCTGACTGAACTCACAGAAAATCTCCTGCCTCTGTTTCCCAAGTGCTGGGATTAGAGGCATGTACCACCAAGCCCAGGCAAGGTGGAGGCATTTTCTCAATTGAGGCTCCCTTTTCCAAAATGACTCTGGCTTGTGTCAAGCTGACATAAAACTAGGTAGCACACATACATAAGAGGTGTGAAAAAGAAGAAAGTAGGAAGAAAAGATGTGCAGTGAAAAATCTGCCTATATATAAACTGTGTCCTCAAAGAAAAAGAAATATAAGAGATTGTAACTGAATTTTCCTAAAACAGAGACAAAATATGAAGCACAGATTTGGAGGAACTTCATGGATGTTGCCTGTTTCATTTATGAGCGTATGAGGGGTGGATACAAGAAAAAAACTCATTTGAGTAAAACTTTTAAAAATTAAAAGACAAAAGGAAAACATAAAAAAAAAAAATCAGGACACCCAACTATTTGAGTTTCCTCAGAGTTCCTGCTGAGAGTGGATTCCAGCACTTTGCAGAGACACTGAACCTGGGGATGTGCAAGTCCTCCAGATTGGAGTGTTTTTTTGGAGCATCACCTATCATACCTCAGGCGGATGTCATTTCCAGATTCTTCATAGAACTTAATATGATGTAAATGTTAGGTAATTACCACGTTGTATCATTTAGGCAATAATGACAATGTCTGTAGTCTGTGAGCATTCACGTAGCAGTGATTTCCCACAGTATTTTTCACCCATGTTTAGTTCAGTCTCTGGAGGTAGGAGTCACAGAACCTGCAGCTTGGCCAGAGCTGGCTATGTTTGCAAGAGAGAAAAGGGATGTGGGAAATCAGAAGATAATGGAAAGACACTGTTAAAAGGCAAAGGATAAAAACAGAGACAAACTTTGCCAAACAGAACCTAGCACAGATATGAAGAATAATAACATTTATAGGAAGCAAACAGAGGGCAAATTTGTCACCAGCACAACTGCCCTACACAAAGGAATTGTTCCAAATGGAAGGAAAAAATTCCTTGTACACATATAGAAACACACACTGGAGGAGAGAATGAGAGAACAGCATGGAAGATTAAACTGTTGGTAAGTGTAGCTGAGTGTAGACTGTACAGACTAATACAGTAACTGTAAAGTCTTATGTAACTTAATATATGCACAATTGATGTTCATGACAATAATAAACAAAATTGACATGGGTAGGTTGACAGAAAATGTCTGTTTTAAAATATACAGAAAATTGTTTATTCTGAGTCAAACATGGGGCTTGAAAACGGATTCAGGTTACTCTCAATGACATGTTTTACTGTGGAAGAGGATAGTCAGAGAACATTAGAATGTTAGAAAGTCATAAATTAATATATATATCAAATTCATTGATGTGCTGGGCGTCCTGGCTGGCTAAAATAATTTGTGGAGCTCTCTTTTATGAGTTTCAGATGTCATAGCATTTAGCTTCAGAGTTGGTGGAGAGTAGAGGTCTGTTAAGCTTATCGATACAATCTGAGAAATTTACCTAGTAGAACCAGAACAGATAGACAATTTATGGTAATTGGCCACCAAAGGGCGTAAGATAGCCGGAGATAATTTTACTGAGTGACATTCCATCTCTCTACAATCCCTAGAGACTAGTTACTTGATGTCTAGTGTTCAGCAGAGTCTTTATTAAGAAGGTTACAGTAGGAACCAGAGAAGTAAAAAGGGACCATCAGTGGGGAGGGGGAGGAACAACAGAGAAAGGAATAATAAGACACAATCGTGGGAAAAGGGCGAGGGAGGAGAAGGGAGATTAATATAGACTGCAATGTCCAGCATGGCTCCAGGGACAGGCATGACTGGAACGTCGAGGGAATGAAGAAAGACAGATACATGCCGCATAGAATATCCAGAGTCAGGTGGGCTGGGGAAACCTTAGCACCATGGAAGCTCAGGGGGGCTTCACAAGGAGGTGGGGTTATTACATACAGATAAATGAGGCAGGGTTTTTGTGTCCATCTGGGCCAAGGAGACAGGTTTACCTGATCTTGGTAGGTCCCAGCTCTGTAGAGGAACTGTCTTCAGGCCACAAACATGCAGTGGGAAGAAAACTATGGCAGAAACTCCTACATACACTCTCAGTATCCACAGCAGAGGAAGGCTTTGCCGTTCCTTCATCAGTCTGAGGTCCTTGACAGAGCCATGTCAGTGTCAATAGCACATTCAGAGACAGAGAGAGGAGGGCAAAATACAGTAAGGATGTCTGAAAAGGTCACAAGGAATCATGTTTTATCTACTTGCGATTATGTATTTTATAGTATATGTAATTATATATATATTATATATTTGTTTACATATAAACAAACAAACAAATATTAGTCAGGATTTCAATTACTTCGACAAAACACCATGAACAAAAAGCCAGTTGGGGATGAACAGGTTTATTCAGCTTACAATTTCAGATCCATAGTCCGTCATTGGAGGAAGTCAGGACAGGAACTCAGACAGGGCTGGAACCTGGAGGCAGGAGCTGATGCAGAGGCCATGGAGGGGTGCTGCTTACTGGCTTGATTCCCATGGCTTGCTCAGCCTGCTTTCCTATAGAACCCAGGTACCAGCCCAGGGATGGCACCATCTACCATGACCTGGGCCCTCCCCACACTGATCACTGACTGCTCTTCCAGAGGACCTGGGTTCAATTCCCAGAACACACATGGCAGCTCACAACTGAAACTCCTTCCTCTCTGATGACTACTTGTGTTAAGGTGACACACAAAACCAGCCAGTACATGTATACACATAAATATAATTTAAATACAAATTTTCAACCTGGGCTGACAATGCTTGATGCCAAGAGCCATAAACTATCTCATACCAGGCATGAGAAGCCCCTTTTGAATTGTTGGTCAGGGCTTTCCAAAAGGTTCCTAAAACATACAGCCTATTGCTGTTGCCCTTGATGGTCTCCCAGAGGTTGAAGATAAATCCCCCATTGTTACAGAAACCATGCACTTTGGACACAGGACCTGCAGGATCAGAGCAGGATCTGACCCAAAAACCTTCTCTCCAAGTACTAGCTTTTCTGTTCCAAGGGAGGGATATGGTCCTATCCAGCTACAACAATGATCTGCATGGCACTATATACATAAGGATGCAGTAAGTAGTATTTATACCTTCGTGGTAACCAGCAGCTTTTTAAGACCTACTCGACAAGAGGAAAACTATGCCTGGTACTGGGAATCTAATCAACAATCAAGAGCTAGTAGAATCACGGATCTTAGAGGAGAATCTACAAGGGCTCATGTATTTTAATGTTTGGTCCCCAGTTGCTGTGGGACGGATTAGGAGGTGTGGTCTTGCTGGAGAACGCTGTGTGTCACTGGGAGTGGGCTTTGAGGTTTCAAAAGCAGAAGTGGTAAGATTTTAAGAGCTAGAAGGACAGGAAGTTTGCTGTGAGATTATATCTCCTAGAAATGTCAGAGAATCTATACCCCTAAGTCTCATCCTCATGGCTGCTTAAATGTGAACTGAACAAGGTTGACACCAATAGACATGATAACATGGAAGGGAAAAATCTCATGGGGTCCTAACCCTAGACAAAAAAAAACTATAGACAACTAAGGAATGCTGAGAGTGGGAGATAGCCTTCCCAAATACCGCCCAAATTGGTTATCCAATTTATTTACTTTCTTATGTGTATGTTTCTGTTTGTGTGAATGTCCAATGCCTTCAGAGCCCAGAAGATGATACTGGATCCTCTGGAGCTGGAGTTATAGGCAGTCATTAACTGCATCACAAAAACTCAAGTTGAGTCTTTGTTAACTATGGAGAGAATGGAATGTTGCTGGTCCAAAGACAAATTGAACTCAAGTCGTCTACAAGAGGAACAAGTGCTCTTAACTGTTGAGCCATACTTTTATCTCCTTTAATTGAAATTATTTTAATGAACTCAAAAGAAGGCAAGATAGAACAAAAGATACCAAATGGATGAACCAGACTAAAAGGAAATGTGTAGTAAGTATAAGTCTAAATTTTACCAGTTACTGTACCACATGTAAATGTACTAAAAAGACTTCTAGTGAAAACAGGCTAGTCTTTTTGACTTTTGGATTGACCTGGAATGCATAAAACACAAATTCCAAGAATAGCCGAAAAGCAGGAACTTCTAGAGTGATTGATTTAAGGTGTGAATGAGAACTCCAGGAGAGATGCTGGATCTGGAGAGACTTGAGGAACTCACTAGAACTCTAGTTCTGCAGAGAGAATGGAATGTTGCTGGTCCAAAGGCTAATTACCTTATCTTGAGCTAGATTTAGGAACAGCCATTCCTTGCCTACAAATATGCTGTGACTAATAGATAAAAATCTTTTGAAATCTTAACTTTTTAGACTACTAACATCCATCAAGCCAAATGCTAAGAATGTCATCAGATAGCATCTGAGGCCTATCGAAAAGCTTCTCCCATCTTGCTGTAACCACTTCTCTCAAGTACAGTACGCACCAATGTATTTTAAACTTGTCTTGATTTCTGACTTTGTTCTCTAAAACTTACAAAACGCCACCAAACTGCTTCCACATTTGGAGCATGGAATTAGGGGTAACCTAAATCTGTGTTCCCAGGCTGTGGTCATTCAGAACCGCTCCAGAAATAAACTAACTCTTATTCCCTTTAAGATTAGAGCTGTTTTGTTTTTATTGATAATTATGGAGCCACAACATGGACCTCAGAGAATGATCTGTTTTTTACTGGATGAATCACCTGAATGGAAGCCAGGTACCTGCACGGACTCACTGAGACCAGACCATCTGTTATTTCCTTAAGTGGATTGTTGGTGAGTTCTTTCCTGGGCTCTGGACCTCCCATAGTTTAGGATGGTCCATTTCTTTATTCTGAGATGGTTAATTTTAAGGATCCTAATCTGGTAGCTACCTGTTCTATCTGCTTTCAAGCATTTCACTTAAGGTGTCTAGGTTTTTGTTTGTTTTGTTTTTTTTTTTTTTTTGAAAGAATTTTAAGGTCTAGACATTTAGTTGAGTTTTGCTTGTTTGCTTTCAGATCTCTAAAGGCAATTTGGTTTTTGATTTTTGAAATTTTGAAGGCAGTTTGTTTTTTGTCTTGGTTTCATCTTTGAAATATTTTGAATTGTTATCATTTGGCCTTTGTTTCCTGACACTCCTCCTCAGATACCCAATTCTGACTTTCCCCATGCTCCTCCTGTGGCTCTGTCAAGCCTGAAGCTTAGGAATTATATGAGAGCCTGATCATAAAGACACCAAAGAGGCACTTGTTCCCTCCCACCAAAACCATCAGGGGAAACACCCCATAACATGCAATGACCTCCGGTCTAATAGAGAAACAAACAAACCCCATTGCTGGGTCAGAAGGAACTTTATTGGTTTTCCTAGAGAAACACATACATATAAGGGATTGACTGGTCATCTGGTATCTTGAACACTCATACATTTGTGTAAACAATCAAGATAACCTGAGGTCCAGTGGGAGAAGATGGTGATCTTAGGCTCAAAGCTGAGAAAACCAATCCCAAAAGTAGCACACAAAACAACCCCAAAACACATTGTCTCTAATCAGCACAGACAAGCAAGTTTTCAGGAATATATATATATATTACACACACACACACACACACACACACACACACACACACACACACACACGTTTCCAAAAGGGGAATGTTTGGAGATAAACCACTACCAATGAAAAACCACAGCATTCAATTTAAAGGGAATGAGAGAGAAGTTAATTCTGGAGCCATTCTGAGTGACTGGTCCAGGAACACAGATTTACCAATTCCATGTTCCAATGTGGAAGCAGTTTGGTGAAGTTTTATAGTTTTAAAGAACAAAGAAAGTTATAAATCAAGGCAAATCTAAAATACATTAGTGGTTTTATCACAGTTACAGCAAGATGGGAGAAAGTTTTCTATAGGTCTAAGGTGTGATCCGGTGACATTCTTAGCTTTTGTGCTGATAAAAGCTAACAGCCTTTTTTTGTTTTGTTTTTCGAGACAGGGTTTCTTTGTGTTGGCTTGGATGTCCTGGACTAACTTTGTAGACCAGGCTGGCCTCAAAAATCAGAGATCCACCTGCCTCTGCCTTCCTGTGTGCTGGGATCAAAGGCGTGGGCCACCATGCCCAGCTGCTGGTAGCCTTTTAAATTAATAAATTACAAAAGGTTTTATCAATTATTCACAGGATATTAGCTCTGACACATGGGCAGGCAGAGAATGGCTGTTCCAGGGCTAAAACTAGCCCTGGGTTAGGCAGTTAGTCTCCAGACCTGTAACATTCCAGTCTCTACTGTGCTGCAGTTCTAATCAGCCAACCAGTCCCTGCAGACACAGCTTCTTTCCAGTGCTCAGTCACAATTCTCCCTGGACACCAAGGATCGCATGTTGTGCACTTGGGGATTGCATGCTATTTATTAGGTATCATAAGGTCCTCACAGATCAGAAGGCTGACTCATAGGATGTGATACAGATGAGTCTGAGGCGTGTGCAGGCAGCAGTCTTTAGGAGAGATGACCACCTGGTAAAGCCATTAATATACTCCAGACCACATTAAAGCTATTAGCCATCACAATCCAGATGTTTTCCCCTTTTTATCTGACATATTTACTCGGGACACATAACAGCACTACTAGATATGAGCGCAATCAAGAACACAGTGTGACCTGATGGAGGGAAGGCCACAGATGAAGGCCACATGAATCTAAAATGACAAAAACTGAGACTTAGATTGGCTATGCTTCCCTCATCTTTACAGTTCCGTGCACTCGCTGAGCTACCTCACCAACATTTAAATGCTCAAAAATGCAACTCTGGAAGGAGCCACTGTACTATCGGTTTTCCTCTTTTTAACTAGTAAAATACAAATGCTGTTCAATTATTTTTTTACATCCTGGCTAAGTGTTCTATAGTACATTTCAAATACAAGAAACATCAGTACTTAAGGCATAAAACATCAAGGATGTCATTAGAGATTGGTGTCTTTTATATAACTTGGATAAAAAGGGTTAACACAACTCTTTGAGGTTCTCTAGATAAAGTGGAGCTCAAGTTTAATTGAAAAACATGAGTTTTTAAAAAAATCCATATATATATATGTATACATACAAACACACACATATACAAGATAGAAATATTAAATATCACAAAGCCTTTTTAGATAAAAACAATTCTGTTTGGAGACTTATGCCTATTTAGAATATTCCTAGTAAAATAAGTAGTCATGTGAAACTTGCTTTAATGGACAAATATTTAAATCTGTTTATATAATTTGGTCTATTAGATAAACAAATAACACATATCTTGTAAGAGAGTTTTTTTTTGTTTGTTTTTTTGAGATAGGGCTTCTCTGTGTAGCCTTGGCTGGCCTGGAACTCACTATGTAGACCAGGCTGGCCTTAAACTCACAGAGCTCTGCCTGTCTCTGCCTCACAAAGTGCTGGGATTAAAGGTATGTGCCACTACTTCCTGGCTTGTAGGGACTTTTAACTGTGATAACTAAAATTAAAATCAGAGTCTTCACCTAAGGATAAAGAAAACCAGATGATTTTATCAACTAAAGGGAAAAATCCATGACATCAGAGTCCATTTCGACAGTTCAGGACCGTACCAAGTGCTTCTAACTCAGTGCTGGACAGGAAGCTCGAGGAGCGGGCTCTCTCACTCCTTCTGAGAACACATTTCTGTGCACCTAGGAAATTAGTGATGATATTCAACTCCACTGACAATCAAGTACCCTAAGTAACTAAGCATCCCTCTCACCTTTTGTTTCTTAAATACGTCTGTAGTTAAAAAAAAATCATCTATATTTAATATTCCACCTGGTGAATTTCCAAGTGATAATACTGTTAATTTTAATGAAGTTACAAATGAAGAAATTATGTCCCAGTCACTCAGAATGGACCCAGAATAAACTCTTATTCCCTTTATGAGGGCTGTGGTTTTTTTGGTCGACAGAGGAAATAACCTTCAACATTCTGAATTGTCTCAAAAGATCAACAAAAAAACCAAAAATCCCCAACAAAACCTGAGTTATGCTAAAATAAACCCTTGCTTTTCCACTTGCAAAAACTGATTTCTCTTTGCTGCAACTTGCAAGGATCTCTGAGTATGTCCTTTAGTAATATATACCTTAAAAAAAAAAAAAAAAAGATGTGTGTGTCCGTTTTTGGAGGCCAGAGGATATTCGGGGTCTTGCTCTATCATCCTCCACCATATCCTGTCACAGAGGGTGCCCACTAAATCTTGATCTTGGCAATCCTCCTGTCTCCAAATTTCTCTTCTTACAGTTGCAGTATCCTGGGGTTTGGAAATAAGTGATCACGGGTGATTCCATAAATCTCTCCACAACTGCTTGTTATCAATGTCAATGTCAGTATAGGGCACTGCAGGCCCTTCCTGTGAATTTTCCAGGTTATTACTAATACAGAATGGCTTTAGCAGTCTATAGTACACGGTACTTTGGCCAAGAATTAGGGTGGAGAAGGGCTACACAGATCTGAAAGCAGAGAAGGTTGTTTTGAGACGGGAGGCAACATGTAGTTATTTTTCAGCAGCTTACAAATGCTTCTTCACTAAAAGCACTGTTTTGAGCCCTTGGCATCATGTTGATTAGACCCTGGAGATGCCAAACTCTGGAGATGCACTGCAGAAGAACATTTATCTGGGACTATATTAAAGGTATTAGGACATAACACCTTAACTGTACAGTGAATAAAGCAAACACCACCAGAGAAGTTCAGAAAAGAAAGCATCAGAGTAAGGGCAGCAACGAGCAGGCGGCTTTTTTTTTTTTTTTTCCAAGCAGTGCTAAAATGAGGTCTTGGGGGAGCAGTCTAGGAAGGAGACACAAAGCAAATAAAACTTGGGTAGCAGCAAAACATGTCTCAAACTGTTGAGCATTTATCGTGTCTTTCCAGTGGGAGGGTGTGGGTGACTCAATTTCTTAAGAGTTTCTGTGGATCAAAAGACAAGACAAAGAAACAGGTAGCCAGCAGAGGACGGACTAACTTGCCCTGGCCAAGTGTCTCTTTGCGGTTCAGCCATCCACCAGGAAAGGATGAGAAAGCCCCAGGTTCCACAAGCAAGCGTGTGTCACAATAGCTATGTGACCTTGTCCAAGTCCTAGAAACTGAGCTCGGTGCGTGCTGTTTCTTTATAAACATGTTTCCAAGGTCTTGCAACCTCCGGGCAGGGGGACAGGAGGGAGTGCGCGTGGGTGGGCATCCTTCTAGCTGACAGGTCGTCTAACTCGGTGTCCGCTCCCATTTCTGGCCAGGCTCTATTCTTTCGGACCGCAGGGGTGGAGCGGCCTGAGTGCGGAGGGAGCAGAAAGGCGAGGGCCAAAGAAGGAACTCCTGCGCTCCTGCCAGCCGCGTCTCCCCGCCCAGCCACGGGCTCCCGGGGCCACCGTGGAGGACGCGGGTGCAAGCCCGGGCGAGAGCGAGCGACCGGGAGTGCGAACGGCCGCGGCGCGCCGGGTGCTCCGAGCTGGCTCGGCTCCGGGTTTCGGCGTCGCGCCGCAGCCGCCCCGCCCAAGCGCCTGCCCCAAGTTTCCCGGGCCGCGTAATCCCGGGGCACCTTCCGCGGGCGGCCCCGCCACCCGCCAGAGCCCGGCGCGCGAGGAGGGAGGAGGGCCGGCCCCCAGCCGCTGGCCTCCAGCCCGGCCGACTCCCGCTTCCTCGCCGGCTGCGGCCTTTTGTACCCGCCCCACGTGACCCGCCCAGCGGCGCCCGCTCCCCCCTCCCCCCGCCCGCCCCCACCGCGGTGGCCCCGCCCTCCGGCCCTTCCCGGCCACCAGCCCCGCCCTTCCCCCAGTCACCCGCCCCCCTCCCGCGCTCCCCCGCGCCTCCCCGCCCTCCCGCGCAGGCTGTCCCCGCCCCCTCCCCAGGCAGCCGTTCCCTCGCGACGCTCCCCTCCCCCCGCGGCTGTTCCGCCGCCTGGCCTCCCCTCCCCCCAGTCGGAGCTCACTGTCTCCAAGATGGCGGCCGTGTCAGTTTGGGGCATCTCCGCGGTCCGGCCCGGGCCCCCGGGATCCCGGCTGTCTTCCCCCCGGGTAAGTAGCCGACGGGCCGCCCCCGGTCGCTCCCGGCTGCCGAGCCCGAGGCTGAGCCGCCCCGGAGCCTGCCTGGGCGCCTGGCGGGGTCGGCGGGCTGCTGCAGGCCCCGCCGCGGCCTGCGCCGCCTCCCGCTGCTCTGCGCCAGGCCTCGGGCTGGGCGCCGCGGCCGCCCCCTCGCGTCCACT
>NW_026596143.1:13308948-13318265 GCF_907164565.1 Psammomys obesus | reverse complement strand
CTGAGCGGTGCGGGGCTGACAGCCTGGCGGGCGCCGCGCGGCGGAGCGGGCGGCACGTGCGGTGTCGCGTCTGTCGGACTGTCAGCCCCGGGCCGGGGCGGCGGGCGGCGGGCGGCGGGCGGCGGGCGCGCCTGTCAAGAGCCCCGCGACTTTGGGCCGGACCTGCCCGACCTGTCAGGCTCCGCGCGGCCGGGCCCTCGGAGGCCGGGGCCCGGGGGAGCCGGGGACAGGGCTCCTGGAGCTGCTAACTCCACGTGATTTCATTGTTAACTTACTCTTCGGGCTGTGTTTCCACGGCGTGGGACCGGCGGGGCGGGCGGACGGCCGGCTGCGGGGCTCCGCCGCTTCAAGTTTTTAAAGTTCCTCGGGCTTTTTAAATGGAGGGCGCGAAGGTGTGTTCTGGGGTGGGAGGCAGAGGGAAGGGCTTTGGCAGCCTGTCGGTCTTTTCTTTCCAGGCGCTAGTTTACTTTCTGAGAGTTAGGGTTCAGCTCCTCAGCGTTAGTTCTGCAGACCTGGAGATGGGGGAAACTTCCGGCCGGAAAGACAATGAGTGGCTGTCATTCATTCTTTTCACCTGAAAGCTCAACCGCGCAGGCTGTTCCCAGCCTCTTAGGTCTTGGGTCTCCTTATTTTTAAAGTTAATGTCCATGTAAACAACAACAACAACAGCTCTCCTTGAGTGATAATTCTGATACTTGTCCCCTTAAGGCTTTCACCAAAGTGAAGACCCTTTAGTTAGCTAATTTTGAAATTAAATTTGGCCCCAGGTGCTAATGTTGCATCCTTTTTCATTCTTACCGGAGTCATAGTATACTTTCTTCCCCAACATGTATTAGTTTTCCTTTTGCTTTTAACGTCGCTATTAAGAATACTTGCTGGAGGACATGACCCTTATGTCTTTCTATCTGTGTTTATATTGTGCATGCCCTCCAGAACAAGAGAAGTTCAAAGTTAAGCAGTTTTGGAGGAAAAAGTTTAGAAGTCATTATTTTATTGATTAAAAAAAAAAAAAGTGTATCTGACAGATTCTTGACCCAGAAAAGTAGTATTTTTGTTTTACTGACTAACGTTCACTCTCAGGTAGCAATCTCAGATTCACATTTTTATTAGATCCTCTTTTCTATAAACACACAAATAGGCAATACTTGTTTTCTATACTGTACATTTCATATATAGTATGTACATTTGATTCAAATGATTTTAGGCCTTATTTCTAGCTTATCTGCACATTGCTTATAAGTACTTTGACAGTTGTTATTTCTTTCAGATGTGGGCATAAGTGACACTTTGAATGAGATTGGGTTATTTTAAAATTCTTTAAGTACTTTCAAACTAAGCAATTTTCATTGTTTTTGTTTGCATTAATAGCCTTATTGTGATATGTGAAGCATGTATATTTCCTTTAACTAGTCAAATTGTTCTCAGTGTTTTTTGTATTTCTTATTGATCACTATTTTATGCACTGGAATTTTGAAAGATGATTCACTCTTGCTTTCATTGCAGGATTCTTTCTACTAATCCAGATCCTTGTTGAAGTGCTGAATAGTTTCTTGGGGGAAAATGTGGAGG
This sequence comes from Psammomys obesus, assembly GCF_907164565.1. Lineage (NCBI taxonomy): Eukaryota > Metazoa > Chordata > Mammalia > Rodentia > Muridae > Psammomys > Psammomys obesus. The sequence goes on along the minus strand of NW_026596143.1, from coordinate 13,316,696 downwards.
AAGAGTTGAATCCATAGTCTGGTGAGCACAGATTTCGGAGAACAAAATAGCGCTTCTCTGGTTAGTTATAGCTTAAGGTCATTCACAGACCATCTCATTTTATTTCCTCAGTTTACCTTAACTGCTTATCTTTTTTTGCTTCTGTTTTTGTTTTAGTGGTTCCCAGTGATTATTTTAGAATAGTGATAGTACTGTATTTCAACTCTTAGGAGTACTTGATAAACACATGGCTTTAAGGAAAGACTGGGATGTTTCAGTTGACAACTTATTTATAGGGTGGGCGTTGATAGAAAACTGACGTTATTTTATTGCTTTTCAGGCTTAAGGTACTCATTTTCCACTTGATGCCAGGAATGGGCTGTGTGGAGTGCAAGACTGTCTGTGGAGCGGAGGCCCGTGCTGGTGCTATTGAGGAGTTTGGAGATGTTCAGAGAACCAGTTGTTTTCATTTCTAAGGTAAAAGTAGGTTGCAGTTCTATTTTGTGAAAGGAGGGAAGACTCAGGCCAGAAATCTTGTATGCTATGGTTAACTGGTTCCTATCCTCCGAGAATCTTGTTTTCCATGGTGTAAGACTTACTCAGCATCAGGATAAAGGATAACGACTCTATGGATATACAGAATCCTTCACCATGGTAAAACTCGCTAACCCGCTGTACACGGAGTGGATTTTGGAGGCCATCAAAAAAGTAAAGAAGCAGAAACAGCGACCTTCAGAAGAAAGGATATGCAATGCAGTGTCTTCATCCCATGGCTTGGATCGTAAAACTGTTCTAGAGCAGTTGGAGTTGAGTGTTAAAGATGGGACGATTTTAAAAGTCTCAAACAAAGGTCTCAATTCCTATAAAGATCCTGATAATCCTGGTCGAATAGCACTTCCTAAACCTCGAAACCATGGAAAATTGGATAATAAACAAAGTGTGGATTGGAATAAATTACTCAAACGGGCATTTGAGGGTTTGGCAGAGTCTGGAGGCTCAACTTTGAAAAGTATCGAACGCTTTTTGAAAAGCCAGAAGGATGTATCTGCTGCCTATGGAGGCAGTGCTGCCTCTGGGTTCCACCAGCAGCTACGATTGGCAATCAAGCGTGCCGTTGGCCATGGCAGACTCCTTAAAGATGGACCTCTCTACCGGCTCAACACTAAGGCAGCCAGTGCTGAAGGGAAAGAGGGCTGTGAGTCGCTTTCTTGTTTACCTCCTGTGTCATTGCTTCCACACGAGAAAGATAAGGTAAGAAATGTTTGCATCAGTGCTTATAGGGCAGTGAGAATAGGATTCACATTAACGTTTCTGGGAAGTTACATAGAAGGTTAAGACTTGGGGGAGCTTTTCTGAGTTCTAGCTATGAAAACCCAATAGATACTAATTGTTCTAGCAGTTTAAAATCTTTGAAGTCTAAGATTCAGAGTATAGAATGCTGACTTAACTACAGGAACATATTTTAGCTTAGCATGAAAACTTTTGATTGAAGGTTCTTACAGTACCTTACTGTTGCAACTTAGAAATGCTGGGGACCTTATTTATTTATTTATTTATTTATTTATTTATTTATTTATTTATTTATTTAGGGTCTTGTTATAAAGTCCAGGCTAGTCTCAGTCCTTATTATCATCTTGTCGCTGCCTCCCAAGAAGTGCTGGAATTAATTACAGGTGTGTGCCACCACACCCAGTGTGGCTCTGTATATGACGAAATCCCAAATGTTATTATTTGTGGCAGCTGTAGTCATATGGAACAAGAATACAGTATCCTGTATTATAAAAAGTATGGAGTGTTTTGTACCTTACTCTTTTTTTGTGCCATTACTGTCGCTTTATGCACGTGAAGGTATATCTTAACAGTTAATTTTGGCCCTTAAGTAGGCTATTTGGGGACGGAGAGAATTTGTGTGTGACTGTTGTTTTATATTGATAGAATGTCATATCAGTACAAGGTATTCTGAATTGTTATTTGGAGAGTGAGCTGTTCATTGGCAGTGTATATATCAAGGAAGCTACTTCTGGGCAGAGATTTTTGTTTGTAATATAATTAATTTCCCCTTTCCCTTTGCTCTTTCCAAACCCTCCCATGTACCGTTCCCCAATCTTTTTCAAATTGTTATTGTGTGCACACATGCATACCTACATGCCTACATACATAAATACACAAACATACATACTGCATACATATGTATGTATTACTAAGTATAACCTGTTCAGTCCTAATTGTTACTTGTTTGTATGTTTTCAGGGCTGACCGTTTGACACTGGACAACCAATTGGTGTGCTCTTCCTTGGGGAAGGCCACCTCTCTCATTCTTACCTTTCCTCAGTTTTCTATAGTTCTTTGTGTAGGCTTGAGGATTTGTGGGCTTTTTTCTGTCTTTCGGCATGTTCATTGTTGTCATCCTTGTTCATTTTGTAGTTCACTGGGACTAGAGTCCACAACTCTGCATTTTGGTTGGTTGTGGTTTTCTGTAGTGGTCTCCGGTTGTTACAAAGAGAAGTTTCCTTGATGAGGGGTGAAGATGACACTTAACCTATGGTATAATGACAAATGTTAATAGATTGTTGTCAGGGATTTAGTAAATCAGTGGCTATAGTTTCTTCTCCAGTAACCATTACTTCACAAGCACTGAGTAGTTAGATTCCAGTACCAGGCATGGGATATCTGTCTTGTTGAGCAGGTGTTAAGTCCAGTTAAAGAGCTGTTAGTTACCATTTAGGCATGTGTGCCACTTTTGCACCCTGAAGGTTATCATGCAGTGTTGGTCCTTGATGTGGTTCGTGGACGTCGTAGATGGCTGAGATGGTTAGTTGCCTTTCTCCTTTGGAAGCTTGCATGGTACTTTCTGATACATAGTCTTCAGGGAGGGGCCATTCAGGTCAGGTCCAGCTCAGGATCCTCTGGGTTCTTTTTCTGAAGTGCATGATGTCTTCAGCAATAGGGATTTACCTTCTACTCTGGGAGGCAACCAAGGGCAACAGCAAGGCACTATATGTTTTGGGAGTTTCTTGGACAGCCCTGACCAGCAACTCAAATTGGGTTTTTCTTTTATTAGGTGGTCTTTGGCTATTATTAGAGTGGTCACCACTAGTCCAGATAAGAAAAGTTCTTTAAAAGTATGCATATTTTTACAAATATGTATTATATACCTGTTTTGTGTATTAAATACCTATATGTATTATAAGGTTTGTTTGTTTGATTGGTTTGATTTATGTGTATGTGTGCTTAAATAGTTAATAGTATGATTCTTTGTGGCTTTTACAGACATCCTGTTCTCTTACCTACCTTGCTCCTCCTCTTTCATCCCTAAAGAGCACACATCCTTTCCCATTTTCCCTATCAGATCACTTATATTCTCTATTGCTCTTTACCTCCTCCACCTCCTGCATTTGCCTCCCTCTCCCTCCATAAGGAGCCCCCTGTATTTTACTTTTGCATGTGTATGTCACATCCTTTAGAGCTAGAGTAATAGATGGTTGTGGTGTGCTTGAAGTGGGTGTTGAGAACTGAACTTGGGTCCTCTGGAAGAACAGCAAGAGCTCTTTAATAGCTGAGCCATCTCTCCATCTTTCATTGTAGTTATTAGTATCTCATTAACCTACAAATTTTTGTTCAAATATCAATTAGAGAGTATTTCTTGGGTGTGTGTGTGTGTGTGTGTGTGTGTGTGTCTGTCTGTCTGTCTGTCTGTCTGTGGAGGGGCTGGAAATGGGGCTCACCTTTCTAGGTAGCTCAGATTGGGTTTAGCCTTGTAGAAATCCTCCTGCTTCATCTCCCAATACTGAGATTAGAGATATGTGCTACCATGCCTGGCACTGGTATATTTCATTAGTTAAATATAATAATTTTTAAAAATTATAACCGTACCAATTTTTCCCTTCTCTTTTTCTTCCTTCAGAATCTTCCCTTAGTCTTTCAAATTTTATGGCCTCTTGTTCTTTAGTTGTTGTTACATATAAACATATTAGTATACATATATTTCTAAATACATAAATACAACCTGCTCAGTCGATATAATGTTAGTGTAGGTATATGACCCCAGGCTTGATATTAGAGATCTAATTAGTAGGATTCTTCTTGTAGAAGACTATTTCTCCCTCTCTGGTATTCTTCAGTTGCCTGCAGTTCTTTGTTTAGGGTTGAGGCCCCTCAAGCTTACCCCTTTTATGTTAGAATGTCCGTTGGTGTTTTCATAGTTTAGGTCTTGATAGGTAGCCATGTTGATGATGAGACTTCATGAGTGTGGCCTCTCTGACATTTCTAGGACACACAGTCTCACAGTAAGCTTCCTTTTTCCTTGGCTCTTAAAATCTTTGCTCCTTCTCTTTTACAATGATCCCCCAGTCGTAGGTGCAGGGTTTGTATTATAAATGTGTTGGTTGGGGCTGGCCTTTACAATTCTGCATTTTGATCAGTTTTCTGTAATGTTCTCTTTTGCAAAGAGAAGTTTCTTTGATGACCAGGAAGAACCACACTTACTGTGGATATGAGGATAAATATTTAGACTGTAGTTAGGGTTGTGTTGGTTTAATAAAGTGGTGGTTGTATATTTCTCCTCCAGGATCCATGACTTCACTAGCCCTAGGTGTTGGCCAGGTTTCCAGTACCAGGACATATTTTTTATTGAGCAGGTCTTAAGTATAACTAGAATGAGCTGTTGGTTACTTCCAAGGTGTGCATGCACCCTTAGAATTATTGTACCATGTTGACCATTATTGTGGGTCATAGGTGTCATAGCTGGGTAGGACTGTTGGTTGCCTTTCTTCCTTAGAAGCTGGCATGGTGCCTTCTGGTAAGATGAAGGCTGGTCCTTAGGAAGGAAGCTTAAGGTCTGATCCAGCTCAGGTCCTCTGGATCCAGTGTCTGAAGTTCATGGGTTCTTCAGCAATAGGACTTCCATCTCTGGGAGGCAGCCAAGGACAGCAGGAGATGGCTATATGTTTTGGGAGTCTCTTGGACTGACCAACAACTCAAATCAGGGCTTCTCATGTCTGATGTTAGAATTTTTGCCTATAGCTCATGGGAGTATTGTCAGCCCAGATGGGAGGATTTCATTTAAACTATATATACATATGTTAACACATTCTTAGATGTTGTTATATGTAATTTTAGCTAGCTAGATAGTAATATGCTTATGACTTTTTCGGGCAGTCCTTACTATTATTTTAGCCCCTTCCTCTTTCCTCTGTATTTATTTCCCTCCGCTTCTTTAGTGTCTCCCCCACCCCCATTTTTCCCATCACATCACCTGTGTCCTGCTATTTCTTTTTCTATTGCTCTTCCCTGCCCCATGGTCCCTTTATAATTTCCTGGTTTCTGCATTTATTCCAAGTTATATATTCAACGTCTGAAAACTTGGGTCAGGAACCACAAATAGAGAGAATATGTGATGTCTGTTTTACTAATCAGAGAGGTCTGGATTACCTCTCTCAATATGATCTTATCCATTTACCAAGGGTCCAATATAGTGCATTTTAGTTAAAAAAAATTATTATTTGTGTATTTTTTTTTGTGTGTGGTATGTATGTATGTGCATATACCTGAGAATGCCAGAGAGGTCATAGAATTCTCTGGACCTGGAGTTATAGGCTCCTGTGAGAAGCCTGGATGAGGGTACTGGGAACCATCCCAGTCCTCTGAAAGAACAATTTTTTAACCACAAAACCATCTCCAGCTTTCTTAGTTAAATTAATATATATATTATTTGTTTTGTTTTTGAGAAAAGATCTCAAATATCCCAGACTGACTTTGAATCTCTCATGTAGCTGAGGGTGACCTTGAATTTCTTAGGTTCCTACTTCCACCTTCCAAACTCTGAGATTACAGGTACATGCCACCAATGGCAGTTGATGTGTGGATTGATCGCAGAGTTTCATGTGTGTTAGCCAAGCACTCCTCAAATTGAGGTACATTCCTGCCCTCATTGGTGAAAGTTTTAGAGATCTATTTCGGGGTTTTGTTTGCCCTGTAAACTTTGAGCTGAAAGCACACTTTTACAGATTGAGGATCTGTAATCTTTTTATTTTGTTTCTATTTGGTTATTTTTTTTTTTTTTGAGACAGGGCTTCTCTGTGTATCTCTGACTGTCCTGGAATTCACTCTGCAGACCAGGCTGGCCTAAAACTCAGAGATCTGCCTGCCTCTGCTCCCCAGTGCTGGCACTAAAGGCCTACAGACTGTACCGCCACTGCCCAGGGAGGGTCTGTAATCTTAACAATCCAAAATAATTTCAATTTTGAAACATTTGACCACAAAGTGAATGCTCTTACTCAGCATAATGGCTCAAAATGGGGATTTTAGTTTAGGGATATTCAGCTGCTGGTGTCGCTGCAAATAGTAAAAAAATTGAGGATCTCTGGAATCTGAACTATTTCAGTTTCTAAGTATTGTGTAAAGTATTAAAGGGATTTCTTGCCTTTATATCGACAACTTGTCATCATGAATTGATGCAGAATCCCATTCATAAAAATAGTTCTATCATTAGGCATTTTAAAAGAGTATATGTTAAAGTGGACAAGTACATTGGGCCCTGTTTTGTAGTTTGATGTTATATGAACACCTATCTGTAGGAACTCTTTCTTTTTTTTGGAACTCTTTCTTGATGAAGCTAAGTAAAATGTGGTTGTATTATTATAATTACTATCAAATTATCCAATGGGTTGAATTAGTGGATTTGCTGTGAATCAGTTATTATATATTCTTGTTAGAATGCCTGGGTATTTGCATTTATAGTAATTCCCCTTACTTGAAGTGTGTGTGTGTATTTATCTGTCTGTGTTCCTGGAGTTGAATGCAGGAGTCTCACACAGGAGCTTTAAGAATGAGCTGTCACTGAGCTATTTTTTAATTTTATATTTTAATTTTAAAAATATTAGCCTTACATGAAATGTCAGTGTACATATTCTTTAAAAAGTGGCCTATACTTCAGGACAAATCCTAATACTAGAATCCTGGAACTTGACTTTTGGAAAGAGCTTGCAGGATCAGTTTTGCAGCTGAACTGAAGACCTTTTTCCTAAGGCCTTGCATTAAGGACATTTCATTCAGTAGAAACCTACTGGTTTGCTTTGATTAGAAATATCTGTCCATTACTACATAGCTCTTATATGTAGTGTTACTAACTGAAATTACTATATGTGGAAGTGTATATTTAGGAAGATTATATTTCTTTTGACTAGAATTTCATGTGACTTATCAGTAGAGTGTACTTTGATTTTATTTATTCTCAGCTGCTTTATAATATTTATGAAATTAGAATTGATGAGGTTTATTCTATATTTTGAATTTTTTTCATACGCTATTTTCAATAGTTTATTTCTTGAATGACTTTCCCAAAGATATGAAGAGCTCGCTTTCCGAATTATAATACAGTGAACTCAAAGGTGAGAAATGATTTCTCCTCTGAGCAGATTATATATGTCCTCCTTTCATTATATTTTAACTACTTTTCTTCCTCTCTTTGAAACTGCCTAGTCAGTTTCTGTGAAGAATGGGTTGGTTTGCTGTTATGAACCTCTGTATTCTAAACATACATGAACCTCCAGAGTGTATTTGGCAGTAATGGAGAAAGGAAGATGTAGGTAATTCTGCTTTTAGTTGCCAGTTAATTCAAATAGGTATTGAGTACCTGTTATAGGCTACACACAGTACTTGGAAGTATGCGCCAGCCCTTCTGGAATCTGCTGTATCTATTGATCTGGTCAGCTGAGAGGTATTTATTATATTATATTATATTATATTATATTATATTATATTATATTATA
>NW_026596143.1:13300690-13308938 GCF_907164565.1 Psammomys obesus | reverse complement strand
ATTATATTATATTATATTATATTATATTATATTATATTATATTATATATAGTTTATCTTCTATGCTGATACCCCCTTTTTAAAAAAAAAAGTATATTTGTTTTAATTTTATGTTGTATCAGTATTCTGCCATGCTGCATGTTTGTATGCTATGTGACTAAAATTCCAAATGAGGCCAGAAGAGGGTGTCAGATCTTCCAGAACTGGTGTTACAGATGGTTTTAAGTTGCAGTGTGGGATCTGGGAGTCCCCTGGAAGAGCAGGCAGTACTCTTAACTATTGAGTCATCTTTCCATTTTATTGAGATAATTGTCCAAATCTTAAAAATGTTTTTCTGAGGGTAGAATTATATTTTCTGAGTAGAATTATAATACACTGAAACATTTCACTAGAAAAGAAGAAAGTTTTAATTAAGCTCGAGTTTATACTCAGCTGCGTAGTTAACCTGGACTGGAAAGATTAAATGGTCGGTCTCCTGCTTCCTGCAGTTACTTGTTTCTCAATACCATAGTTAATTAGGATAGCCCAGATCATCTAGTTTTACTGGAATTTGTATTCTAAGTTTGTAGCGCTAGTGAGGTTTTGACAGTAACTTATTTTTGAAGACTTATTATAAAATTATTTGTTTGTGTATGTGTATGCACGTGTGTACAGATGCTCACAGAGGCCAGAGAGGTCATATTCCACTGTGAGCAGCCCTTTGTAGGTGCTGGGAATTGAACCCTTTAGAAGAACAGTAAGTGCTCTTCATTGCTGAGCCATCACTCCATCTCACAGCTTATGTTTTTTATGGTAGAGATATTGACAGAAATTGTCTATGTTAAAAAAGATACCTAGATAGACAAATAAATAAATAAATAGATAGATAGATAGATAGATAGATAAATAGATAGATAGATAGATAAAATAGAATATGTTTTCAAATTACTGAGAAGGAAGAGTGATAAAGTTTTAGCTGTTGGAAATAGCCATTCATTATAGTAAAATTGTTTTTGTCTAATTAGAATAGTGATATTAGAAAGAATAGTTTATAATTGCTAATTAATTATCCTATTGTGATACTGCATTAAGAATGCAATAAATAGTTGACTTGCTTAGCAGAGCTATTGTTCATTAAAAAAAGGAAAACCGAAAGACTTCTAGGTGCAAAAAGAACTGCAAAAGAAGATGAGGGTATGGTGACTTATATGAGACAGATTTTGTAGGACTGAGTTTGACTCATTGGTAGAACACTTGCCTAGCTTATATGCAAGACCCTATGTTTGATCCCAGAATTGCCCAAAATAGTAGATTTTTGTCATGTTATCAAATTGGAACTGGATTAGTCTCAATTTTTAAAATAGTACCTGGTATTTATACATGTTACATAATTTTTGTATAATACATTTCTTACATCGTTTTTACTGTTTTTGTGGTGACTATTAACAAGTCAGTGATAGATTAGTTGTAAAGGCACATAAGAGTTGGCTTTTTCTGTAGATGTATTTGTTTATATATTTGTGTGTATGTCTGTCATTGTGTGTGTGTGTGTCTGTCATTGTGTGTCTTTGTGTCTGGGGGTCCTGGGAAGCGCACATATAGAGGAGGTTGAGACCTAGGCTAGCTTTGGTTACATAGCAAAAGGTTATCTAAAAAAAAAAGCATCTCACTTAGCACTCACTGTATATTTAGTGTTAAATATCCAGGAGAAGCTTGAGAAATTCATTAATATTTCCGGTAAAGCACACAGGGAAGGCAGTAGACAGCTAATTGTGGGGGTTGGAAAAAGTGTTTGTGTAAGATTTTACTGTCTGTGAAAGAAGGCAGCTCACTCCTGTGCATTTCCATTTTGTGTTGAGTGGATAGATTTTGTTTTTTCAGAAAGAAGTCTTATCAGAGCTATATCATGGACTAAATTGTTCTCCAGTAAATTGTGAACTGCATTTGACCTAGAGGGCTGATGGTTTGCAATTCCTTTAATTTAATAGATAGGCTCAGTGTTTTCCTAAACTTTAGGTTCAGTGAAGCACTTAACTCCAGAGTTTTCGATAATTTATAATAAACAGAACCTAGAATATAATATAGATGCTTTGATTGTGATGGTATATATTGGTATTTCCAAGTCTTATTGTTTAGAGAATCTTTAAATATCTGATTTTTAGTGTTTAAGTGTTTACATTCTCTTTCAGCATATTCTTGTTTACTATTTTTTTTCTTATTTTCTTGAGACAAAAATCTCACTGTGGCTCAGGTTGGCTTTAAACTTACAATAACCCTCCAGCCTCAGCCTCTTGAGAGATAGAAATAACTAGATAGAAATCCCTGTTCTTTCTTTCTTTGGTATTTCTAGACAAGGTCTTTCTATCCCTGGCTGTCCTGGGACTCACTGTGTAGACAGGCTGACCCTTGAACCTGCCTCTGCCTCACAAATGCTAGGATCAAAGGCATGTACCACCATGTCCATTGTTCTTTCTGAAGTAGTAGGTCTTGACGTTAATTGTCTTTAGAAATACCTGAGGAGCTTTAAAAAAAAAAATGATCAGGGAAACAAATTAGACCTCAGCAGAGGTGGGAGAGCCCAGGTTTCAGTGGGGTGTGGCTCTGTGTGTCTATGGTGCAGTTGAAGTTAAGTGCCACTGTCCTAATAGTTGGAGCTGGTATCTCTGAAGTGGGAACTACTTGAAGGATGCAGAGGATAAAAGAAGGAAGTTTAATTTAGTAATTGAAACTTAGATAAGTGAGATAACATCACATTCTCCTGTGAAAATGTTTTAGGCACAGGACGATGTACATCTGGAAATTTAATTCTCCAACTACTACTTCTCTAATTGTCCCCTTTCTCCTCATTCCTATTATATTTAAGTCACCTTTATGATTCTGATTGCAGGGTACTAACTTAATACTAACCAAATGTAATTTTAACAATTATGTGTGTGTAAAAGACAAAGTTTAACTTATGGGACCCAGTTTGGTTCTCTCCTTGTACCATTTAGGTCCTGAGTAAATGTGCTTGCAAGCCAGTCATGACAACTCAGGACCTACATAGTAAAAGGAGAGAACCAAACTGTTTTTCTAATTGCAGGGTTTATGACTTGTCCTCCATTATTTCCTGTACTCTTGCATCCTGTTTGAAAATCTTTAGCTTAAAAAGTTAAGGCAAACAGTTTTCTTTCCTGCTCTTCTACAGGACTTATTTTTATTGTAGAGAAGATCATCAAACCATATGATAGGGTTCTTCGTAATTTCAGCTTTGCCTTCTGCTTAGGATTTGTCTCTATGTAATATGTTTGTACTACAGTAATTCAGGATTTCTTCAGTCTCTGAGTTTTTTGTTCTGACACATCCTTCCATATTCTCTTTCATAGATAGAATTGAATCTATCTGTCCACACAAGCTCATTCCTCTGGAACCAGAGTTACAGACCACTGTGAGTCACCATGTTGGTGCTGGGAATCAAGCGCAGGTCCTCTGAACTCCTAACTGCTGAGCCAGTTTTCTAGCCCTGTGCTGTTACTTTCATCTTTAAGCTTTTTGTGAAACTATGTGTTCATCCTAGATCTGCTGCAGTCTGCCTTTTGTACCTACAGTATTCTTTTGTTCATTTTTCTTTTTTTTCTTTTTTGGATTAGAGTGTTGTTATGTAGCCTAGGCTAGCTTTGAACTATTCATCTTGATTCTGTCTCTTGAGTAGTGGGTTGACAGTTGGATGCTACTACTCCTGGCTTTAAATTCTTTTGTTAGCAGTTTTCAGGCTTCTTTTACTTGACCAGCAGCTTTTTGTACTTGTTGACTGTTCTTTTTCTGTCTACCTCTGGAATAATTCCTTAAAAAAAAAAAAAATAAATTTATTCATGAGTGCTCTATCTGCATGCACACCTGCATGCCAGAAGGGGGCACCAGATCTCATTATAGATGGTTGTAAGCTACCATGTGGTTGCTGGGAATTGAACTCAGGCCCTTTGGAAGAGTAGACAGTGCTCTTAACCACTAAGCCATCTATCTCTCCAGTCCCTGAAATAATTCTTTCTTAGCATCTTTTTTCCCTCCTCCCTGTCTTCCTGGTAATGACATTTCCGTTTCCTGGCATTTTTATCTGGTGCATGTATCTTGTTGTTATCCCTGTGGTTCTGTATTATTGTTTCCACTTCCTCAGTTATCTCTAGATCTCTCTCTGCACTGGTAATGAATTTCCTATCTTAATTCTAGACCTCTCTTCTGGACTCTGGACTTGTCTAACTCACCTGGCAACTTTTATCTGTATTACTTCTCTCAGGTAATGGCCTAGATGGGATTTGTTTCTTTCTTTCTACTTATTCTGCCAATTTGTTGCTATAGTAAAAGCCATTCCTGCTGCCTAATGCTTAAAATGGGAACTTCCATTTTATTTTTCACACTTCATTTGTTGTCTTTTAGATTTAGTTCTCAGCTGTTCCCTCTCTTCTCATACCTTTGAATATCTGTTAATTAACCTCATCTCCATTCTAGCCTGCTGTTCTTCAACACTTCTCTTATGCCTGAATTTCCTCATTGGTTTTCTTGATTCCAATTTCATCCTCTTTCCAGTCAACACAACTACCCAGAATGACTTTTATCTGAAAGGATTAAGAACCTAGGCTTAAATCCCAGAGCTTCTGGGTTAGCATTCCATACTGGTACTGTTTGCTTTAAGATCGTAGGTAATTTGATTAATATTTTTGTACCACATTTTCCCCTATAAAATGGAGATTAGCAGAGTGTTTATTTCATGATGAAGCCATGGGGATTTGTGTTAATATGCATCAGTGTTAATGGAACGCTGTGTACTGATAGAAGTGCTGTGGCAGTATGATCTTCTCTAGTAGCTATGTCCAGAGTGAGCTAATGAGTTCTTTTAACATGACCAGTTAACTGAGGAACTGAAGTGTTAGTTTATTTAGCTGTAATTCAGTTGAAATAGCCATACAAATAGTTACTATATTTGACAGTACAGAGCATATAAAATCCTCAGAATAGTAAAAGGTGCTCTATAAATGGTTACTAGTATTACCACTTTTTAACATTAAAATGACATCTCTGCTGTAAACACTTTCTGTGCCATGGCATAAACGAGTTGTGACCCTGCCACTTGAATTGCTCTATACCCTACTGTATGAGAGTGTATGCTGTTGTATGCATGTGTATACCGTGTTGGTTCTGGGAGCAGAACGAGCATTAAGTGCTCTTAAACAGCCTTCTAGGCCTCAGTTTTGAAGTCACCACCCTCCCTAAAAAACATTGTGTATTGTATGCTTTTTATTTTTATTTATTTTATTTTGAGACAGTGTCTCACTGTTTAGCCCAGGCTGACCTTGCGCTCACGGATCTGCCTTTCTATGCCTCCCCCAGTGCTGGAATTAAAATATGCATCACCAGATAAGCTTAGCATGCTTTTTCCTTTTTAAAATTTAGTTTAATTTTATGTGTATAGATGAATGCCTTACCTGTGTGTACATTGTTTGCACAGAAGCCAGAAGAAGGTGTTAGGGCTCCTGGGACTGGAGGTGTAGATGGTTGTGAGCTACCATGTGGGTGCTTGGAATAGAACCTGGGTCCTCTGGAAGATTAGCCAGTACACTTTACTGCTGTGCCATCTCTCTCTCTAGCCTCATGCTTTTAATGTTTAAAGGAGCTTTATATACGGTACTATGTTTTATTTGATTTAAGGTTAGGATAATTTTTAGACTAAATGGGATATAGTTACTTATTTTAAAAAAGCAAGACAAAATAAAAAGGATTAGTTTTATTGGAAAACTGATTCATAAGAGAAGGAACACATCAGTGAGGCAAAGGTGAATGCTTTATTCTCATTATATAATAATAGACCAAGATTTTAAATAAACATTTGTAAATTTAGAACACAAGAAAATGTATCATTTATGGGAACAAGTGTTCCCACCATACTTGTGATTTTGGTAGCTCCATTCCTTTTTCATTTGTTGCTGTTGTCTTAGGATTCCTTGTTCTCACTTGCCCTGAACGGTACAAGAGATAGCACAAGGATGAGAGGGTTGGGATGTGTATGAAAACAACTAATATTAATTACATACACTTAGGAAACTGTCAAGGATAAGAACCTTTTTAAAGGTAAGAGGTTACAAAAGCTTTTCGATAGGGGACATTCTGGTGTACTGCTGGTAGACATGGAAATTAGGACAGCCACTATGGGAAGGAAGATGGAGGCACCTCAAGAAATTAAAAGTGTAAGTTTTATTATACCTTAAAACAAAACAAGACAAAACAAAAATCATAGCATTTACCACAGTATGGATAAGGTTGTGTAGTATATTACATTAAATAACAAGGCCAGACATTAAATAAAATATGGGACGTGTGAGTATTTTAAAAACCAACAACAGAAGAAAGATAAACAATATAGTCTTTATGCACTAGTGCTATGGAAATGAGATGTAAGTCAAAGATCAAAGTCATAGAACAAACAAGTTTGAGGATCGACATTAGGAGGACTGTAGTTAATAGTGACATCTATTAACAACTGTGAGTTTTTCCGAAAAAGAGTGCACTTAAGGAACTGTTGCTACACCAGATGTAGTCAACAAATGGTAGAAATGTTTATTTGCCTGTAACATTTTATATTCTATATATGTAACACATGCATATATATAAAGTCAACTATTTCAATATGTCTGTTTGTCCAAATACATGGTATAGCTTAAATCTATGTGATAGAAATAGAGTGCAGATTCCAAACTTCCATGTTTTAAAAAGCCAGGCCCCATATACATTTATGTACCCCTACCTTGGGTGTGGGGAGGTAGAGAGAGAACCCATGGAGCTCATTGGCTAGCTTGCCTTGCCAAATCCAGGTTCAGTGAAAGACTGTCTCTAAAAATGAAGTGAATGAATGAGTGAGGGAGCGAATGACTAAATGGAGAAAGCAATAGAGGAAGGTGCCCCATAATGGCTTCTGGCCTCCACATGCACATATGCGCCTACATCTTCATGAACATGTTCGCACACACCACACCATGTAGAACAAAGCAAAACAGTGGTTATCCTGAGCTGCAGAGAGGATAGGAGCCAGGGTCACTAGCGGGCGGTGAAGAGAGGGTGGCCGAGCTTCCCCGGGAGCCCAGGCAGCCCTGATTTGCAGATGAAAAGTCTGAGCACACTCATCTCAAGGGGGCTTTCTTGCTGCTTATACTTTACAATGTATATTTTTTCAGAGATGTAAATGCCGTTTCATAAAAGGACAGCTTTTCAGAGCCACTCCAGTGTCTGCAGTTTCTCAAAATAACAAACTCAAAATATGCCAAAGAAGTCTATTTTGGGGTGGCACATTCTGGTCTCCTACAGTCATATTTTTGGGTGGTATATCCTGTGCCCCAGCAGTCTCTGCTGCAATAGTAAAGGGAAGGTGACATTGAGTACTGATGAGCAAAAAATACCAAGTCATTTCTCAGGTTTTGCCACTCTGTCTTTCTCCTATTTCTTTGGTTGGTTCAGGCCTTCACATCTTTTCTTTCATGAGTTGCATAATTATCTTTCAAGATAGGTTTCTTTCATCAGTACGTTTGGTGACAGAAACAACATATTGGACTATTGTGAATGTTTGGACTTGAGCAATCAGAAAAGCCCTTTGTTCCAAGGGAACTTCCATTGTGTTGCTGACCCTTATGTTTTTGTTTTAGTGTGCTCCATGAAATATGTTATCCTCCACTTGTACTTAAGTCCAGTACCTTCTAGCTTTGTGGTATACTCTTATTGCATGTAGGCATCACACTCTATTAAATTCTCTCTCTGTCTCTGTCTCTTGGATCTCCCACCTCATTACAAATGAAAACAGCCAGTACAGTCAGTTGTCAGCTTTCCGTATTACTAGGTTCTACATCTGCAAATTCAGGCAGGTGCAGATTAAATAGAAACTATTGAGTCTATACTAAATGTCTAGATTTTCTTCTTGTTATTCCCTAAGCAATACGGTATAGGTATTTACCTAGCATTTGTATTGGTGTTATAAGCAATTTAGAGATGATTTTAAGCATTTGGGAGGCTGTACATAGGTTATGTGAGTGCTGTGCCATATTATATGAGAATTGTTAAGAGTCTGCTAGCTTTGGAGGTGAGGGCTGGAAACAATTTGTCGTGATACTAAGGAACTCTACTGTACTTCTTTATTCTTCACTGACTTGCCTATTATCTTAGTGAGATTGTATTTTTATTTTTGTGTGTGTGTGTGTGTGTGTGTATATATATATATATATATATATATATATATATATATATATATATAT
>NW_026596143.1:13257939-13300680 GCF_907164565.1 Psammomys obesus | reverse complement strand
TATATATATATATATATATATATATATATATATATATATATATATATTATCATGTAAAGTTCTTTCTGATACTCCCCGGGGGAAGCTCTGCCAAACCCTGTCTTACACTTCTTAGGGCATTTGCTATTGTGGTCTTCATAATTAACAGACCTTCAGAACTGGGTATATCATCCATTCACTTATATTACAGGTTGTGTTAAGATCTAGAAAGATACATGAACTCCTTTTTTAAAAGTATATTTTTATTTATTTTATGTGTTTGAATATCTTGCCTATGTGTATATATGTACCCCATGGGTGTGCCTGGTGTCCTCGGAGGTCAGAAGATGGTGTTGGATACCCTGGAACTAGAGTTACAGATGGTTGTAATGTTGGTAATGGGAATTGAACTTAGGGCTTCTTGAAAGTCAACTCTCCTGCCCCAGTGCATGAGCTTCTTAAGGACTGTTATACGTAGATCCTGGTTCCTGATTGATTGGTTTATTTTGTGCAGGTGTGTCTATGGAGAGGGCAGAGAACACATTTTAGTGCCAGTTCACAAGGGCCATCCATCTTTTCTTTTTGAGACAGGTTTTTCACTGGGCTGAAACTTGCCAGGTAGGCTAGACTACTTGGTTTTAGCCCCAGGCATCTGCCTGCCTGTGCTTCCACAAGACTGAGATTGCAAGTGTAGTTACACCATGCCTGGCTTTCTTGAAGTGGATTCTGTTCATTGAACTTTGGCCCTTATACTTGTACAAGCACTTAACCAAACTGAGCTATTATTGCTGTTATTTTGATTGACTTCACATGGTAGCTTACTACTTTGTGGGGGATGTATATTTTATAGTAGAATATTTTGTTACAAATTGTGAACTTTGCAAACAAACTTTTGAACAAAATTGGTCTTTTTAGATTAACAATTACATTTCTGAAGAAGACAAAAGATATTGTTGGTCATTTTGTTCTGTGCTTGCTCAATTATTGAGCTTAAGCAGTGGGAGAGAAAAGAATCAAAAAGGGAAAGAAGAGAATGACTTATGTATGGATTTATGTAGGATTACAAGACATTTTGATTTTTAAATTTTTTGTTCAGTTCACATTGCTGAGAATGTCATCAGTCATGATGTGGTGTCACTCACAGTCACTTAGTCTGCAGCAGAGGCCATGTGTACTAGGAAATTGGGACTGGTATGGCAGCACATTCCTGTGATCCTAGAGTTCAGGAGGCAGACACAGGGAAGGAGAAGTGTGAGTTTGAGGCCAATATGCTCTACATGCAATTTTAGGACTGTAGAGCAGGACTCAAAAAACCAAAAATAAAGAGCTTGAGAATAATCATAATATTAAAAACCTTTCCTTCCTTCCATCTCCCTCTGTTGAGATAAAATAAGGTTATTAAATATTATGGACAGTTTTGTATTAAAGCCACAAAAGAGCTAATAAGTTTGATGAAGATAAAGCACAGATACACACATCTATTTGTAAATGTTTATTGAATAAAGAAGTAACTTCACAAATACACATGAACTGTACATGCTCTGTCTGCATGCACACGTGCAGGCTTGAAGAGGGCACCAGATCCCATTAGAGATGGTCCTGAGCCACCATGTGGTTGCTGGGAATTGAATTCAGGTCCTCTGGAAGAGCAGCCAGTGCTCTTAACCACTGAGCCATTTCACCAGCCCCCATACATGAAGTTTATTTAAAAACTAGATAACGCAGAGCCGCTTTTGTTATATTCATTTATTTGCTCAATTATTAATAAATTTATGTACAATAGCACACGTTTTTTACTATATGCACAGGATTGGATCACTGCTACCACAATTAAGATACAGAAGTGTCTGTTCCAGAAACTTCCCTCATGTTATTCTTTTGCAGTTAAACTCTTCTACTCCAGCTCTGGCAAACCACTTGAGTTATGCTTCCCAGAGCAGTAATTTTCTAAGTGATAGAAATAAAACCATATATAGCCTTTGAATCTTGTTTCCTTCCTGTAACATAATCGATTTAATATTTGTGCTATTGTGTATCAATAGATCATTTCTTTTTATTGCTGAGCTATAGTTTATCCATTACACGGATATAGTGTTACTGTCCCATTATAGGGTTGTTTCAGTGCTTGGCAACTGCAGACAAGGCTGCTATAAGCATGCATAGACAGGTCCTGGATTGATCAAGGAGGTTTTAAATGTCATCACAAGTGTTCATAGGAAAGTGGAAGACTATGTGTGTGCCTGTCTCTCTGTCTTTCCCCACAAATACACACCCATCCCACTCCACCCACACATGCACACAAACACATATACACACTAATACAAAGACTCAGAGTGATTAGATGGAGACCGGCCACAAACCAAGGAATGTCTGAAAAGGTCTGTAGAGGGAGTATATACCAACTAGCACTTTGATTTCAGTCTAATAATGCTGATTTCAGACTTCTGGCCTCTTGAAACAGTTCATTCTTAAATGACGTGTGAATGAACTATGTGTTTAGACTTGAAGATATGTGACCATGTGTAGGCATATTCTGATGTCCTAAAACCTCTGAAACATGAAACTTGGTCTCAAGCATTTTGAATAAGGGTTTCATTGGCTTTTTAAAAAGCTCTTCTAATATGTATGTAGAAGTATTTCATCATGATTTCTTTGTTAAGTGTGTTTGTGTGTACCCAGACACGTATCCACCAGTCACCTCTGGAGGTCAGAGGGCCAGTTGCTTCATCTTTACACGGACTCGAGGAATTTAATTCAGATTATATATGTTTCATTATGATTTAAATTTTTATTTCCCTAATGGTTGTTGTGTAGAGCAGCCTTACATTTGCTTATTTATGTCGTTTGGTAAAGTATCCATAGTTTTTTGCTTGTTTTTTTTTCAATTGGTTAATGTTTCCTTGTTTATTGTCCTGCAAATAACCCTTGGGCTCTAGGGAATTAGGAAACTGTTTATTATATTTTTGTAATTCTTGATGCTTCATGTTTCATTGCTAAAAACTCGTTTCTTTTTCAGTTTCTAAAATGAGGTGTTCTTTTCTGGCTCCTGATAGATTTGCTCAGTAAGGGAAATGAAGTATGAATTAGCATTTAATGAACTATGTTGGATAGTTCTGAGGTTGCAGCAACAGAAAGCCTTGAATAAAGAGAGTATTTTGGTAACATATAGAACCAGCTCATAAGGAATAGTAGGGACAGAGTTGGCTTCCAGGATGACTAGCTGAGAATTAACTTGCATAATTCCCACTAACCTGCAACCCCCATGATGTCTGAAATATTGGGTAATGGTGAACCCTATGTATGCTGATTTTTTTCTTATTTATATACACCAAATTAGGTGCGGGAAGATTAATAATTCCATTTATTATTTTGTGGCAAAAACTGAACCCCAGGAAAATGGAGGGGACTGTTGTGTTGCCTAGATTCTCTCGTTGCCTTCTTTTTGGGTTGCTTGTGTTGTCTAATGTCCAGACATCTCCAAATGATTAGGATGAGGATTAGAACTGTTCTTTAGTGGGGCTGGAGAGATGGCTCCGAGGTTAAGAGCACTGACTGCTCTTCCAAAGGTCCTGAGTTCAATTCCCAGCAACTACATGGTGACTCACAACCATCCATAATGAGATCTGGTGTCCTCTTCTGTCATGCAGGTGTACATGCAGACAGAACTCTGTATACATAATAAATAAATAAATCTTAAGAAAAAAAAAAAGGAAGTGTTCTTTAGTGACCGTAGAGTGGAGAAGAATGTATCTTTTTTCTGAATCTGGCTCAGGAAACCTATAAGGAAGCTGTTTTTGGCTGAGCTTTGAGTGCCATGCATATCCCTAGAGTTCTTGTTCTGGCCTGAGTATCTTAACTTGAAATTAATGGGATTATAGGCTGCTGAGAGGGCTCAGTGAGTAAAGACACTTGCTACCAAGCTTGATGACCTGACTTCAATCTCTGAAACCCACATGATGGAAGGAGAGAGTCAACTCATGCGAGTTGTCGTGTGACCTCTGCACACGTACTGTGGCATGTGAGGGCCCCTCTCCATGTAATGTGAACAAAACAGACTATGTTTCCTGATACTTTTCCTTGCCGGTAAACGGCTCCATTATGAAAGTAAGAAACAGGGAGTCCTTGATTCTTCTCTGCTTTTCTATAAGAAATAGCCATTTCTTCCATATCCAGAGCATCACCCTTGCTCACTGTTTTATAGACATACAGTCTGTTTCTATGCCATCTTTGGACATGTTGTGTTTTACTGCTCTAGCATTTTCTTGTCCTCGGTAGGTTTCTGCTAAGCGTCTTGCTTGCTTCACAGAATTTGTTATTGAAACTGAAAATCATTGTACCCACCTCATTGTCTTGTTTGCTTCTGTCTCCATATTCCTAAGGCATTGTAGGGCATGTGGTAGGTGCCTGAGCAGTTTCGAATAAATGAATCCAGAGTGCATTAAAAAAGAAAAATAAAACGGCTCAAGCCGGTATAAGTTCCCTGATGAGCTTGGCGGGACACAGAGCTACAGTAGCCACTACAGTAGGTTCTGAGTGAGACTGTATGAAGATGCTCTATGTGGTAATTTTTAGTTTTTAAAAATTGGGTACAAATCATGATACTAATATTTTGTTTGAACAAAAATAATTTCTGAGAGGTATCCATAGGGATAATCTAAGCTAATAATTTTAAATTGCCATTACAAAATAGAAGAGTGCCCCTTTTTTTTCTTAAAACTATATGTATATATGTTTGTATATGTGTGTGTGTGTGTGTGTGTGTGTGTGTATATATATATATATATATATATCTGTATTTTGTATGTATGATTGTTTTGCCTACTTATAAGGCTGTTTGCCATATGATTGCAGTTCCTACATTGGCCAGAAAAGGGCATCCCCAGTACTGAAGTTACAGTTGCGAGCTGCCACATATGTGCTGGAAATTGAGCTCAGGTCCTCTGGAAGAGCAGCCAGTGCTCTTAAGCACTGCATAGCTGCAGCCCATCTTTTTCTTTAGCAGGGTAGATGATGTGAAATCTCGGTGTGCCAACAAGCAGTTTGAAACTTCTAATAATGGTATTGATTTTTTTTTCTCCACACTGCTCATATTTGTTCTTAGGTATTTGTTTAGTTTGTATTGTTACTTTCTGATATGCTCATTTTGATTTTTCTATTTATTGATACTCTCTTAACAGCTATCAGAGATTTTGGGCAAAGAGAATCTGGTGTCAGTAATGGTTGGACCCATAACGCTACAGGAAAATGGCTTTTAAGCCTGGCTAAAATGACTGTTAAGTTAGTGTTCTCTACGTGGTCATGCAAACCTAGTGCTGCTCTCCAACCCCAGAGATGACAGGAAGCACCAGGTGAGCAGGTGTAAATCCAGACTATGCCCTCTGAGGAGAATTGAGTTGGAGCTGGTAAGGGCTTCTGTGGAGGAAGCCAAACAGAGGTCTTGGGCTTTTTTTAACCCCTCAAGTAAGCCAAGATTTCTGAATGTGTGCCAGAATTATAATTAATTGCCTACCATTGGGTACAAACATCATCCTTTTTTCGTTTTCTCATAGGAAACTAGTACTGTTCTTCGCATAATGCTCACTCAGTACATAGAGTAAATGGTCTTCTGACCAATGTATTAAGTGTTTGTGCTCTGATGTTGAAGGATTTTCCCAGATAAGCTTTTCAGCTATAAGGGTTGGAAAAATAGCATTTTAACATTTGTAGTTAAGTCTTGTGTAAAGCAAACTTGGATCTTGGAATTTATTTTCACTTAATAGACTTCAGGATTTTTGGAAATTGAAAATCGTAAGCAAGTACACATTGTAAAATTTTGATTTCTACTTTAGGTTCCAATTTCAGAATTATTAATCAGAATAATGTATTTGATTAGTAACTGTGACAACTTCTAATAAAGAGTCTATAAAGATAAGAATATCACCCCAGAGTTGTTTTTGTTGCTACTGTCAGAAAACTGTATGGGTTTCTGTAATGAGAGACTGAATACATGGGATTTGAATGATTGGGGAATGAAGTTAATTCAAATCTTTTGCTTTGACAAAGGATGCTAATATTTATAGCAAAACAGAAAACAACAAAACTTGTAAGTAGGATGTGAAAAATTCACAGAGGTCCACATGTATTGGTCATTTCAGGTCTTCTCTTTGCCCACGTTACTTTGTTCATGAAAGACTATTGTTATGGACTTTTCATGTTGATGTGCATGTAGCAGTTATATATCTAGTTGTTCGTCCAGAGTACAGTTACTTTGAAATGCTCAAAAATACCAGCATTAAAAATATTTAATAACTTTATTCCTATGAAAAGTAGTGACCATTTCTTTCTGTATTTCAATGTAAATTACTGTATGATTCCCACTTTATTTCATTTAAATCAAGTAGATGTTATTACTTTTATTAATTTATGCACAAAGAAAGAAACCTATTGTAGTCAGCTGTGGTTTTTCTCAGTTTTGTGGGTATGTATTTGCAATGTTCTCATTAATGTATTTTAATAACTGATAAATAAAACCATATAGTTTTATTTTAAAGAAGCCAAAGAAATAACTCAGTAGCGAAGATCACTTGTTGGTTTTGCAGAGATCCAGGGTTTGGTTCCCAGGATCCACATGGTGGCTCACGGTCACCCATAGCTCTACTTCCAGGGGTTCAAATGTCTTTTTCTGAACCCTTCTGATAGCAGTAATACATGTGCTGCATATCCATACACAAGCAAAACATTTATACACATAAAATCCAGAAAACATCTTTGAAACGAGTGAATGATGAAATGTGGTATGAGACTCTTTGTTTAAAAGCTAAGCTTGCACATGGCGCTGTGCATTTAGAGTTTAGTTAAAATCACTTTTTGTTAAAAATCATTTTCAAAGTAAAAATTTACAGACACTATGTAATCATCTTTGATATTTCTGTATTCAGCTTTAAAATTACAGTTTTAAGATGTCTTCCATCTGTGTAGACTTGTGCCAAGAAAACTGTAATTAGCTATAGGTACCCACTTAATTTTAAATTCACTAAAAGCAATTAATGGCAGTAGCCACTAACCCACATGTGGCTAGTGGCTACTCTCTGGCCAGCACAGGTTCAGAGAGTTCTCATTACCCTAAAAGGTTCCTAGAACAGTCTGGACAGTGCTAGACTATTCCAGGAAGGTGGACCATTTATTAGGTTTATGTGTGTGTGTGCTGTGCATTCATGTGTGCAACGTGTGTTCCTATGGAGGCTAAGGTTGACATCAGGAATCTTTCTAAATCACCATTTCATCCATTGAGGCTCTGTGTTGCAATTGAATCCAGAACATGCTAATATGCTAGTCTGGCTTGCCAGGCTGCTTTAAGGATCGGGTGATTGCTGTAATCACAGGCCAGCCTCCATGCTCACCCTGTGTTTACTTACACTGGTTCTAGAGATCTGGACTGGACTCTTCACACTTGCATGGCAAGCGCCTTAACCGTTGAGTCATACTTCCAGCCTTTAGGTTTCAAGAGTTTTGGAGTTAACAGTGTTAGCTTCAGAGATCTTTGTGACTTAGTGTCTGTGCATCATGTTTGTGTGTTTATAATTTCGTGTTGTCTTTTATTCATCATATTAGGATGAGGAATTTGAGGCTATGCAGAATAGAATTTGCAAATGCACAGTTTATGTAAAGACTTAACTCCAAATATATTGTTCCTTGTAATGAAACAAGGATAATGAGAGACTGACTTCATGGATTTTAAATTGATTGATATTATGAAGTTAACAGTTGAAATTGTAATGATGTGGGAATTTTTTGTTTGCTTGTTTTTGTTTTAAGCTAGCTCAGCTTTACTTCTCCATCTCTAATTGCTAAGGATTGAAAGAATCGTTTAGAGCTGGGCGCAGTTGGCACACACCTGTAATCCCAGCACACAGGGAGGCAGAGGCAGGTGGATCTCTGTGAGTTCAAGGCTACACTGGTCTACAAAGTGGGTCTAAGGCTATACAGAGAATAGCTCTCTCTCTCTCTCTCTCTCGCTTTCTCTCTCAAAAAAAAAGTACTATTTAGAGTCTCTGTACTCAGTCTACTCTAGACTACCCACTGGATTTCACTATTGCCAGTTTCTTTGATTAGTCTTTGTAATTACCCATTATGACTGCCTTTAAATAGATTTGTGGATTCTTTGAGAGCAGGGAATCCTGGTGCATATTCAGAATACTCAGAGACCTTAAAAATAATCATGTCAATATTAGCATTTATGATGAAAGCCCTGACATCTCTATAGTTGAAGAATGAGGGCTAGAGCCCTTGCCTTCTCTTAACTGCTGATGGAGTATTCTGAAACAGGACCTAAATTACACTGGGTTGAGACTACCTACTATGAACATAGGAACTAAGTTACTTATGAATGATTTCTGATTTCAAAACCATCTCCTGCTTGTTTTTCATGGTCTATTTTTAGGAGTATTTGTGTATTTATATTTATAGTATTTATATATATAGTATTTATATTTTTTTTTTTACAAATTACTTATTTTGAAATCTGGAGAGGTAGCTCAACAGTTACCAGTACTGGCTCCTCTTTCAGAAGACTTGGGTTTGATTTGTAGCACCCACGTTACAGCTCTCAATTCCCTGTAACTTTAGTTCCAGGGAATCTAAAGCCATCTTCTACCAATCTCTGTAGCTACTAGACATGAAAGTGGTGCACAGATATACATGCAAGTTAAACATGCCCATTAAAAATTACTGTTTAAATTATGTGTATATGTGTGTGCTTCTGTGTGAGTACGGTGCCCGTGAAAGCCAGAAGAGGGCATTAGATCCCTTGGAGCTGGAGTTAACAGGCAGTGGTGAGCTGCTCCTGGGGACCAAATTGCTGTCCTCTGGAAGAGCAGTATGTGCTCTTAACCACCAAGCCTTCTCTCCTGTCCCAGATAATTTGGTAGCTTTAAAAATGACACCATGATGATTTTAAAGTATTTTGGGTTCTAGACTAAATTGACTAGCTCAAAGTGGGACGAGATAATCATTGAATGAGAAGAGTGCTGGCTGAGAAGTCCCCAGACCTTGGTTCGATACCCATTCCCTCGCGTAAACTGAGTGTGGTGGTACATTCTATAATCTAGGTAGTCAGAAGATGAAGGCCAGAGGGTCAAAAGTCCAAGGGCACCTTGGCTACATGGTGACTTTGGGCCAGGCTGAGATGCCTGAGGCTCTTTCTCAAAAATGAATTAACTGGTTTCTTGGCTTAAAGAAATACTGCAAGTTTCTATTTTTCATGTATTGTATTTGGTGATAGCCAATACATATGGTGCTTATAGTGTTCATTTATAGAAACTAATAAAACTTAATGAGTCCAAATTCTGAGCTCTTAATTTTATACCCTAGTTACAGTTTTGCTTTCAGAATAACAGGTATATGCACACTCAGGTTTGTGCATAGTCTGCAGATGCACAGCAGAGTGCTACACCTGCAGTCTTTCCAAGACACAGACAAGACTGTTACCAAGTATCTGAACTATTTATTAACATTCATTTTTGTTTCTTCACACTCCTTTAAAATGGTAATGGTGGGTGCACATTTGGTATTTTTACAATTGTTACTTGATAAGATACTTTAATACTCAAAAACATTGCTGATTTATTTCTGTGTTGGCACATGCTTTAGATGGAATGGCAGACCAGGTCAGACTCTTTTGCAGAATATATTTCTCTGTAACCTAGAATCCTTACCCCTTTCTTCTAAGTGCTGAGAACAGTTTTAGTAGGGACTCTTTAATTGGGAGCTGACTTTAATTACAGGGTTTTGTTTTTTCCAGTGACAGTTCCCTTTTCTGCAGTTGTGCCTTTGGTGGAGCAATGCATCTGTGTATACATACACTTGCAGAATTGGAGTCTGTGCAGCACATTATCTTTCTAGAGGTCTTTGTATAGTACCAGCATGCCCAGAGGGCTCCTGTAAGACTGTTTTTCTATTTTTGCCCCTCCTTTCAACTTCTAGATCTGGTGACTTTACGTATATAAATGTTCTAGTTAGAAAAACAGCAGAAGGAATTTAACATCTGCCAAAAAATCAGCGGTGTGAAACCAAGCTGGCTGTTCCAGCCTCCTTCCCCGATCTCTGAGGTTGTGCAGCCTGTGCTTGTCAGGCTTTCCTTATTAAGCATTACGTCACTGTGCACTCCATCTTTATCACACTGGCTTTTCTTTGAAAGCCACTGTCATCAGGCTTTAACTTGTTAATTGCTTACAGCTCTGTGTTGTGATGAAGGCAGCATTGAAGAGGAGGGACATAGATAGACATAGTATGTCTGAAAGAACAATCCTAATTTAATATAATGTTGGCATAGAGTATGCATGTAACTACCTCAAATTATTAGATTGGTGCTTTGAAAATTCGCCCCCCCCTTTTTTTTTTTTTTTTTTAAGAAAGAAAGCTATCTTCTCAAAGAATTTTAAAGACAGCTTAAGAAAGTACTGATTTTTAAAAAGTAAATATTTAAAGTGGCTGTATTTCTAAGAATCAAAATTGAAAATAGCTGTGATGTCCTTCAGCTAGGTTATAGATACACAAACTGTGGTTTATCCATATAGAGAATGTTACTAACAACAGAAAGTAACAGACTGGATATAGCTATTACCACCAGTAAAGGTCAGATGTGCTGTGCTACGAGAAAGATGCCAAAGGCTACTGTGCAATTCTGTTTATATATGGGAGTGCTGCAGATTTTTGTTGTATTTCTGCAAGTGCTGAGTTTGAAGTCCTCAGTTGTGGAGCCACATCCCAGTCCAGAAGTACAGAATTTTCACTGCTGGTCTGCATTGTGCACAGCCTTTTCTAAACAGAAGCCATTTCATTTGTGTACTGTTTCTGCATTAAGGAAGAGAATTGGGGATCTTGTAGTTTTTGTTTTTTATTTTCAAGATTGTGTAACCAAAACAGACTATTAGTGATATTAAAGAAAAAACCAAAAGTTTTTAAGTTTATTTTGTTTTGTTTTTTTAAAGAAAAATAATGCCTCAACTTGTTTTTCTTTCCTGAGGTTTAATGCCATGGCTGATGGCTGAACTCTTAGTCTCTTAGAAAATAAATAAATAAAATAAAAGCCTGTTAAAGCTTCATGGTTGATGGAGCTAGAGGTGACTCAATGGTTAAGAGCATTTACTGCGCTTGCAGAGGACCTGAGTCTTGTTCTCAGTGCTATTATGGCAGCTCACAACCTTCTGTAGCTCCAGTTGAGGGTGATCCAGTGCCCTCTTCTAGCCTCCACAGGCACAGCACACATGAGGTACACTAACACACACGAGTTACATACATAAAATAATAAATAGTAGTTTTGAAGTTTCATAGTTCTTTAGAAAATAACATGAGGTTCTCCCTTTCCCCCAGGTCCCAGTACTTTGTGTTTGCAATAGCTTGAGACAGCCTTATTTTGAATAGGTTCATTGGGACACCTTTGTGTATAATATTTTCATTTGTTCTTTAACTTGTTCCATGATGTGTTATTACACACTTTTGCTGTATGTTTCCTATTCTTTCAGCTGGAGTGTATGACCTAACGACTGGGAGTTGGCTATGTTACAGCTCAGTATCCTTATAAATACAATGGCTAAATGATGTGTGGAGGTAACATGAAAGATGAGACAAGTGTGATTCTCTAATTCACGAATTCTGCTAAGACTGCCACCAAGTACCATGGGTTAGGAAGCTCAAACACCACTAGACACTTGTTTTCCCATGGTTCTGCAGTCTAGAAATTCAGGAGGGGCTAGTGAGGTTTCTGGTGAGGCTTCTGGCCATGCAAATGCATGTCTTCTTGCTGTGTATTTTCATGCGTTTTTCTGTTTCTTCCTCTTGAAAGGGTATCAGTTCTGATGGATTAGGACTCCTTTGACCCCATTTACCTTTAATTGCTTTAAAAAAGATTGTGTTTCCAAATACAGAGAGATACTGTGAGTGAGGACTTCAACATGCCTTTTGAAGAGCAGGCACAATTTAGTTCTCTAACTTCCTGTAAATAGCTTCGCTTACTTTTTGTTGCTGTGTCAAAGTACTTGGCAAAAGCAACTTGGAGGACAGGTTTATTTTGACTCACAGTCCATCATGCAAGGCAGCAAGAGCCAGAGGCAGCTGATTACACTGCACCCAGACCAGGAAATGAATGCTGGTGCTCAGTTAACTTCTTCATTTTTATTCAATTGAGACCCTAGACTGTAGGAAGGGTGCTGCTCATACTTACATGGGTCTTCCTCTGCCCAGGTGAACCTTTGTGGCTGCACCTTCATAGATACACCCAGAGGTATGTTTTCTACAGGTGATTCTGAATCTAGTTAAGCTGATGATAAAGACTGTCACGTATGCCATGTTATTAAGATACTGACAGTATGGTAGTCCAGACTTAGCCAAAGAAGCACAAGTCAAACTAGACAGTTCACTGGAGAGAATTGCTAACGCAGATCTGAAATGTAAAATATGAACACTGGAATAACACAGAGGTGTTAACTTACTGAAGTGATGATAATTCAGTAAGTGTTAAACTTAATGAAATAATAATCACCTCTTTGGCTGAGGAAGCCCGAAGAGAGGTTTGAGATATTCAGTGGTTGGAGAAGCAGCTGTACAGGGCTGTCTGTTTCTGTCTGGTGGCTTTCAAAGGCTTAGACAAAGGACTCCCCACAAAGCTGGGACCCAGACTCATTATGACAGTGGTTCTCAGCTTCCCGATGCTGCAACCTTTTAACACAGTTCTTTGGGTTGTGGTGATCCCAACCATAAAATTATTTTTGTTGCTTTTCTGATGGTCTTAGGCAACTCCTGTGAAAGGGCCATTTGACCCCCAAAGGGGTTGCAACCCACAGTTTGAGAACCACTGCCTTATGAGAGTATATTGCCCCATGTATGGCAGTATTTGTGAACATGATGAATCTAGTCCTGAGAGAAACTTAGATTATAAATGGCTGTGCTAGAAAAAGGTCCAGTACGAGGAGGACCCTTTTTTTACATGATACAGATTGGAAGGAGCTTGTTTGTTTGTTTTTCAAGACAGGGTTTCTTTTGTAATCCTGGCTGTCATGGATCCCTTTGTAGACCAGGCTGGCCTCAAGCTCATAGAGATCAAATCCTAGAAATGTGTATTTTTTTTTTTTTAGCCCCATAGTAAGTCAAGCTTTGATCAGTACTTACTTTGTGAATCTTGAAAAATGGTGCTGCTCCCCAGTTTGTTCAAGAGCTACTTATTTTAAACCTTAGTCCAGCTGTATTAATTGCATAGAATTGCAGTTTTTAAAACTGCAGTGAACATGAAGGTCTTGTTGAGCATTTGCTCCTCCTCTGTCATTAGAAATGTTATGTGTTTAGTTTTTGTTTTGTTTTGACTTTTGTTTTTTTTGGGGTCGTTGAGACAGTTTCTCTATGTAGCCCTGGCTGTCCTGGACTTTGTACACCAGGCTGCCCTTGAACTCGCAGAGATCCTCCTTCCTTTGCCTTCCAGAGTGCTGGGATCACAGCCGTGTGCCACCGTGCCCAGATAGAAGTGGATTTTGTTTTATATGTATCTTAGCATAGAAATGGTCTTTTTGTTACCGGTCTTTACTCAAGGATTTTTATTCAGGTAGGTAATATCCAGTGTGGTGTTTATACTCTTAGTAAACCTTAATACACATGTGTAAGTAAATGTTGTATGTAGAATGATAAGGAGGTTGGTATTTGGAGAAGGGAATTGGATGCCAGCATATAGCAGTTATCCATTGGAATATGTTTATACATTTTGAGCCACATGAGTAACTGGATAAAAATACTTCAGGAGGATTAATCTTATAGCAATGTATAGAAAAAAATTACAGAACATAAAGATAAGGTTGTCAGTACATATAAGAGATTGCATGTGGTGCTTGTTAAGCTTCAAGAGTTAGATGTGTCAAGGAAACTAAAGTAGAAATGATAACAGAAGAAGAGCAAGGGAATCATAATTTGGAAAAATCCTATTTGGATGACTGAGGAAGATGCAGTATCACTGACAGAAACAACTCTCAGATAATCTCTAAACAAGCAGAAAGCAGGTAAGGCTTCACAGCTTCTTAGGATTAAGTTCAAATTCAGTAGGCCAGCAAGATGGCTCAGCAGGCAGAGGGGCTTGCTGCCAACCGGACATCCTGAGTTCAGCCCCAGGGAGAGAGAACCAACTCCCAGAGCCTGCTCTCTGATCTCTAAATGGTGCGCATGTTCACATGTACATTAATTAAACGTCATAAAAGTGTTTAAAGACATTGAATTTGGTAAGCATTTCTGTTATTTTTATGTTACCCAATTAAGTAATAGAAAATAGTTCATCTGTTAGATGATTGCTTTCTTAATTCACAGTAATCCATATATATCGCAAAAGTGGAAACTGAAATTGATCTTTACTAACCTAATTAACTTTTTTGCCATTAATCTTACTATTGTATCTAATTGTAAATGCTATTGAATAAATTGGTGATAAAATAATTCAATTTAGTTACACCTAATTACAGTTCCCCAGATTATAGAATCTAGGTTAGAGAAGCTTTGAGAAAGTAACTGATAATCCTGTTTGCAATTTCAAGAAATGCTTATTTTACAAGGTCCTGGAGTGATTGGAAGAATTAAAAGTGTAGCCATAAGCTGTCAGAAGAGACTTGGAGGGAGCTGAAATTATGAGAGGTGGTTAGTAGGGAAGAATGGACTGATTGGTACGCTGAGACTGAAAACTTACCTGGCCACAGGAGAGCATGTTGCTCTATAGTGTTCAGTTTCTTTTCAACAAAGTGTAAACACTTTCAAGTAAGTAAGTGAAGGCAAGGAACCAGCTCATTTTCCGCATCGTAATGGAAACAGTGCAGAGCAAAGGTTCATTGTGCTTTTGGACTTTGATTATGTAATAGATAATAGGAATAGTATTTAACTTCTTTCTAATTATTTCATGTATGCTTTGCCTTGTTTTCACAGGCACAGCTCATTTTGAAAATGTATTGCCTTTCCTTTAGTCTTCTCAGGTTATTTTTACAGTAGAGTGCTTCCCAAGCAGTGGCACTTACCAGACATTTTGTGCAATTCTTGTTGTTCTAGTGTTCAACCCATTTTTTAAAGAAAGATTTATTTGATTTATTTTTATTTTATGTATGTGTCGTGTGTGTTGGATGCTGTGTGTGTGAATGCCCATGGAGACCAGAAGAGAGAGTTGGATCTCTTAGAGCCTGAGCTGTGGGAGGTTGTGAGCTGCCTTGTGTGGGTGATGGGAACCAAACCCAGATCATCTAGAGCAGGAAGCAAGCTCTCTTCCCCACTGAGCCATGGCTCCAGGCCCCTGGCAGTCAGCTCCTGAACATTTTTATTTCCTTCATGATCTCATTCCTGAGACTAGTTCACTTTCCCTAAGACTGAGCTGAGGCCTAGTCTTTCTCCTGTAGGTAGTTACATACATAACAGAATGCTTTCGCGATAGATATTTTCAACCGTGCTTCACTTCTGCTAAAAATTAAGTGCTGTGAATTGTATGTGTCTATGCGGAAATTGATTTGGAGTTGCAATTTACCTGATGATTGAAGAAAAAGCAAGTCCTGAAAAATCCCTGGGAGTCTCAAAGAGATAGAATCTAAGTCATTACTTAGCGGCAGACTTGAGAAGTTTGTGGTGGTTCATGCAGAGTAATCCTGCTGAATAAGAGAAATAGTGTCAGAAGTGAGCAGAGCTTGATGCACGATTTCTGAAACTTAGGTTTGTCTTGCAGTTAAGTTGTAAATATGAGTTATTTTTTAACTGGATAAGAAAACTCAACTTTTACGTAAATACAGTAAGTATGAAATAGTAAAATTTTAATTTTGGTAAAATGTAATGATTAATAGTTGATTTAAATTTTTTTTATTTTTGTGGAACACTTAAGTTGTTTTTCTAAATTCAGTCTGCAGGACACAGGCAAGATAACACGGATTTCATAGCAGCAGGTAAAAATAGAGGGTCGAAGTGAGGACAATTCCTCGTACACTCAAACTGTCTGCTTGTGAGACCACGACAGTTAAAACAGCTGTGTTCATTTTGTTACTGTGCTAAAATTTACGTAGAATAAAATGTCTCAGTTTAGTCTTTTATGTATAATACAGTAGCATTAGGACATTCAGAGTTTTGTAGGACTATAATCACCATTGTCCATTTCCAAAATCTTTGTCATCTCAGACCTTACCCATTAACCTGCTACTTCTATCCCTAGCCCAGGGTATATAATACTCTGCAGTCTACTTCCTGAGTTCTTGAATTTACATGTCTTAGGTACCTCAAAGAAATGGAGTTCAAAGTTGCTTTTTATGATGTGCCATTTGATTGGAAAATGAGTTGTAGTAATTTAATTAAAATTTTTTTGCATTATTTTGTGTTCAAGTCTGGAAGAACGGTGAATTTATTATCTGTTCTCTTATGTTTAGTGTTACTGGTCTTTGTAAGTGTCACTGTAAGTGTATGAATTAGGGACTCCTTGAATACCTTTTTGTTTTGAGACAGGATCTTGCTGTGTGGCTGTTCAGATATATATATTTTTTATCTTAATTTTCACTAGGCTCTAAAAATAAAGTGTGTCAGGGGATGAATTTGGAGGTCTCAAAAATGTCCCTTGTGTAAGATATTCTGAAGTTTGTAAGCAGAAGTTATTTTATTTCATGATCTAAATTTCAAATAACTGAAGTATTGGGCTAATTTTATACTGTTTGTGTTTTTCAAAGACGGGTTCAAAAGCTCATGTGTTTGCTTCAATGCTGCCATCTGGTGACTATTGAGGATATTGCAACAGGGGCCTGAGAGCAGCAGTCATCATCTTAGACTTGATTTGCAACCCCATTATGTTATGCAACTGAATGTGGGTTTTATAACAACAACAAAATAGTGATAACAGTAAAAGGTTTTGAATGTGCAACATACAAAAATTAATTGAAAATAAAATGTGTAATGAACTAGGCTTTGTGTAGTACTCACCTGTGCTGTTTCGCTGCATCCTTGGTTCTGAATCTGTAACACCAGCATCATGCACCTGCTGAGAGCTACCTCTTACAGCACCAGCGAACATTATCCAGAATGCTCAGATTTGGGGCCATTGTATGTTGTTTTTATCCTACAGTTAAAATGTTTCTAGTGCTATAGATAATGATTTAATTCTGGAAAATGACCATTAGTATATTCCTACTCTCATTTTGCATGTGATTATCAAATCAGTGTGTCTTGGGGGTTGTGTTGGCCTAGAATAGTTTTTTTTTTTTTTTTAATTACTAGTTGAGTTGCTGACAAATTTCATAAAAAGTTAAATGGATTCTTGGTGTGGGTTTAGGACAGAATTGGCCATAATTTCTCTAAAATGGTCCTAATTATACTTTTGACATTTTGTACTCTTTATTTAGGTGAAACAGCATTTGCACAATTATAAAATCAAAATACTGATGCACTTCAAACAATGTTAAAGATGTGCTGTGTCCTGTGCTTTCAGATATCCAACCAAGATTTTATACTTTATGTAAAAAATAAATAAACCTGTCCATCTTACTATGCAAATTTACCTTCATCTTTACCAAATGGTAAAAATAAGTATACTAAAGAACTGTCTTAAATTTCATTATGACAGTAAAATTACTGCCACTAAATAGTGTGTGTATCTTTTTTTTTTTTATCTGTATAACTGGGGTTGTTTAAAAATTTTGAGGGCCAAAGGTGATTACAAGTAAAGGAAGGCCTGATAGAAGGCAACAGACACAGTACGGCTGACGTGCTCCCGGCCCTAAGGATCCCGCTGCTTTAGAGAGAGTGTGTGAAGGTTGTGGTGGTAGGAGTCTCACCTAGGATTTGGGCTGTGAAATCGCTGAGAATATTTTTGACAACTCAAGTATCTATTTTATTTTTCTTTACAAACAAGGTACAAATGTCATTGCTTTTGTCCTGCCAGGTATTTAGTTACTCAATAGTGTGTGTGTGTGTGTGTGTGTGTGTGTGTGTGTGTGTGTGTGTGGTGCCTATTATTTGCTGTGCGCTGTTGTCAGCACTAGTAATACTGTTTTCAACAGGTAAAAATCAGAGTCATCATAGACTTACAGCTGTAGACAGGTGTCAGGTAGACACCCGTGCCATTCGTTAGAGGAAGTAGTAAGGCAAGGAAAGGACCTTGCGGATTACGATGATAGGTAGATTGCTTTGAAGTGTTTAGTTGGCTGTGAAGAGAACCCTTACTGACAAGACTTTAGTGGAGATGTGAAAGATTTAGACAAGAGCAGTCTCTGTAGAAGGGGAGCAAATGCTTTGGAATATCTGACTTGTGAAGAAAACCAAAGCAGAGACAATGAGGGGGCTGCTGGGGAGTTTGGACAGTAGGTGATGAGGTCGGATGTGGTGGTAGGACCTAGGGTTAGGCTGCTGCATATCACAAAGTCTTGTGGCTCATTTGACACTTTACTCTGAAGTGGATGCTTGCACTTGAAGTAGCTAAACCACGTGCCTCACTTTAACTCTTAATGGGTTCACTCTGGCAGCTGTGTTTAATAGAGTGCAAGTAGGAGTCAGTTACTTTTCTATAGGGAAGAGTAAGGTTCAAGGTTTAAGCCTGGATACGTTTGTGAACAGTGATTATACGGCATATTGTCTGGTTTCTTCATAGACCTTTAAAAGTTGTCTTTATAGATTACCAGTAGTGTTCAGTTTTGTCTCTCTGATCCAAGAGAATCAGTCTTGGTAGTAGAGTCTTACTTGGAAAAGGTTAACTATTCCTTCTTTTTGTCCTTTTTACAAAAATCCTTTATTAGATCTGAAGCAATGTCAGTGCATTACACTGCTTAGTTTTCTTCGTGTCCTTTTGTATATCCACATGCAACCCCCTCTATTTCTCATGTCAAATTTTATTTTTCATGGACTTTTAAATTTTTTAAATTAAAAACCTTTTAAAATTATCATCATTTTTCATTAATTTATTTGTTTATTTTACATCCCAATTGAAATACTACTCCCTCTTTCGTCCCAGTCCCACCCACTTCCCCCTTACCCCGCCTCTCTGACCCACACTGACACATTGAGTCGCTTCATGACTAAGTGCCTCCTCCTTCACTGAGACAAAACAAGACAGCACTGCTGGGGAAACAGGATCCAGGGGGAGTCAGAGACAGCACCTGCTCCAGTTGTTAGGGGATTCACTTGAGGACCAATCAGCCTATCGGCTTCATACATATAGGGGGCCTAAGACCAGTCCAGGCATGCTCCTTGGTTGGTGGTTCAGTCTCTATGAGTGCCCATGGGTCCAGGTTAGTTGGCTGGGTAGGTCTTCTTGTGGTATCCTTGACCCCTCAGCTCCCTCAATCCTTCCCCTAAGTCTTCCACAACACTTTCTGAATTATGAGTTTATGATCTCATAATTGAGGTCTTTGATCTGCTTGGACTTGGGTTTTATTCAGGGTGATAAATATGGATCTATTTGCATTCTTCTACATGCAAACATTCAGGTAGACTAGCACCATTTGTTGAAGACGCTTTTTTTCCCATTGTATGGAGTTGGCTTCTTTGTCAAAATTAAGTGTCTGTAGGTATGTGTTTATTTCTGGGTCTTCTATTCGATTCCATTGGTTGACCTGTCTGTTTCTGAGCCAGTACTGTGCAGTTTTTATTACTATTGCTCTGTAGTACAACTTAAAATCAGGGGTGGAGATACCTCTAGAAGTTCTTTTATTGTACAGGGTTGTTTTCACTATTCTGGTCTTCTGTTTTTCCACATGTAGTTGTGAATTGCTCTTTTAAGGTCTGTAAGAATTCTGTTGGAATTTTGATGGCAGTTGCATTGAATCTGTAGATTGTTTTTGTAAGCCGGCCATTTTTATTATGTTAATCCTGCCAATCCATGAGCACAGGAGATCTTTCCATCTTCTGATATCTTTTTCAGTTTCTTTCTTCAGAGACTTGAAGTTCTTGTCAGGTCTTTCACTTGATTGGTTAGAGTTACACTAAGATATTTTATATTGTTTATGATTATTGTGAAGGGTGTTGTTTCCTTAATTTTTTTTTTTTTTAGCATGTTTGTCATTTATATACGGGAGGTCTGCTGAAATTTTTTTGAGTTAATTTTGTATCCGCCCATTTTGCTGAAGTTGTTTATCAGCTGTAGGAGTTCTCTGGTAGAATTTTTGGGTTCACTTATGTATACTATCATATCCTGCGAATAGGGATACTTTTGACTTCTTTCTGATTTGTATCATCTTGAATCTTTATTAGTTGTTTTATTGTTTATTTAGGAGATATGGAGAGAATAGATAGCTTTGTCTTTTTCCTGATTTCAGTGGAATTGCTTTGAGTTTCTCAATTTAATTTGATGTTGGCTATTGGCTTGCTGTATATTATGTTTAAGTATGGGTCTTGTATCCCTGAGCTTTCTGAGACTTTTATCATGAAGGAGTGTTGGATTTTGTCAAAAGCTTTTTCAGCATCTAATGAGATGTTCATGTGGTTTTTTCCCCTTTCAGTTTGTTTATATAATGGATTACATTGATGGGATTTTCATATGTTGAACCATCATGGTAGATGATGTTTTTGATGTGTTCTTGGATTCGGTTTATGAGTATTTTATTGAGTAATTTTGCATCAATGTTCATGAGGGAAATTGGTCTGAAAGTCTCTTTCTCTGTTGAATCTATGTGATTTAGGTATCAGTGTAACTGGCCTCATAGAATGTTCCTTATTTTTCTGTTTTGGGAATACTTTGAGGAGTATTGATATTAGTCCCTCTTTGAAAGTCTGGTAGAATTCTGCACTAAAACCATCTGCCTCTGGGTGTGTGTGTGTGTGTGTGTGTGTGTGTGTGTGTGTGTGAGAGAGAGAGAGAGAGAGAGAGAGAGA
Organism: Psammomys obesus; assembly: GCF_907164565.1. Lineage (NCBI taxonomy): Eukaryota > Metazoa > Chordata > Mammalia > Rodentia > Muridae > Psammomys > Psammomys obesus. The sequence continues at coordinate 13,279,881 of NW_026596143.1, read as the reverse complement.
GAGACTTTTGATGACTGCTTCTATTTCCTTAGGGGCTATAGGATTATTTAAATTGTTTAGCTGATCTTGATTTAACTTTGGCAAATGAAATCCATTTCCTTTAGATTTTCTAATTTTGTGGCATACAGGCTTTTGAAGTAAGACTTAATGAGTCTTGGATTTCCTCATTGTCTGTTGTCATGTCCCCCTTTTTATGTCTGATTTTGTTAATTTATATAGTATCTCTCTGCCTTAGAGTTAGTTTGGCTAGGGGTTTGTCAATGTTGTTGACTTTCTCAAAGAAACAGCTCTTGGTTTCATTGATTCTTTTTATTGTTCCCTTTGTCTCTAAGTTATTGATTTCAACCCTGAGTTTGATGATTTCTTTCTGTCTACTCCTCTTGGGTGTGTATGTTTCATTTTGCTCTAGAACTTTTAGGTGTGAATTTTTTTTTAGATTTAACATTTTCTCTAACAGATGTATTGATTTCTTCAGTTGTATCTTCTGTCCCTGAGGTTCTTTCCTTCATTGCTTGTACTCTCTGTTGGCGATGTCTATCTCTGTAGTTCCTGTTCTTTTACCTAAGTTTTCCATCTCTAGGACTCCCTCAGTTTGTGTTTTCTTTATTGTTTTTATTTCCATTTTCAGTCTTGAACTGTTTTATTAATTTTCTTCACATGTTTGCTTTGTTTCCCTTTTAAAGCTTACTAAGTGCCCATAACAGGAGCATAAAAAGTGCTGTTCTTGTCCTCCACCAAGTCACCATTGGGATTTCTCTCTTGGTGCCAGTGCTGCATAGAATAGTAGTGTATTCTTTGTTTCTTACATGCTTAATTGTGGTCTGCTTTACATTATGCTGATGTCTAATGTAAATGCTTTTCCAGATCGCATGTATCCCACATTTGATAGGATCCTAGAGAAAAAATGTTTGTGCTTTTGGGCAAAAGCAAGGTTGATGGAAACTTACTGAGTAGGAATTTTAGGAAGAGTGATATAATTGTTTCAAAGTTATGTAAACTCAGAGTAAAATGTAAAACTAATTCTAATTTTATATTCATACTAAAAAAAGTACATGTGGTAGAATCAGTTATGTTTTTCTCTGCAGCCGGTTGCTGAACCAATCCCCATCTGTAGTTTCTGCCTTGGTACAAAAGAACAAAACCGGGAAAAGAAGCCAGAGGAACTCATCTCCTGCGCAGATTGTGGCAATAGTGGTATGTGGCTTCCTGTTTGCCTTCTAACAGATCTGCAAGACAAGGAGAAGGTTGCTTAAATGAGTTGGTATTCTTGATTTTTGCCAAATGTATGTTTTAACCTAATTCTGGTTTTCAGTAACCAAGTTGAGCTTTTACATTAGAGGGATTTTAATAGCTGAAATGTTTAGTTAATTTAATTGTATTTCATGTATTTTTCGTAAATGTTCTGTGAAGTTTTTTTTTTTCTGTTTTTTTGTAGTTCATTATTGAGTACCTGTTTAAGTCACAACAATCAGTTTAAAGTTTATTTTTTTCTTGAGTAAACAATTCAGGCTGGTGAGAAAGCTCAGCTCAGTCAGTAACGTAGTTGATGTGCAAGCTTGAAGACCTGATTCAGCCTCTGGGTAGAGGCTCGGGTGTCTGTGGAGCTTTCTAGCTGGACAGCCTAGTCTATTCAGTGACTCCAGGCCAGTAAAACCCTGTCTCAGAAAACGAGGATGGCTCCTCAGGAACTGTAGACAAGGTTAACCTTCCCCTAATCCATGTGTGCCTCCACCCTCAGGTGTGCACACATACAACATAACTACTCTTTTTCTTGATTTGTCTGCTTGACGCACAGAACCAGAAAGATGACAGATTTGTTTTTCTAGATTTTCACCTTGCGATATTGTTGATGCCGGAGTTTTGAGCCTATGAAATCCTCAGCCTAGAGAAAGGTTTTTCAGAGTTGTCTAACTCTAGTTCAAGAGATATTCTTACTCTACATTTTACAAATGCACAAGACTATACAGGAAGTCTTTAATAAATCATTATCTTTAATCATTGTTTTCATTTTCAGTGTTTTTTAACAGTAACATTCAGGATTTGGGCCAGAAAGCAGAAGCTAGGTGCTTCAAGACAAATTTAAAGTTGGAATTGGCTATTTATGAGGTAGTTGGAGCCTAGGGCTCCTGCAGAAGTGACTACCAGGCTGTGAGATTGTCCTGTCTCTCTCCAGGAGGGAGAACTGGGGCTCCATGGAACTTTTAAGTTCTGGGATTTGACTGTCTTCATTGCCTACTGGACACTCGGACACTGTTGTCTTCAGGACTGCTCATCATTAGGAAACATGCTAGAGAGGGAAGATGGCCTTTGTGTCATTGTCTTATAAGTTCCCTGAGCATGCCCCTGCATTTCACTTCTAGACTCTGGATGGAAAGGTGCCTGTAAGTGTAATATTGAGCTTTACAGGGCCTGCTCCTCACTGTGGCAGTGGAACCCAGGGCTTTACACGCCAGGCAAGTACTCTACCACGTGAGCTCCATTCCCAGTTCAGGCTTTTGAGTTTGTATTTATAGAAGCATTAGAAGAAGAGGGAAGGAAATCTTGAGTGCTGAGAGACCATATATAGTACAATATCATTAGCAAAAATAAATTCTGGGTAGTTTTTGTAGTGAAACAAACAATAAAAGCCATAAAACCAGAGTTGATTAGATAAAGATATAGCAGCTGTACAATGCAGTGATTAGATAAAGATATAGCAGCTGTACTGTGCAGGGATTAGATAAAGATATAGCAGCAGCTGTACAGTGCAGGGATTAGGTGAAGATATAGCAGCTGCACAGTGCAGTGATTAAATAAAGATATAGCAGCTGCACAGTGCAGGGATTAGATAAAGATATAGCAGCAGCTGCACAGTGCAGGGATTAGATAAAGATACAGCAGCAGCTGCACAGTGCAGGGATTAGATAAAGATATAGCAGCAGCTGCACAGTGCAGGGATTAGATAAAGATATAGCAGCTGCACAGTGCAGGGATTTCCTAACTGTTTAGGTTTGGAGCCCTTCTCAAAAATTAATTTTATGAATTATGAAAGAGGATATATTATTTCTTTCAGTACTAATTCTGTTATGGATTATTCACTTTTGGTAGTAGATAAATGCATAAAAATATATTTGGTAGTGGAACTATAAAATCCAATGTGATGCTCCAGAGCTTCCATTCTAAAGGCTACTGTAACTTTCTGGAAATGTTCATTGAGGTATACAGACTTTGGGTCTGGTTAGTTTGGGGTTGAGATTGTTTTTAATCTGCTAGGCTTTTTAACTTAAAAGTTATAAAAATAATAACAGCAGTTGTCTATTACTACTGAAATAACTTAACCTAATACCTTGTCGCTTATAATGATTGCAGACATTTTAATTTTATACTGTTTTCTGTGCGTTGGGAATTTGGAAGTGACTTATGCAGGCAGTTTGACTTGATATCTTATGAGGACATACTTAAGTGTTTAATTGGTACTTCAGACACCTAAAGCTTCCATGATGGCTCTTTACCTGACTGGCAGCTAGAGGATGCTGCCTGGTGACAAGAAGCCTCAGTTTTTTTGCCGTGTGGACCTGGAGATAAGGCTGTCTGAATCCCTACACCATGGCAGCTGGCTTTCTCTAAGCAAATGTCCATAAAAAGCAAGGATGCAAACTTGAGTGTCTTTTATAATAGCCTGAGAAGTCATGCTGTCATTTCAACAGTATTGCATTGGTTCTACAGATCAACCCTACTTCAGTGTGAGAACAAATCTATAATAGGTGAAAGGCAGCTTAGAACATGGCTATCACAGTGATAAAAGGAAAAAAGCATGAACACCATCAGATATGCAAATTGATATCTTCTAAAACATTTTAGAACGTTTATAACCTAAAATAAAAAGAGCAAGAATAGTTTGGGGAAATGAATAGTTCTAGGAAATGTCCAAATTCTATATGAGTAAAAAGAAACATATTTCTAAGCATGAAGTCTAAAGAGTCTGTGGTCAAGCAGCTTACAAAAGAGCAAAATAATTGCTGAGCATATAAAAAGAGCCTCACCTGTACAGGAGCAGGAATGCATGTCAAACACTAGGAAAATGTAAGTTTTTAGAGTTTAAACATTGTAGATGTTTAAATATAGTGCAAACTTCAGAGTGAAGTACAACGATGATGTGCTTGTGCTGTCATAGCAGCACTGATGTTACACCGTGGCTTTTGAAAGCTTTGCCTGCACATTTCAGCCAGTCAAACTGAAAATGCCATTATACTCACCAGTCTTTCAGGAGTTTTTCCTATGGAAATAAGAAAACTTCGTAACCAGGATGTCTTGGTTAGTGTTTCTCATGCTGGGATAAATTATCATGCAAAAACAACATGGGAAGGAAAGGGTTTATTTAGCTTACACTTACATCACAGCCCATCCCTGAAAGAAGTCAGGCAGGAACTCAAGCAGAGGCCCTGGGGGAACACTGCTTGCAGGCTTGCTCAGCTTGCCTTAGTCACAGCATCTAGGGACCATCTGCCCAGGTGGCACCACTCACACCTCATTAATCAAGACTGTGACCTAAATACTAGCCTCCAGACCAGTCTTATGAAAGCATTTTCTCAGTTAGGAATCTCTCTTCCAGGATATATGTAGGTTTGTGTCAAGTTGGAAAAAACAAAAACCAAAACCACAAAACAATCAGTAAATATTTATCAATAGGGAAATAGTCATGGATGTGATAATTTATCGAATCAGTAGCATATAACCAGTTTAAATAATAAGGATATGAAGTTTACTAGGATGAAATAGTAGAAAGCCAAACAGAAACTACATATTCTGTAGCTGTGGCTCTCAGCTCCGTTTGGAAGGGAAAGTAGAAGAAGAAAGCAGCTGTAATTAGAGCTGGTATATTACGTCACAGTTCCCCTCCTGCTCTTCTTCAGCGTCCATGTTTTGACGTGCTACCTTATAAAAGTGGTAATTCTGTAGAAACAGGAAAAACAGAGGATAAAAGATTTAACTAGCCCTTCTTTCACAAAAGAATAAAGATAAGGAAAGGAGTGGAACAAGTCTTAGTTGAGTTTGAAAATTGGAGAATCAAAAAGATACTGACCCATGTGAGAGGATCTCTCTTCCCACCTCTCCATCCCTCCAGCTCTTGTAAATTCAGATCCCAACAGAAATACTGCTTTTCTTAGCTCATGTAGCTTAAACCATGAGCCTGTAATTACTTAAATGTTGACATTTTTATCTTATTCTTTAAAATTATGAAAGTAAACTGTTCCCATTAAACACTGATATCATAGACATTACTCTGAATACTTACTGGTCACACATTATTTGATTAATCTCAAGTTTTGAATAAATCATATTTGCATCTAGGACCCGGAAACGTTCTGAGTAGTGCTACAGCCAACATACCCTAATACAGCAGAGGGAGCAAACTGACTCCAGCAGACTGTCATTCAGCTTTCATACTTGCATGCGTGCTTACACAATTGATAAATACATGTAGTGATGATGATGATGATGATGGTAATGATTTGGATTGGCTTTCTCCTGCTGTGGGGGCCTACGCATCACACTCAGGCTTCCTGGTTAGGTGATAAACACCATGCACACTGAGCAATTTCACTGGCTATGATCACCAGCCTTTCAAGGCTGGTGACCCATGTAAAGGTAGAAGGAGGGAACTGACTATGAAATTGTCCTCTAATTTCTACGTGCCCACTATGACATACATGTATGCATCCACAAATAACTTTAAAATTTTGTAAGCAACAGACACATGACTAGATCCTCATACTTTAGTCCACTCTATAGGGTCCCAGCGAATTCCTTTCTTCATGGATTAAGAACTTCTCCTTGAAATCTCAGGTAGGCACATAATTCCTCCATTACCAGTATCTTGTCTAATAAAAAAAAAAACAACAAATCTGTTTTTGAACTATATTAGAGATACAAAAGTAGTTATAAATGTGACTCAGAATCCTTCTTTAAAATGTTCACAGCTCTTATTATCTCAGGTATTACCGAAGTATGTATAAATAGATTTTTTTGTGTTCTTTCAGGGGTGGCTTAGGCATATTTGTATTCATGTAAATACTAGCACACATACAAACAATAGTTTGATGCAGGACATGATTTTTATACATACAGTGTGGGCAGATATGCTAAATCTTGTTTGGTTTTAGGAAAACTGACTTGGAGTGCCAAGTGTTGATGGCATATTGTATGGCAAGCTTCCAGGAGTATCTTGCTTTATCTTTTATAGTTAGGATGATTACCATTTTGTACCTTTTTATTTTTTTAGTATAATTATTTTCATCATTGAATTTTATTTCACTTTTATTAGGTCATCCATCCTGTTTAAAGTTTTCTCCAGAGCTAACAGTGAGAGTGAAGGCCTTACGGTGGCAATGTATCGAGTGTAAAACATGCAGCTCCTGTCGTGATCAAGGCAAAAATGCAGTGAGTATTTTGATTTCACCAGGCTATTTCATTCAATAGCCTTTCTAGGTAGATATCATAAATTTGGAATATTGTTCACTTGGACATAGTGATTTGTAAATCTGCTTGATATATGTGCAAAGATACTTAGCTATTCTCAAGAAAGCTCCCAATTCTTTTGAGCAGTATAGAGGCATTGATTTATGAATGTTTTCTTCTTAATTACAAGTCATCCTTTTCATTTTTAGTACAACAGATCAGGGTTAGCTGTCATCTGGCTATGAATGTACTAGAAAACACTGAACCTGTACTTTTTCACCAAAGATTTCCACTAACTCAGACTGTTTGCTAAGTTAATACTGGTTAAAGAACGTTTTAATATGGGAATATTAGCTTTAAAGTTTTCTGGGTTTAATGTCCTGAAATTCTTCTGTCTCCTACGGTTAAACAGAAACATCTTTTTCTTCCTTTCTTTCTTTTTGAAAGGATAACATGCTCTTTTGTGATTCATGTGACCGAGGTTTTCACATGGAGTGCTGTGACCCACCACTCACACGGATGCCAAAAGGTAAGAAGTTCTTTCTGAACTCAAACTGAGAAAGGGATATTGATGGAACCACACTTTTTCTTCTGTTAAGATGAAAAATTAATTGATTTTCATTTTGAGATTGTATAAATAAAAAGATAACTGACATCTTAAAAGTAGGATATACTTTCTGTCAAGGCTACTTAACATATTTTGTACTTGTTTTCACTTATTTTCAACATTGCAGTGTTTATGAAGGATGAAGTGGTTTATGTTTAAATATTTACTAGTCTGTAGCTAGAGGCTAAAATACTTGGCTCATGTAGCATTTTGAAATCTATTTTTTAAAATGAGGAAATAAAATTATATTAGGATATGTTGGTTGTAACACTACTCAGAATGTTTCAGGGTACTAGACTCAAAAATGATTTATTCAAAACTTAAAATTAATCAAATAATTTGTGACCAATAAGTATTTAGATCATAAGATACAGCTATTAATGCTATTAATTAATACTATTCGGTTCCTTTGGCACTTGTTCCTTGAAAGATGTTGGTTGGGATATAATTGCCCTTTGGTTAGATTTCCATGGAATACCGTTTGGTCATCTGTTTATAATTTCTTTAAAAGAGAATATCAGGCTATGTCTAGTGGCATAAACCTACAATCCCAACTTCTGAGGATTCAGAGAGATGGGGATAATAAATTCAAGGCTTGCCGGTCTGGCTAAGTTTTCATGACCACATTTAACATTTTGGGAAAAAAAAAAAGGTCTGGAAAAATAACCTAGTGGGTTGTGAATATTTCAGAATATTTCAGTTCCGGTGGCACCCCTATTTTTCCTTTTTCCATTTCCACAGATTCTATTTCAACTCTTGAGTTAGATCTGTATGTTCCCTAAGTATAAATAACACCCGTGGAATAACATCTATAGTGGAACACCTATAGTGTATTTGGTACTGTCTTCTCAGAGGTGGAGAGGGACTCAGCCATAGTTCACAGCACTTATAGGTCTGCCTTCAGTCACTCTATGACATCCTGTTGTCACCTTTTAAAATACCCCAAACACATGAGTATATATATTAATATATATGTGTATATATTGCATCTAATTCAAGTTGAGACATGAGGCTCTCTGAGAATCCTTCAAGATAAGATTTTCTTATGAATTTTTTTTCTGTACATTTAACTACAAGAGGGGTTTTATAATAGCTTAAGACAGGAAAGACTGAATTTATTTCAGACTTTCAAAAAGTTGGCAAAACTGTAGAGCATAGCCTCCTTATTACCCCTCTAATGGTATTGTTTTACAAAACTGTAAGACAAAGAATCCAGAAAGTCGATGTTATGATTTTTTTAAAAACTTATTATTTATACAGTAATTTGCCTGCATGTATGCCTACAGGCCAGAAGAGGGCACCAGATCTCATTATAGATGGTTATGAACCACCATGTCATGGCTAGGAGTTAATTTAGGACCTTTGGAAGGACAGCAGTAGTGCTCTTAATCTCTGAGCCACCTCTTCAGCCCCCCATTGTTGATATGATTAACCATAATCAAGAGGACTCATTCTGAAGATCCATTTATGATCTTCACAATTAGTGTCATACTACTTTGTCTTTGTCCTGTGATAATTACTCAGACTTTGTTTTTTCCTGACTTAGACATACTAGGAGAGTACTAGTCTGTTATTTCACAGAAAACCCGTCCATTTATGATTAGATCAAGTTTATAAATTTGACAGTAAGATGATGTGCTGGGCTTCCCAGTGTATCACGACAAATAGTAGTGATATGCCTTATTACTACTAGTAATGTTAATTTGATTACTTAACTACAGTCATAAAGAAACCTGACAGGTTTTCCCTTTTGCCCACTCACTAGCAACTGTCAATCTTTTTTTGCCTTTGCAGCTCAAAGTGGAAGATACAGCATTATCTGTCTAGTCCACCATTCTTTCTAAACTGTCTAATTAAAATTGCAACTTAAATAACTATTCATTTCTTAACATTTATTTATTAAATACTTAAATCAGTAGCAAAACATGAATTATTTTGTTCTATGGATGATCTTTCATTGCTTTAATCATTTTCCATTAGGAATACCTTGAAGTTGGCTGCCAAGTCCTCTTGACATCTGTTTATGAGTGTTTTCAGGCATTGTAACATTATAAGATCTTTGAAACTATTTTGGGAGTTTTTTCCCTTCTTGTCCTGCAGTCAACCAGTATTTTAAGAAAACTGGCTTTTTATTACAGGCTCGTAATTAGGTGCTAATATCTGGTCCTACTTATAGAGCAGGTTTTTGTTGTTGTTGTTGTTTTGTATTGTTTTTTGAGACACAATCTCTCTATTATGTAGCTTTGGTTGTCCTAGAACTCAGAGTCTATCTGCCTATTCTGGAATTAAAGGCGTGCACTACCACACCCGACTAGAACAGAAATTTTTGACCGAGAATCAGTGGCTCCTGTCCATTCACAAGCTTCAAGGTTATATATGAATTTCTTTTAGCTGTTTGTAGATGTTTATTTGTGTATTTATTCATGTCTTTTTTTTTCTTCCACAGAAGCATTTCACTAGATTTTCACATTAATTCTTAACCTTGAGAGGCTGGACTATCTGAAACCTTTCAGTGTATTTGTAGCTGCACTTCTTTATAGAATTTTATTCTTTTACAGGCATGTGGATATGTCAGATATGTCGACCTAGGAAAAAAGGACGAAAACTTCTACAAAAGAAGGCAGCACAGATAAAACGGCGCTATGCTAATCCAATAGGACGTCCAAAAAACAGGTTAAAGAACCAAAACACGGTGTAAGTTGTACTTATGGCAAGGTGAGGGGAGAAAAGAATAGGGCCTTGTGTGTAGTGTAGGAGCCACGTGTTTTCTTTATGAGAAAGAGCCCATTGTTCTAACTGGCCTTTGAGTATCACATGCTGAATTTTACTGAGCCCTTAATAAAGTGTCAGGTAGGACTATTACCAAGCCCTTAACAAAGTGTCAGATAGGACTACTCTTAAGTGCGTTTTATGTTCAGTCATGCAATCCCAGCACCCTAGTGACGTGTAGGTGCTGTTACTTTTAGTTTTCAAAAGTGGAAGTTAAAGCACAGAGAAAGTAATTTGTGTAAAGTTATATATTAAGTGTTGAACTGGGATTAAAACCTAAGTCCGCACCAAACTGTGATGTCTAACCTTTCCCTTACGCTGCTGCTTGTGTTCAAGCAGCAAAGGAAAACCAGAATTGTGTGAGTCTTTCGGATGCAGGCTTAGTTGCTTATCAATAGACACAAGCAGGTCACTGGGCAAGGTCTTGATAACTGAGTCCATTTTTGTGTTCTCCTGAAATAAAGGGGTATGTTTTCATCTGTTTTTTTTTGTTTTTGTTTTGTTTTGTTTTTTTTTTTAAACAAATTGTAGACTTGGAAACAAGGCTGTTTCTGGAGGTGGTGGGACAAGGTTCAGTAGCAATTCACCTTTGGTCATATAAAAATGTTTTAAATCTGTGAACCTATTTTTTAGTTTTAAGAAATTTATGTACCTTTTCTACACTTAATACCATCTAGAGGTGATATAACAGAAATAGATAAGCATTCTAACCTGACTTGTACAGAACCAGCATTCTAGTCTGTTTCCCATCTTAAATGAAGCTCTAATTTGCCTTCTAAAATGATCTTTTGATTTCTGCTCTCCAGAAAGTAAGCCTGTAAGGTAAAAGTGTAACTCTTTGGTACAGTCATCACTGAATTAGACGGCTAATTTATGACCCAGAGAGCTAGTTGTTGACTGACCTAACTCATGTGCCTGAGAATCACAGTGTGGCTTAGAGATGGGGTTTGTCTTAGGTATATGACTAGTAACAAACAGTATGAACATGCGTTTTAACTTTAACTTTAGGGTTCTTCCCACTGTAAGCTAGCTTTCCTGGAAATAGATAGTTCTAAGATAATATCACTGTTTAGTTTATCATTTTTTTCCTCTCCCTTCCTGCCTTCCTGCCTTCCTGCCTGTCTACCTGCCTTCCTACCTTCTCCTCCTCCTCCTTCTCCTCCTCCTCCTCCTCCTCTTCTTCTTCTTCTTCTTCTTCCCTCCCTTCTTCTTTCCCTCTGACTCTTTCTCCTTTCCTTAGTTTCATCTTTTCTGTCTCTTTCTTTTGCTCCATTCTTTTTGGCAGGGCCTCAATGTGCAGTTCCAACTGCCCTGGAATCTGCTATATAGATCAGACTTGCCTGAACTCACCACAGAGAGCTACCTGCTTTCAGAAAGCACTCTGCTTTCTGAGTGCTAAAGTTTCATATAATACTATTTGAAAAATAAGAGCATAGGTGATTTTATGTTTTATATGAAGCTTATAATGTTTTTTTTAATAGTTATATAATATTTTTCCTGTTTGATTCTTTAGATCAAAAGGTCCCTTTAGCAAAGTTCGAACTGGTCCTGGAAGGGGTCGGAAACGTAAAATCACTGTCTCCAGCCAATCTGCATCATCATCAGAAGAAGGATATTTAGAGCGGATAGATGGCTTGGACTTCTGCAGAGATAGCAATGTCCCCTTGAAGTTCAACAAGAAAACCAAAGGGCTCATTGATGGCCTTACCAAATTCTTCACCCCTTCTCCTGATGGGCGGAAGGCCCGAGGGGAGGTGGTAGACTACTCTGAGCAATACAGAATCAGGAAAAAGGGCAACAGAAAATCAAGCACTTCAGATTGGCCCACAGGTAAAAGTTTGAACCAAGATTAGAAACAAAGTATTCCAAAAGTATATTATTTGTGTTAACACTAGTTGTAGAGAATAGTTTACATTTCACAGTAAAAATTAGGGACAAGCCCAGCGGCACAGACCTGTAATCGTAGCACTGGAGAGTCTGGACCACAGGAGGACCACACGTTTGAGATCAGCCTGGGATAAGTAGTGGACTGTGTGGAAGCAAACCTGGGCATCTAAGAATGTCCGGGTAGCACTACACACTCAGGTGATGCTGCGGCAGGAGTTTGAGCCAGGGGCGAAGACGCAGGGTGTAACTCCTAAAGCCCTGTGGCTTTTGCTTTATTTCTGCAAGGAAATTAGAGCAGACATGGTTAAACTGCTGTTCGTTTAAGTATACAGAAAAGACCAAAATACATGCAGGATGGTATGCATGATTTTCTATTTTAGATCTTGAGAAGTGTATTGGTAAGTTTTCACATACTAAGCAAAGAGGGACGGGGGTTCCTGTATCGCTCCAGCCGATAGCCTATGTTTAGATTGACTTCCAACTTTTCAAAATGGGAAATAACTGTGGAAAGGGCTCAGTAGTATGGTAGATAATTCACATCAGAGGAATTTGATCAGCTGTCCAGGTATTTAAAGCTTTAAATAGTCTCTGTGTGAGGCTGGAGTTTAGAGAAAATAGCCATGTCATAGTTGAGGAAATTTGAAAAGAACTGGATCATGGGGACCAAAGTTCTAGGTTCTTACTAAAGGGAAAGGTTTTTGTTGCTGTTGTTGTTTTGTTTCATTTATTTATTTTTTACTTCATGAGAGTTAAATTTATTATATAAAACAACAAACTTATGAATATAGTTTTTTAACATTATTTTTAAATTTATTCTTCTCTTACACAATACATTCTGAGCACAGCCTCCTCTCTCTCCAATTATTTTTTTCAAGCTCCTAACTACTGCAAGAGAATTTTGTTTTGTTTTGTTCTCAAGACAAGGTTTCTCTGTGTAGGCCTGGCTGTCCTGGAACTCGCTCTATAGACCAGGCTGGCCTCAAACTCATAAGAGATGTGCCTGCCTCTGCCTCCCAAGTGCTGGGATTAAAGGCATGTGCCACCACTGCCTGGCTGCAAGAGAATTTCTTAGTTTTGGTTTTCTGTCTCAAGTATTTCATGAACAAGTGGTTGTATTACCTTCTTCTTCATTTCTGAATATGCGACTGGCTGATTGGTGCAGGAGAGGAGATACTCATCCCTCTCTCTGACCCTGTTGTGACTTGCTGGCTTGGCTTTCACCAGAGTGGCAGTCAGTTTCTGTTTTCATTCAAGACATTCCATGTTAGATAATGGGTGAGCTTGTTATCCAGGAAGGGTGTAGTCCATTTTATGTTAGACTTAGAAAAGGACTTCTAAAATTTGCACTGGGAATGGATTAGTAGAAAAACTTCCTGGAAACTTAGAAATAAAAGCTATTCTAGCAAATGTATAAAAATATGTAGAGAACTAACTAAGCTTTAATGATTGATGCATTGGCTTTATAGGCTCTATGATTTTCTCTATGCATTGTAAATATTAAGAAACAATTTGTGCATCCTTTTATACGGTGTCACAGTATGCAATACTAGACTAAGTCTGTGCCTGCATCCATCTCTGCTGTGCACTAGGGGGCATTAAAACTACTTGGTTACATTAGATTGTACTGTCTTTTCAGTTTGAGAATGTTGTCATCCTTGAGTTTTTGTCTTCTTTTTCTTCTTGTACTAAATGAATAACAGAGCCAGTATATGCAGTCAATTTGAAAAGAACTGTCACTGATTGGTCTTTTCAGCCATACTCAAAGAGGAGGTCACCAGCAGTGTCATCTTCAAATGCAAAGGATAATGATCTGCATAATCCCCATACTCCCTTCACTAATTATTTTGCCCAGTTGAGGAAGAGCCATCATTTAGTGGATGATTATCATAATTTTTCATACTTACCCAGAGGATTATCATCTGTGGTCCTCAGGTTTGTGGAGTTTGTGCTTTAACAGGGCACCCAGAATGTGAAGGGAGTTAGTATTTCCTGGTATCAGTTAAGGTAGCTCTTTTGAAGTCTGTGTGGTAATTATTGGCACATTGAATTCATGCTAAAAGTGTCAGTAGTCACACTTTCAAAATGAATTTTCTATTCTTTAAACCCTTTTCTTGTTCTGTCTTTTGAAATTAATCTTTTAATGAATTTAAATTTGGTTATGTCATATTTTTAGGAAGATTTAAAACAATTTGGGATTTTCACCAGAAGGACAGATTCTTAATATTTGAGTAAAGTTTCTGGATCAGTTTAATGCTGTCCTTTATTTATTTATTTTTTTGGGTAGTACAAAGTAATATAAGGTCTTCAGACTGAAAGCTCATATTAAATTGAAGACAGTACAAATAACATGTGAGTCCTTTCTTTATGTGTAGACAATCAGGATGGCTGGGATAGCAAACAAGAAAACGAGGAGCGGCTTTTTGGGAGCCAGGAAATCATGACAGAGAGAGATATGGAATTATTTCGTGATATCCAAGAACAAGCACTGCAGGTAAGGTTGCATGTTCAGGCTACACAGTCAAGGAGCTGTAAAGTGTAGCGAACAGAACTCTTGTATGGTGGTAGAACAAGAGGGGCCACTTATCCTGAAATAGATGTGGTTTATGCAGATGTGTATCTCTCCTTGTTACGGAGTTCCTTTCAAACTGCAACTTGCGTATGTTTTGCCAAGAAATACATTGTGGTGATGACCAGTATTAAAGGAACACATTATGTATATTTTCTTATTGTACTAAGTAAAATTGTAATTTACTCTTATTATTTTTACATGTATAAGTATTTTGCCTGCATGTAAGTCTGTACCATATGTTGTTTCCTGGAACTGGAGTTACAGACAGTTGTGAACCAGTATGTGGGGGCTGGGAATCAAACCCAAGTCCTCTGCAAAAACAAGTGCTCTCAGGTGCTGAGCTAATTCTCCAGTTCTTGGAGAAAAGATGTATATGAACATTTCATGGTTTTTTGTTGTGTGAATAAAAACTCTTTAGGTTAAGAGAGAGTAGGAAGGACATCATGGTGAAAGGATGTCACCTGGAGGTCAGGAAGAAGAAGAGAATGGCAGGAACATGGGTCCAGTAATCCCTTCAAAGGTGTGCCCAGTGACCCAACCTACTGCTCTCAGCTTTGTGTGTTAAGAGTTCTTTCATCTCCCAGTTGTGTCATAAGCTGGCAGCCAAGTCTTTTAACCTGTAGCTGTGGTGAAACAATTTAAGATTCAAACCATAACATTAATCCTGTCTGTATATTTGTATAGACAAACAGGTACCCATCTTGGTTTTTTTACATTCTTACCTGTACTCAACATTAGAGCCACTAGAAGATTCAGAATGTCTCCAGGATATGACTAAGGTTGTTGCTTCAAAGTCACTGTCATTTGGTGTGGGTATTACCGTAGTCTCTAGACTGAGCCTCTGGCCTTCACTTTTCCCTTGGTGCCTTGCCTCGGACTCTAGATCGTTCTTTACACAGTAATTATTTTGTGACCTAACTTGGATTGTGCCACTTTTTTCCTTAGAAAACCTTCAGTGTCTCTTAGCCTTACTTAGAATTTTTAAAAAACCAAAATCTGTACAGGTTTGGGTGGTCTTGTGTGTGCTTCCCTCTTTGGCTGCTTTCTTTCCCCCTTGCCCAGTGCTGTCCAGACCTAGGCACCTTCTGTCTTCACTTGTCAAATGTAATCTGACCATAGCACTTGAGGCTCCTTATGTCTAAGGTCCACATGCCGAGCTGAGTCACTGTTTACTTGTTCTAGGTCAGTGCTTTCAGAAAGTCTGTCCTGCAACTCACACTAGGTATAACACTCTTAGCCATTGTGTCACTGACTACCCCTGTCCTGCTTGCTTTTTTCTACATAGTGCTCATCGTCTCTTGAATTTACTTGACTTTGCTTTTTATTTTGAGATAGGGTCTCACCATGTAGCCTTGGCTGGCTTGGAGCTTACTGTATAGACCAGGCTGTCCTTGAATCCAAAGCCTGCCTCAGCCTTCTGAGTGCTGAGGCAAAAGACTTGCACTACTGTACCTGGCTTGAATATGCTCATTTCTAGGATTTAAGTGCTGTAAGAACAGACAGTTGGTCTTTATTTACTCCTAGGAAATGCGTGCTTAGTCTGAAGTAAGGCTTTGTTTAATGGATGAAAGTTTCTGCTGGGAGAAATAAGGTGAGAACAGGATTAATAGGCACATGAAAAAAAAAGATGGCTAGAGAGAGTTGGAGTAGCTGTGAGCTCCCAGTACAGTAGATAATAGTGATATGGCTGTAGTCTGTGTGTGTCTCCCGGGTCAGGAGGTAAAGTTCTACAGAAGAACAGCCCAGGAGAGGAAGAGAGCCCCTTTGAGAGCGTGTGCTTGAGTGCGAAGGGATTGAGCAGATTAGCTCACACAGTAGGAATTGGGTAGTCAGCAGTGGTCATGTGCAGGCTGGTAGCTGTTTAGTCTGTGAATCTCAATGCTTCAGCAGTCCCAGGCTGGTATTGAAGGTCTACAAGATTCCTAGTTGCCTCATAGTCAGTTCACATGGGAAAGCTGAAGAATCTGGAGTCCACTGTCAGGGGAGGACTGTAGCAACCAGCACCTTGATAAGCCTCATGTTTAGGAAGAAAGGCAACACTGCTTTTTTTCTCTGGCTTCCTTCTGTCTAGGCCATCTTTTGGGAGGTCTTGCCCAGTCTGAGTGTGGGCTCTTCCCCCTTCAGTTAAACTTCTCTGGAAATGCCCAGACAGACACACTCAGAGGTGTGGTATTTCCCAGATGATTCCAGAGCCTGCCAGGTTGGTATTCCAGGTTAACCATTTGCACAGCACACAGCAACTAAGTAAAGTGAGACTGGCAGAGACCCTAAGACAGGGTTACCCGCAGTGATTTACTAAGCTTGTATCTTGCTTGAAGGACATAAAAAGATAGACACTGTAGCATGTGACATGGAAATGAACAGAAGTTCTTGTATAATGATCTTTTTCCATGAGACTGATTTTTTTTTTTTTTTTAGAGTATGTGTGTCTGGCTTTGTACTGAACATACAGGTAAAGATACAGACTCAGGAACTTTCACTTTCATAAGTGATATGAATGGCAAATAATCATAAACACAAAATACAAATTGATAGTAGAAAGAAAAAGTGCAATGAGAAATTTTAATAGGACTTCCTGATCTAGGCTTCTGTGGCTGTGTTCAGAAGATATGTAGAAAAGGAACATGTTTTAAAAATAATGATCTGAAAGAGTAAAGAGAAAGTCAGTAAGGCAGGCAGCTGTAAGAGGAGTGACATAAGGAAATTGCCTAAGAATGTCAGGGTCAGAAAAAATAAAGTTGAGGAACTAAATTTAGTATGACAATCAATAAGGGTCACACAAACTGAAACTGGAGCCAGGCCAGAAGTTGAGGATTGTGGTTTTTATCTTTAACTGTTTTGGGAAGCCCTCAAATGAAATAGCAAGCTCATACTTGCATTGAGGATTGTTTTTTCTTAGGCTGAATGCTTACCTCGGCTGGTAAGCGTGTTTATCTAGAATGCACAAAATCTAGGATTTGGTCCCCTGTAACACACACACACACCACACCACACCACACACAAAATCAGACGGGATACTACACACCTGTAATCTCAGAACACAGAAGGTTGGAGGCAAAAGGATCAGAGATTTTTTTTTTTAAGATGACCTTTTAGTAATTCAGTAATTGATGGGGCAAGATGCAAGTGAATGAGTGAGTGCGTGTGTAGCTGTTTCCTCATGGAGAGCCTTGTTGACTTTAAACCTGAGTGAGTGGAAAATCCTTCCTCTGAAGGCTGCACAGGGGAATTGGGGGTGGGGGTGAAGTACATATGTGCATGAGCGCATGTGCCAGAGCATTGCACAGCGCCAGAGGTGAGGGTGTGTGTGGCAGAGGGGCTGGCTCTCAGCTGTGGTGATGTGCAAGCAGTTATACTGGAACTGGATGTCCACGTTCTCATCGGGTATCCGACTGGAGGAACACCGGGTAGCTGATGGGCAGCCTCTCCCATTGCAGGCTGCAGCGCAGCAGGTGCACGCTTGAGCTTTCAGAGTTCTAGTTAGTCCAGGCCTCAGGAAGGGATGTTTGGGTTCTAGTATTCGTTGTTCTGTTTTCCTGTCTTTGCAGCTCACTACTCTTGCTGTGAGCTGCAAAGACAGATGAAAAGATCCTAGTTATAAATTACAGTACTTAGAATCTAGAATGCAGTTTAAAGAACAGCCTTTTAAAATCCTTTGTAGTGTGTTTTTGTCCTGTTTTACTGTTGGAGGAGTCCTGGAATGGTACATTTTATCCAGAAGATAATCATCTTTTGTTTTACGGTGATTCAGGAAGAGCTTGGTCTCAGTTGGCTCTATTCCACTGTGAAACCTGAGATAAGTCCCTTGGCCTTTGAGGAAAGGGAGTTAGGAAAAGGAAAGGAGGGGATTGTCAAATCAGATGTGGTGAAGAGGGTTCTTTCTTACTAATTTCAATCACACCTGTGACTATGACCCCTTATTTCTTTTTTAGTTTTGTTGTACATGTATCTATGGATTCCAAAAAGGGGGCTTTTAATATCTCAGTGGTTTTAAAAGCATAATGTTGAAGGAAATTTTTGATTTTTTTTTTTTTTTATGAAGATAGCACCTGGTAAAATCTAATAACTGGTCAGCCTCAATTGTAGTTCTGTCATTTTCTTAGGTGAGTTGATATTTTATAAAATGTCCATGATGAACACATACACATGTATATGAATTTGTTGCTAGGTTTTATGCAGAGTAAATTAAACTGCCTTTCAATTTAATATTTTAGACCTGACTTTTAGAAGCAACTTGTATTTGAACGTCTGGTATAGAAAACAGGCAAGTTGTCAAGGCTACAAGCACCACTTTCTTGACAGTGTACTTTAGATTATTATTACAGGAGTAAGGGGAACAGCGAGACCATTCCCATTAGTAGACAGTAGAAAAGATTGGTCTGTGTGAAACAGTGGGGTTTTGTTCAAACTTTACACAATGAAGAAAATATCACATACGGTGCAAATCGAAGACCTTTTTGGTACTTGCTTTGTCATATTCTTCTTTTATTGTTCTTAACTATTTACTTTCCCAAGTCAGAAAATTATTCTTTTCTGTGTGCTTATATGATAGTCTAGATTATTTGCTTTGTTGCTAGTTCACAGAATATTCAGCATCCTTCCCTTTTAACCCAGTAGTTTCTTTTAATAAAAGTTGTTAAAAGAGTAAGCTTAGTTGAGGAAAATGTCCTGTCTCTAAACAGAAAATCAGTAATACTATAACTCCATATGGTTTAAGAGGTTTGCTGGCCTTTTCTTTATGGGTGCCACTCTTTAAATGTAGAGCTCACTTCAAGATTTGTTAGCTTGCTCTTGGCTTCTCATTGCTCTTTTGCTGGTCCTGAAGAACAGCATTTAGAATGCAGGGTGCCAATATTATTAATCATTGTTGTTTTATGTCAGTGTTTTTAATTTAGCTAACTTGTGTAATGTTTTTATTGATTTCACAGAAAGTCGGAGTAACTGGGCCCCCTGACCCGCAAGTCCGCTGTCCCTCTGTCATTGAGTTTGGGAAGTATGAAATCCACACCTGGTATTCCTCTCCATATCCTCAAGAATACTCAAGGTATGTTTTGATCTCGTAAGACTTCAGAACTAGAAGGCACCTGGTGTTGTTTCATCTAGTTTATCTTTTTACATTTAGAGAGCTTTCAAATAACCATAATAGCAGTGTGCTTTAACAGCTGCTTCATTCTAGTTAGATGACCCTGTCTGATTCCGGTCCAAAGCTGTTGTTTAAAACTAGAAACCAAATGCAGTGTGATTTTATCTTTAAGGTAGTATCATGAATAAAAACAGTTAAGCTGATTTATAAGAAAAGATTAAATTATATACATCTATGATCTGTTTATATATGTTTGTATGTGTATGTATTATGTGACCGTGTAAAAGGAAGGCAAGAAATACATCAGCTCCTACTGTTCCCTGCTACCTAGTGATTTATTCCTTTGGAGTTTTGAATAGCTATGATCTTGAATGATCCAAAAAAAAAGAGGCTAAACTTTTATTCTCTTCATGATGTTTTAAATTAGTTATTATTGTTAAAATAATTTTTATTACATTTGTATGTGTGCCATAGCACATGTATAGTAATGGACAAACCATGGGAGTCAGTTCTCTCCTTCCATCATGTGGACCCTAGGCAGTAAACTCAATATTATTTCACCTGCTGAGCCATCTCATCGGTCCCTGTTGCCATCATTTTAAAGCAAGTTGTTTATAAGGTATCTATATCAAAAGTATTAATCTGTCAGCTGTCCAGAGGTTGCAATGCAGATAAATTGAAACCACACGCACCTTGAGCCTTCTACTCGAGGAGTGGCTGTAGAGAGCCAGCCTTCGCACTTTCCAGGAATGATGAAGGACAGCCATGGACTTTTTTCTTGTAAGACATTGAAAGTATTCATGAAATTGTTGCCATGTGTTGTGATAAAATTGTTATTAGAACCGTTTGTGAGAGGGACTGGTTCAGTGAAGGAGTATATATTGCCAGCAGAAAATAGCCAAAAAGTATAGTGAGAATCATAAGGCAGAAAGAAACAGGATAGGCAGCTTCCTTACAGCAATATTTTAGACATTTTTTGTGTATTTCCTTACTCGTTGTAATCCTTTTAGTTCTCCATGAGAAATATCCAGCAATGTAATAGTGTCTTTAGGAATTACAGAGTTTGTTTTCTGTTTTGTTTTCATTCTTACAGTTACATTTTTGAAAACTAAATATATCTACTCAGTTGAGTTTGGTGGATTTACTTCTGAGTTCTTTTTGAGTTGAGTAAAATGCTTAGAGATCTTAGTTTTTTCGTTTTAATATGTTTGTGGTATGTGCTGTGTCTTTGTGTATGCATGTTCCCATGTGTGCCTGGGCACATATGTACCTGTGTGCACATGCATGCAGAGGCTCAAGGTTGAAGTAGGGAATCTCTTTGTATGATTCTTTACCTAACTCTTTTGAGACAGGACTTCTTCATGAAACCCAGCCCCCTTACATAGCTGGCTTCACTAGCCATTTTGCTCAGGGAGCCCCTGTCTCTGGCTGAAGTAACAGGTGGCTCCTCGTCCCAGCAGACATCTGTGTGGGTCCTGTTGCTTGCATGGCAAGCACTGTCAACTCTTGAGCCCCCTATACACCCCAGAGAGAATATCTTTCACATAATAAACCTCTATTCTTAATTTTGGAGGACTCTACTTACTGTTTTACATGAAATTACTTCTAGATTAATTTCTTATTAAGCACTTTTAAAACAAATTCCAAGTCCCAGAGCATGCAAAAAAAAAACTGTAGCAAACAAAAAAGAAAGGACCCTGAAAGAAAACATTGTGGGGGGGGGAGGGCAAGATTGTGCTTTAAGGAATGCTGCATAAAATCCAAGTGTTTATATATACCTAGTGTGTTAGGTACCCTTTCCTTGGTTCACACAAACAGGTGAACCAAAGTGAAGCCACACTAGTGACGCAATACTATATAGCATGGATGAGCCCAGGTATAGAAACTGACATCCTGGGGTAGCCTCACTAGAGCTACTCGTTGGTTAGCGCATTAATACCCTCTTTTCGTTTAGAGCTCTCAGTAAGGCTGATTCCCATGTAAGAAAGTAGCTTAAAAAATTCTACTGCCTTTTGATTCTCTTCCTGTCCGGCCTTGAGGCATAGACTATAAGATTACAGCTAGAACTAGATTTGCATAATCTCAGTTATTGACGAAAAAACCAAACACAATCTTGGCTATTAAATAATGAGGTAAAACAGAAAAAAAGAAAATAAAAATTACTGCTGTAAATTACAGCATGGGAAACTCACCTGTTGAGCTTGATAACCAACTAAGGATTTCTGGACTAGCTCGGTGAGGTGAAAATTTCAATCCTCTTTTGCAGACCTGAGTCCAGCAAGCATATTCAGGACTAGAGTTTATAGGTGGCTGAAATGGGATGTGAGCCCACTTCTGTCTGAAACACATAGCCATACCCTTTGACTGCTGAACCATACTACATGTAGCACCTGTAACTTGGCTTATATCTTCATCTTTAGTTTGAGAAATATTCGATATGGCATCTCTGGCCCTTCATTACTTTTCGCTTTCTATTTTATAGACAGTTTTACTAATTTGTGATGTTCCTGCTTGGCCTCTTTAAATAAATTTAAGAGGGGATTGTGTGTGTGTGTGTGTGTGTGTGTGTGTGTGTGTGTGTGTGTGTGT
>NW_026596143.1:13213905-13257929 GCF_907164565.1 Psammomys obesus | reverse complement strand
TGTGTGTGTGTGTGTGTGTGTGTGTGTGTGTGTGTGTGTGTGTGTGTGTGTACATGTATGTGCATGCCATGGCACAAATGTGGAGACCAGGAGACAACTTTTTGGTCTTTCCTTCCACCTTATTGAATCAGGGTCTCTTGTTTCTGCTGCTGGCTGTGTACTTTAGGTTAACTGACCCAAATTCTTCCATCTTGCCAAGGAATGCTGGGATTACCGATTACTAATGCAAGGAACCGCATCCTGATTTGTTAGCTTGTTCTTTGTTCTTGTTTGGTTTTCCATCTTTTTTTCTGATTTTCATTTTTCTATCTTTTTTGTTTAGTTGGTTTGTTTTGGTTTGGTTGAAACAGGGTCTTGCTGTGTAGCTTCAGCTGGCCTGGAACTCAGAGATCCACCTGCCTCTGCCTCCCAAGTGCTGGGATTAAAGGTGTGCACCACCACACCTGGCTTTTGTCTTTTTATTTTTATTGTTATTTTTAAACTGAGGAACATAACCCAGGGCCGCCTTGCTCTTGTGAGTGCAGTACCACTGAGCTAATACGTACCCAACACCCTTCCCCCAGCCCTGCTTTTTGTGGGTCCCCGAGATGGTCTCAGCTCATCAGGGCTGCACAGCTGCTTTCTCACCAGCCAAGGATAAGGTTTTTGTTTTTTAGACAGGGTCTCACTGTGTAGCCTTTGCTGGCCTTGAACTCACAGATATCTGCCTAGCTCTGCCTCTGGAATGCTTGGATTAAAGACAAACACCACCATGCCCTACCTAAAATAATGAACTTTTTGTCTAACAGGGTTTCATACAGTGTTACTTGTTTTTGTTGTTGTTTGAACCAGGGAAACATGGGAACAGAACTTTAGGGGCAGAAAGGATATGGTGTGCAGTATAGCTTAACTTCCCCAAATATATTCAGTGTTGTAATTTCATACTTAAAAGCACTTACAAAGTAGGTTTTTACAATATTCACATCCTGTCCATTTTGCCCAGCACTACATACACACTTACACCTCTCTAGCACAGAGCCCGACATCTGGTAAGTATCCAGGAGCTTATTTCCTGAAATCAAGACATGAGTGAAGAAATAAATGAGGAAGGGAACACGAATCTATAGCTTTATTCTACTTATTGGAGATTTCTCACATTTGCCCTCCAGCTGCTATCTAGTTGGTGGCTACTATCTAAAGTCTGAGGTGTTTCCCCCCTCCTTTTGTAGAAATAATGCTACATTCTTACCAATTTTTTTAGTTAATTATTTTTATTTTGGGGGTGGCACACATAGAAGTCAGAGGACAACCTGTGGGAGTCATTTCTCTCCTTCCACCGTGTCTGTCTGGGGAGTCAAATTCAGATCATCAGGCTTAGCAGCAGGTGCCTTTACCCACTGAGTCATCTCGCCAGCCCCGTTCTTTCCACTCTTTAACATGGGTGGTAACAAGACACAAAAGAAGTTAAGAGTCGTGAAAATATGAAGATCTATAAAATATAAAGCCCTATTTTAATTATCATTTGCAGGCTGCCTAAATTGTATCTTTGTGAGTTCTGTCTAAAATATATGAAAAGTAGAACTATTCTACAGCAGCACATGAAGAAATGTGGTTGGTTCCATCCTCCTGCCAATGAGATTTACCGAAAGAATAATGTTTCTGTCTTTGAGGTAAGGTAGCTGTCTAGTGCCTGTCTTCTGACCATTTCCAAACCAGTGCTCTCTGTGCCACATCTGTTGTTTACCCACTGCCAAGTCAGATAGTTCATGGATGTGAGAAGCAGAGTTAAGTCAGTCCAGATGGTACCAAGTCTCTAAGCTTGAACTTACAATAATTTCCTCTAGTTTCATTGACTCAACACATCAGCCATAATATATTTTACCATGTTATGTATCACTAAAAGGGAAAAATACTGCTAATTAAAAATTTTAAGATTTTACTTGACAAAATGCCAGCCTGTTTTTTACATTATGCTAGGATGTGATAAAAATAGATCTCAGAGTCTGAAATAGAGCATTTAGAAAGGATTTATAAATCAGGGATATTGGCTTATGCCTATAATCTCAGAAGGCCAAGGCAGGAGGATTGCCATGAATTTGAGGCCAGCCTGGGCTACACAGTGAGTTCCAGGCCAACCTGAGCTACACTCTCAGGAGAATAAAAGCAAAACAAAACAACAATAATAAAGTGCTTTTATTATTAAAAAAAAAAAAAAAAACATCTTATGGAAGTGTGTTTAGTATCAGTAGTAAATCCTAACAGGATGATATAGTTATGACATAAGTTATACCACGTCTGTGATTCTGTGTTATTATTAATAGGGTCTTTAACTTCTCGAAGCACAGTTGTATGGTTTGAGTGCCAGATATTGAGTTCTTGTATGTTGGGTCCTGTTAATTAATGTAGTGATAGATATTCAGATGATCTGAATCTCTTCAGTCTCTCTTGCTGGATGAACCGTTTAGTTCATCAGCCAGATGTGTCAGGTGCACTATACAGTGTTGTTTGAGAGTATTCAACAGCAGATTGCTTTTTGGCCTTTCCAGTAGAAGGTGTGTGTTCTGTGAGAAGTCACAGTAAGGTATGTCACCTAGGAGTGCAGTTAGTGTTGCTGTATTTTTGGAGAGCTCATGTGGGGATCTATCAGCATTTTCATAAAAGACACAGCTCAAGGCACAGGGATGTGAGGATGGACAGAGCGTGGCTCCTGATCTTAGCCTCCTGGACTCTGCCTTGCCAGGTGCTTACGTAAGACACTGCTGGGCACTCTTGAGTAAATAACACTCTTTACTTTTGTCTGGGGCTGTGCCTTACCATGGGAGCAGACAGTACCTTGTCAGGCTGCTTCGGGGATATCAGCCTCATCGTATTTTACCTAAGTCAATTGTGGATCTTTTGAAAATGAAGCTTGTCAAATGAAGTATCCCTGAAGTTAGTTGTTTTTCTTAGGAAAGCAAACGTGCCATTTCAAATCTCAGCTCTCACCTCCTTCTTTACATGTTGATGCTTTGTTCACATTTAGGGTCTTATTTAGTCATCTTAGAACAGTGAGTACTATCGTACTGCCATTTCAGAGGATAGCCTTTAGTCTATGTGTTCTGATCACCTACAACTTTTTCTAGGCTAGACTAAGGGTAGACTAGTGGTGCTTACAGCTGATGTGTATGGTTCCAGAACCAGAGGACATTGTACTAACCATTTTTTTGTTTTGTTTGTTTGTTTTCTTTAGGTTGATGGGAACGTGAGTACCATTTATTGTCAAAATCTGTGTCTTTTGGCAAAGCTGTTTCTTGACCACAAAACACTCTATTATGACGTGGAGCCATTTCTTTTCTATGTTCTAACGCAGAATGATGTCAAGGGTTGCCACCTTGTTGGCTACTTTTCTAAAGTAAGTATGCCAGTTTAAAATGTTTGAATTCATAGAAATCTGGACATTTCTGCTGGTTCTCAGGAAGGGATATAGCAGTATGTAAAACTTTGTGGGTACCTTTTAGCTTTTTCAGGAAGGAAATAGAAGGAATATTAAAAAAAAAACTTACCAAGTGCTAGAAGATGCCTAGTAACATTGAACAGACTATTCTCCTAGGAGAAAGAACTATGGTAATACTCAGGAGGAAAAGCTTTAACACAATCTTCAGTCCCATGACGATGGCAACTAGAACCTGTGAAGTAAACACCAGCATTACCTCTGAGTTCTTTATCAACAGAACCACTCTAACTGGGTTTTTAGGCATGAAAATAGTGTTCCTAGTCAAACAGTATTACAGATGTACTCAAAAACAAGTCTGTGGTAAAAGTTTTAAGTGTACAAAACAGATTACTGGAAAGTCCTAGCTTTATAAGAGATCTTTTGGGCTACTTTCCCTGTAAATAAGATTGAAAATTCATCAGCTATTCCATGAGAATGTCTTTGTGCCCCACATTTAGGAGTATTTTGTGTATTAGTTAGGTAATAAATTCCATGGTAACCTGTCCTTTGTAGCAGTGCAGGAGCTGCCCAGAATGCTACCCTGCCGTGGGGCTGCTGACCACTGTGAGCTCAGGTTCCTTTGTTGGCCTTGGGCATCAGTACTTTGGTTTTAGTGGCAGGTAGTTTTGGGTGGAATCATTCTGTTTTATGTTATTACCTTCCTAGGATGGTTGCTTTGCATCTGTGGTAGTGATAAGCATTGTCCTCCCAGTGGCCTTTTTGTGATGTGCATTGTTTTCCCAAAGGACAGGAGTGCTTTGGGCTGGTAATGATTGTTTATTAATGATTTAGCGTTACCAGCCTATTGTTCTAAAACTTAGCGTCTGTTTTCTCCACCAGGAAAAGCACTGCCAACAGAAATACAATGTCTCCTGTATAATGATTCTTCCCCAATACCAACGTAAGGGCTACGGCAGGTTTCTCATCGATTTCAGTAAGGATTGCATTAACATATTTTTTTATTGTTTTTTTTTGTTGAACTTTTAGATGTGTATATTTAAAGATTTGTAGGCTTCTTGTATTTCTTTGTTTCTCTCTTTAAAAAAAAATCATTGTGTCTCACAATATGCCTGTGGAACTTGGAGAACAACTTGCAGGAATCAGTTTTCCCTTCCATCTGCATGTCCTGGACAGTGAACTCAGGTTGTCAGCGTGGCAGCAAACATCTTTACCCACTGAGCTGTCTCTTCATTTCTTGTCATGGTGTTGAGTGCGTTTTCTAGGCTTTAAGACCCTGTACAGTCCTTTTTCTTTTGGCTTAGCACAAAATATTTTTTAATAACTAATATCAAATACAGTTTTATGGGGCCCAGCAAGATGGCTCAGTGGGTAAAGGCACTTGATGCCAAGCCAAATGACTTGAGCTTGATCTCGGTAACTCACATGGTGGAAGAAGAGAACCACCCTCTGGTCTCCACATGCGTGCTGCGGTACGTGCACACGTCTACGCACACATACATGTGTAAATGTAAAAAGATTTGTTTGATACATTTTTACATATGATCAGTAGTGAAAGTCTTTAATGTGCAACGTTGATTTCAAGTAGGGCTTAGTTACATGCAGTAACCCTGATTCAAAGCAGTGTACGGAACGCTGTGTAACTACATAGTGAGTGTTCATAAAGAAGTACAGCGTTGCCTGTTTTCACGGTCCATTATCGGAGTAATGTGTGAGTTTAGTTACAGTGGAAAAGTACAGCTTTAAGTGCCCTAAAAAATAAAGTCATAGGAAATAACTTCATCTGAGTTAAAAAGTGAAAGCTAACAGTCCTCAAGAGGTAATAGTGAAATCCGTGCTCTGTTTTAAAATGGTTATCTTAGAAAATGTTGAAAAGAGGCCATGCAGAAAGAATGAATCAGACTAAGGTTATTTTTTTTATTTAAAATTTTTTTTATTTGTTGGATTTTCACTATGAATCCTAGGCTGGTCTGGAACTCATTAAAGATCTGCCTGCCTCTGGCTCTCAAATACTGGATTTAAAGGCATGTGCTACCATATCTGGCCAAAGCTAAGGGTTTTGATTCTAGTCCTGAGAAACTAATTCTCATCTGAGCCATTTAAGCTTGTTTTACTTGGCTTACGACCATACTAATTTTTTCATATATGGAGTTGGGCATGCTTGTTGCATATCTCTAGTTACAACACATAGGAGTCTGAGCCCCAATTCCATGCCTGGCTGTACAAGAAAGACCTTATCTCAAAATAAAAAAACAAACAAATGCTTATGTTAATTAGCGTTTTTGAGGCATGTAAATAACCATGATGACAATGTTTTGACCTTTTTCCAGTATACTGTCTTTTTCCAGATTACCATTCTTAGACTGATTTTACATATTCCTTAAAGTCAAAAACTATTTATTTTCTACTGTTTCTATTTTCAGTGATTTTTCTCTGAAAATCTTTGCCCCATCTCTTTATTTCCAGTTCTTGAAAGCTAAGCTAGAGGAAAGTACTGTCATAGCCTGCTCCCATGACACACTCATTTTCCCAGGTAGTGGCATTGAGAAGTGACAACAAACCTCTCCTCCCTTCCTTCCCCTCCTCCTTCTCTTTCTTTTGTTCTTTTCTCATGCATTACACCTCAGCTGTGGTTTCCCTTCTCCACTCTTTCCAGTTCCTCCCCCTTCTTTGTTTCCCTTCAAAAAACAAGCAATCAAAACAAACAAAAACACAACAGAAACTGGCCTTAACAGGTTACAATAAGACTAAGAAAAACCCTCATATCAAGGCTTCCTTCTGTCCTGGGGTCACATACAGCAGTTGCCCTCTAGTGGTCCAAAAATAAACAAAGATTTTTTTTTTTCTGTCCCCTCTGGTAGTGCATGGAAATTAAAAAACATTGTTCTTTAATCAGCGGTTTGTTGGTTAGAAACATTTATTTTGTTTTTAGCAGTTTGAATATTTTAACAAGGTGACATATTGACTGTAGAAAAATATTTTTAGCCTAGTGTTCAATATATAAACATATAATCTTCCCTGCAAATTTTTTTGAAGGACTTTTACAAGCTTAGTCTACATTTTTGAAGGAATTTGCCTTTGAAAACATTGGTGATAGTTCTTGGATTGGTCATGTAAAGAAACATCATTATTTTTAAGGTCTCTGACACATTTGTAATTTGGGTTTCTTTAGGTTATTTGTTATCAAAGCGTGAAGGCCAAGCAGGCTCTCCTGAGAAACCGTTATCAGATCTAGGTCGTCTTTCCTACATGGCTTATTGGAAAAGTGTAATATTGGAGTGCCTGTATCACCAAAATGATAAACAGATCAGCATTAAGAAGTTAAGCAAGTTGACTGGGGTCTGCCCTCAAGACATCACATCTACCCTCCACCACCTGCGAATGCTGGACTTTCGAAGTGACCAGTGAGTGTCACACCCTCTGTATACTTTCAGAAAGTGATCGAGTTGGTAAGGTGAATGAGTGGTTAAGGGAAAGGTGATGGCACAGGTGCCTGATGTAATTCACTGAAATGGTGTCTGTGCTGCTCGCCCGTCACTTCTGTGTGTGCTGCTCAGGTCTGATGACAACACACAGAGTGTTTCTAGTCTATAAGGTTTGTACCTAAGCTGCTGAATTGTTTATCTTCGAGGAAGCTTCCTCCCTGCTAATGTGAAATGACAGCTTTAAAAAAATCATGTCATTAAGTAAAATATGTTCAGTTTACTTCATTAACTGCCTATATAAATGACACTAAGTGAAATAAATATTGAATGGAAAGACAGAATTTATTTTTCCTTAAAGTGGTCAGGAAAAGGTCATGAGAAAAAAACCACTTGAGCTGAATACATGACTAGAAAAAGGAGCTCAGGTGAGCAGGGAAAAGTGTGCATTGGTAAGGTGTGAGTAGTAACAGACTAGGATGAGAGCCTGTCATTATGTGGAGTATGCCCCGCTTACTTTTCTCACCTCGCTCATGCACTGACAGAGTTGTTTCATCTTTCTAAGCAGCTATTTTTGATGCTCCTATTTTTGGGGTCTTTGATGGATTGTGTTGCCCTGTTCATTATCATATATCTTGTACATTGTTGATTGCTATAAACTTTTCTCTGGTTGTAGATTTGTGATTATCCGCCGGGAAAAACTTATCCAGGATCACATGGCAAAGCTTCAGTTAAATCTTCGACCTGTAGATGTGGATCCAGAATGCTTACGCTGGACTCCAGTCATAGTCTCCAACTCCGTTGTCTCAGAAGAAGAAGAGGAGGAGGCTGATGAGGGAGAGAAAGAAGAGCCCCTAGGCCAAGAAAGAGAATTGGAGACCAGTGTAAGGGTATGATCTGTTTTCTTTATGGGTTTTATGAATATTTGTAAATATATTATGATATCTTGCCAACAAAATGTCCTTAGTAGAGGACCAGGGAGATCAATGCTAAGTTGTTCAAAATATTCAAACTAGAGAACCTTGTTTGATCCCTGGAACTCCTTTTAAGAAGCTGTCACAGTGTCACGGTTGTAATTCTAGTGCTTGGGGAGGTGGAGATGGAGGAGCCCCTCAAGCTAACTGGCTGGCCTTGCTGAGTCTGCAGTCAGAGAGTGACCTCGCCTCGTAAAATGAGGTAGAGGGGCTGGAGAGATCTCAGTGATTAAGAGCACTTGCTGCTTTTGCAAAAGGTCAGTTCCCATGGTATTCATGGCAGCTCACAGCCATCTGTAACTCCATTCTAAAGGCTCCAGCACCCTCTTCTGGCCTCCTCAGGCATGGCAAGCATATAGTACACAGACACACATTCACAGAAAAAGAGGAAAGTGTCATTCCTTGGGAAGGATAGCCAAGGTTGTCCTCTTGTCTTCATGTGTACATGTGTACATGCACATATATGTGTGTAAACTTGTACAGACATGCTCATATAAACATGCATGCACACCAGTATTCACACTAGAATTTCAGTTTATTTTAATGGTAGAAATTTCAGGAATATTGTTATTTATGTTTAATTTTTAAGGCTTAGACCATTAGAAAACCATTAGATTTTTGACAATATGTTAATTATGAATAATATTTCCTGGAGTGCTATATAGTAATTGGAGAATCTGAATTGAGTCTCAACATGACAGCTGTTAAAGTGAATTAAAAATGCATTTTTGTTGAGCTAGAACATTTAAGAGCTGTTATAAGCATGTGTATGTTTTCAGTAAAATACTGGAAGTTTCACTGGATGCATAGATTCTGTAAAGCATTAGTGATGGACTGGGCTACACTAGAGTTGCCATTGTTTGTTTTTTTGTTGTTGTTTTTAAGTAGTTCTTTAATCCTTTATGTCCTCCTCTTATAGGTGAGAGGGGGGAAAATCTCATCTACTTTATTGCATTCTAATTTACATATTTGAAGAAAAAAATCCAAAACTTTACCATATTTTTTTGAATGTCTACTTCTTGCTCATGTTCCTGTAGCTCAGTGGTTCTCAATCTGTGGGTCAACAGATTGAGAATGCCCCTTTCACAGGAGTTACCCAAGACCATCAGAAAACAGATATTTACAGTTCCTAACAGTAGCAAAACTACAGTTATGAAGTAGCAATGAAAACAGGGTTATGGTTGGGGGTTCCCACAACCTGAGGAACTGTATTAAACAGGTCAGCATTCGGAAAGCTGAGAACCACTGTTAGAGCCTGTTCTGCCTTGTTTATCTACGTTTATTTCTAGAGAAAATGTTATTTCATCTACCATCCATAAAACTGCAAACACTGTGATATCAAAGTTGACATTTCATAGTGGTTATGAATACAGGATATCGAGTCAGATGTTTTGAATTTGTGCCTCTGTTACTTCATTTACAAAATGGCATCATAATACTTCATTGTGTGGTTATGAAAATTAAACTAACAATACGTATAAATACGTTTTAAAATGTGCCCACCAAGGAGAAAATATTCATGGTAGCTATTAAATATTTCATAATTTTCTTCCTAAAGTTCTGCTCTCTTATCTCAACCAAACAGATTGAAAAATTAACCAGTGTTCTTTTTTCCTTAATTAGGTGGGAAAGTCTGTGTCTCGGGAGAACAGAGATCAAGACTCTTCCTCTTTAATAGAAAGCGAAAAGAAACCGGAAGTTAAGGAACTAGCCAGTTCTTCACGGTTGAGCAAACAGGCCCTTCCCCGGGACAGTCTTCCTGCAAATAGCCAGCCACCTCGGAGGGGCCGCTGTGGGAGGAGGAACAGAAAGACCCAGGAACGCTTCGGTGATAAAGACCCCAAGATGCTTGTGGCTGAGACATTATCAGCTTCCCAGGAGCAATATGGAGAATGTGAGGAAAAGTCAGAGATCTCCCAAGAACGGTACCCTGCAGTGGAAGAGCAGATGGCAGCCCCTCAAGTGCAAGCAGAAGGGAGAACGGACTTCCCCAAGGGAAGGTTCAGTGAGAGCGTCGAGTTGTGGCCAGGACAGCTGAAGAAAAGCCCCGAGACCCTGAAGTGCCGACTGCCAGAAGGGAATGACAGAGTGCTATGCTGCTACACTGATGGTGACAGGGCTGTCTTTAGGGGCTTCAGTGAGAGTAGTGAGGAGGAGGAAGAGCCAGAAAGTCCTCGGTCAAACTCCCCACCGATTCTCACAAAGCCCACACTGAAAAGAAAGGTAATGTATCTGTGTCCTGTCTCCCTGTCACGTGATTTGTTATGTGGGTTATCTGTCCTGTAGTTCTGAAGTGGAACACACTGTGGCTCATGTGTTAGAACTTGAAACTACAGGCACATGAAAGCAAGTAACTGAAGCCATGGAAAGAGAAGTTCCTGGTAGGGTGGCACTGTCTCTGCCAGACAGGTCCCAGGCTGATATGCTTCAGCCAACAGAGTCAGCCTTCTCACACAGAGCCATGGACTGTTTCCTTTTTCTAGCAGGGCTGCTAAAAAGTGCAGGCCTCTTTAAAGGAAAATCTTAAAGACTTTTTAGATGTTTACCATTGTTGCAAAGATAATACACACGAGTTCCCATATGCTCCAAAATCAGTCCCTCCACTATGCACGTTTGTACAGTTCTTGATCTACAACAGAGACATCAGTCAGTAGATAGCATGCTTTATTCAGATTTCTGTTTGCCTAAACGGCCTTTCTCTGGTTAGGATCCCATCCAGTATTCCATGTTATACTTAGTGCTTCTCTTCAGGTTCTTATGGGCTCTGAGTTTCTCAGACTTTTTGTTTGGTATGACCTTGAAGGTTGTTAAGGCCAACTGTTTAATACATTATTTGTCATTAATTAGAATGAAGTCATGCATGTGACTGAAAGGGAAAGAAGTGTTTCATCACATCTAGCGGGTGTATATCATACTGTGTATTTGAGTCTGTGGTATTGGTGATGTTCACCCTCTTGGGTTTCTCTGCTATGTTACTTTTTTCCACTTTTCATGTCATAGTGAAGGAAAGGCATTATGTGCAAATCATACTTAGGAAATGTATGGCTACTTACTCTAGGAGTGGAGTGCCTGCATAGCTTAGATATGTCTCCGTTCTGCTGTTGCTGTCAGTAACCACCTGATGCTTGAGTGTGGGACACTGTTTTAAACTTGTAGCTTAGCTCTTCCTACCCAGCATGTGGAGGGTTCTTAATTATCCTTCGGTTATATTCAGAGTCTCATGACAGCACGGGGAGTTTGTTTTGTTTTAAGCCCCTTCTAAAATTACAAGATACTACAAACTTAACTTGGATATTTCTTGCCTCAGCTGTAGAATCAGCCCTTCTCTAAGAAGCAGAGCCATTCTTTAACTTGAAAATTCTAACTCTGTGGTTGATTGCATGGTCATAAAGAATATGCGTTTGCCATTCTAGGGTTTATTTTTCCTATTTATGTGCTAAAACAAATACTATTTTCTTGTGTAAAAAAACATGAATATTGGGTGTTGGAGAAATAGCTCAGTGATTGAGGGCACTCACTGAAGGTTCTGAGTTCAATTCCTAGCACCCACAAGTAAGTTGTAAGCTCTCTCTCTCTCTCTCTCTCTCTCTCTCTCTCTCTCACACACACACACACACACACACACACACACACGAATACCTTTACAGCCAGTGGAATTGTATACAAAGTACTTAGACATTCTTGAAATTCACTTAAAGGAGACTCAATAGATTGTATTACAGCAATGCCTAGATGTAGGACCTTGAGTTAAGTCCTAACCTCTCAACCCTCTGTAGAAGAAGGATTTGATTCGGTCATTCCCTCGGCTATTATTTCTATTACTTGGTGATATCACTGTAAAGCCAGCCCCCGATAAGGGTGTGCTGAGTGCAGCAAGTTTCAAACAGTGCCATTGCTTTTATGTCAAATGAATACATTTCAGCTCTGCATTGCTGTGCTCTGCTCTAACTAGTTTCCCCAAGTGGCATGCAGATTTATTGATATAATAATGCATGGTGATATATGAGATGTAATATTTTTATTCCTTTTGCTCTTGAACAAAAGTAGAGGGAGTAGCACTTCAGAGTATAAAATGTAACTGAACTGATTAGAATGACCTTGGGCACCTGCTTTTTATATCATGAAGCTATAGTTAGTATAAAATATTCATGGGTTTTTTGTTGTTTTCTTTTTGTGTATTTATGTGTGTGCATGTGTGTGCACATGTGTGCATGCTTGTGCCATAACAGGTATGTGAAGATCAGAGGACAACCTGAGAATTTAGTTTCCCACTTCTGTCATGGGATCCGAGGATTGAATTCAGGTGTTCAGGTTGCCAGTTTTCAGAGCAAGCACCTTACCTACTGAGCCAAATTACTGATCCACATCTTTGTGTTCTTAATACTGTATGTCCTTAACAAAATATCTTTCGGCAAATTGCACCTCCATTTTAAATATGTGAATTCTGAAAAGTTTTAAAACTTGTATGTTACATACAGCAGAAAAAAAATGTTCATTACTATAAATAAAATACTTGCTTTTTTTACTAAATAGAAACCAATTCTTCACCGAAGAAGACGGGTCCGCAAGAGGAAACACCACAATAGCAGTGTGGTCACAGAAACTATCTCTGAGACCACTGAGGTGCTGGATGAGCCTTTTGAAGACTCTGACTCCGAGAGACCAATGCCGAGACTGGAGCCTACTTTCGAGATTGATGAAGAGGAGGAGGAGGAGGAGGAGGAGGAAAATGAGCTGTTCCCCAGAGGGTACTTTCATCGCTTGTCCTCACAGGATGTTCTTAGGTGTCAGTCTTCCTCCAAGAGGCCATCCAAAGATGAGGAGGAAGAAGAGGAGTCAGATGATGTGGATGGTATGTTTTAGAACTTTTTCTTACAGTAGTTGTAGCAGTAACCTTCCTCAAAGGGTTAAAATGAACACGACTTACCAACAGGAAGAAGGGGGTTTGTGAGCTCTGCTGGTTGCACGCAGTATATCCATATTCATTCTTAAATTTATGCTTTAATCTGGACCTGTTCTTGGCTTTGCAGGAAATCTTATTATTGGAAGTTCTTCCTTTTTGCTTCATGTTGTTTAGGTTTTTATCTGGGTCTTCAGTTAAAGGTGATGGAATAACTGATTACTAGGCTGTGCATTTTCTGGTGTTAGCATGTTTTGCTCATTGCTGCATGCTGAGTGCTTAAGATAGTGCTCAGCCAGCTGCATTGGTGTGCAGGAGGCACCTGAACATCGACGGGAGCATCTGTTCTCCATTTGGAAGCCTTCCTGGATCAGTCCTGTACTGTGGCTCGCTCAGCCATAGTCTCTGTTGTTGTTTTGTTTTTATCTTGTTTTACTACTTACTCTGGCCTGCCTCAGCCTGTTTGGTCCAGGGATTGTAGGTATGCACAACCTATAATCCAATAACCAGTTGCACATTTCTACTAAGTGGCAACAATAACAAAATAAGCAAAGTTATAAAGTGTAGCTAAAATTCCAGTCATTTACTTCTAAATTAGACTTGTTTGTAATTCCACATTCAGATACAGAGACTGAGGCTCTTGTGGTGTGAGATCAGGAGGAAACTAGACTTTTGCATCCTAACCTAGGTTTTATGCAGTGTTGTGTTGCCTACACCTGCATTGTGTTTGCCGTGAATGGCCTCAAAAGCAGCCTTTTTATTTTCCCAGGAGAATTTGAAGAAAGCTAGTAGTTCAACATTGTGTTGTACACTTTCTCTTTTGCCTTATTTAGTAGAGCTTTTTGTTTTATTCTCTTAAATCTTGACTTCAAACCTGGTAGATAGGACTTGGGCTTTTCTGACAGGAGATGTAACTTGGTGGTGATGGGCCCTGAGTTCAGTCCCTAGAATCAAAAACAAAACGAAAATCCTTGGTGTGGGGGTATGTGCATGTGAATGTAAGTGTGTACATATGTGTATATATATATCTGCATGTATGTTTGTGTGTGCGCGCATGCATATGTGTGCATGTGTATGTGTATAAGTGTGTTTTTCTCATGTGTATTTGCATGAGTGTATGTGTGTGTTTGTACAGGTGTATATATGTGTGTGTGTGTGTGTGTGTGTGTGTGTGTGTGTGATCTATGAGTGTGCATGTGACAGGGGACAATGAGAGAAGAATCGTAGGTATGTGTGTTACAGTCTACCTTGGGAGCTCATTCTGGCCTCGCGTTTGTGACCGACTTCCTTTCGCCTCCAAAGTTGAAATTCACACCATACCTGGCACATTTTTCTTACCATATGATACATGTTTTTAATGCAGTGATCATGAAAGTTTTTGTTTTATAAATGATGATCCAGAGTTTTACTCTTACATATTGCTGTATATCTAGGGAACTTTTTTTTTTTTTTGGTGTGAATTGGGGCTTGGTGCTCTTTCTTGAATGCTGTGCATCGCGATGGTGTCCCACAGATAAGCTCCTATGACCTTGACAGTTTTTCTCATACAACGTTGCCTTTGTTAACTTCCCAGATACACCACAAATGCACCTTTATTTCCCCTCCCTTAATGTTTGTAGCCTTGAAAAAAATAGTAATAGTTGGGAATAAATTTAATGCCAGTGAACTCTACTTTAAAATGACTAAAATTGTATCTTAGCTGTGCTTTGCTACAGTTTTAGAAAAGGCAGTGCCAATGCTGAATTTCTTTCCTCTGGGTATTATTAGCACTTTGGCCTTTTCTTACTTGTGTAGGACCACATGTCAGTGCTTGTTTAAGACTAAGTGTCTTGCAGTTGTTCCTGTATAAATACATTGACGAACAGCTGTTAACAGGGGTGGCTCAATTGTGGTCTACAGGAGTTAGCTTATGGTTCCACTTCACATAATGATTTTGTAGAAACTAAGAAAAATGAAAGGTAACAAAAGAGCAAATGGAAGAAGCTCATGTGTGACCTAGAGCTGGAGCTCCTGTTG
The DNA here is from genome assembly GCF_907164565.1 of Psammomys obesus. Taxonomy (NCBI): domain Eukaryota; kingdom Metazoa; phylum Chordata; class Mammalia; order Rodentia; family Muridae; genus Psammomys; species Psammomys obesus. Next base: position 13,243,208 of record NW_026596143.1, on the reverse strand, counting down.
CTCGCTGTGTGCATCTTTACCGAGTTTGGACTGAAACTGCTTTTGACTAGGAGGCGGTAGAATCATGTTGCCCAGGACTATTTCATTGTCCTGCCAGCTCACTGTGTAACTTTAAATGTCATCAGTCAACTTTATTCCTTAGATTTTTCTGTTGTACATGTTGGTCTCAGAGGAACACTAGGTGTTGTAACTTGTCTTTACTGTCTCTTTCTGTACAGACACTCCTGTCCTAAAGCCAGTATCTCTCTTGCGAAAATGTGATGTGAACAGTGCTTCACTGGAGCCAGATACCTCTACACCTATGAAAAAGAAAAAGGGATGGCCCAAAGGCAAGAGCCGAAAACCTATCCACTGGAAGAAAAGACCTGGACGAAAACCAGGGTTTAAATTGAATCAGGAAATCATAGCTGTTTCTACACAAGAATGCATAGTTGAGCCCACGGTCCCCATTAAACCTGGACGTAAACCCAGAACTCAAGAGAATGAAGAAGTCGTTGAGATTAAGGAGGACTTGCCCTTGTTGGAAGAAAGGAAGGAGGAGATGCATACAGAGCCAGATGAGGAGGCCGAAGAGGAAGAGGATACAACTGGCAGTGACATTAGAGCCATGTCCCCACTGGACAGCAGCAACAGCCCTGACACAGAAGCAAAAGAACCCGAGGCAGAAGAGGAAGATGAGAAGCCTTTAGATGAGCAGAGGCAGTCAGAGGAGGACCCCCAAGAGCTGGAAGAACAGGAGCAGGAGGAAGAAGATGAAGTGACGGCAGAGGCAAACCAGAATGAAGACCATGATGCTGACGATGAGGATGACGGCCACCTGGATTCCCTAAAGACAAAAGAGCCAGAGGAGCAGCCAGCTAGAGAAGACCACAAGGAGGAGCCTGGCGTTCAGGAGTCTTTTTTAGATGCAAACATGCAGGACAGTAGGGAGAATACCAAGGACAAAGATGAAACTGAGCCAGATTCTGAAGAGGAACAGCCTTCCCATGAGGCATCTGTGGTGTCAGAGGCCATGCCAGGTTCTGAGGAGGACCATGAGGAAGACTCAAACACTAAGGAAGAATTAATTGAGCTAAAAGAGGAAGAAGAGATCCCACACAGTGAACTAGACCTGGAAACTGTACAGGCAGTACAGTCTTTGACTCAAGAAGAAAGCAGTGAGCATGAAGGAGCCTACCAGGACTGTGAGGAAACTCTTGCAGCCTGCCAGACTCTGCAGAGTTATACCCACACGGATGAGGACCCTCAGATGTCAATGGTTGAAGACTGTCATACTTCGGAGCATAATAGCCCGATATCCTCCATTCCATCTCATCCTAGCCAGTCAGTCCGCTCAGTCAGTAGCCCCAGCATGCCTGCCCTGGAGAGCGGCTACACGCAGATCAGCCCAGAGCAAGGATCCCTGTCCGCACCCTCTATGCAGAACATGGAGACCAGCCCCATGATGGATGTGCCTTCCGTATCAGACCACTCTCAGCAGGTGGTAGACAGTGGCTTCAGTGATCTGGGCAGCATCGAGAGTACCACAGAGAACTACGAGAACCCAAGCAGCTACGATTCCACCATGGGCAGCAGCATTTGTGGGAACAACTCCTCTCAGAGCAGCTGCTCCTACGGCGGCTTGTCCTCTTCCAGCAGCCTCACCCAGAACAGTTGTGTTGTTACTCAGCAAATGGCAAACATGGGCAGCAGCTGCAGCATGCTGCAACAAAGCAGCGTCCAACCTGCTACCAACTGCAATATCAAGTCACCTCAGACCTGTGTGGTGGAAAGGCCTCCCAGTAACCAGCAGCCACCGCCCCCACCGCCCCCACCGCCGCCACCACAGCAGCAGCAGCAGCAGCAGCAGCAGCAGCCGGCACCACAGCCCCCCCCACCGCAGCAGCAGCAGCAGCAGCAGCAGCAGCCCCCGCCACCACAGCAGCAGCCGCAGCCCCCGCCACCACAGCAGCCCCCTCTGTCGCAGTGTAGTATGAACAACAGCTTCACTGCAGCTCCGATGATCATGGAGATACCAGAGTCTGGAAGCACTGGGAACATCAGTATCTACGAGAGGATTCCCGGGGATTTTGGTGCTGGCAGCTACTCTCAACCGTCAGCCACCTTCAGCCTAGCCAAGCTGCAGCAGCTGACTAACACCATTATGGACCCTCATGCCATGCCTTACAGTCATTCTCCGGCTGTGACTTCCTATGCAACCAGTGTTTCTCTGTCTAATACGGGACTGGCTCAGCTAGCTCCATCTCATCCCTTAGCTGGGACCCCTCAAGCACAAGCCACCATGACTCCACCCCCAAATTTGGCATCTACTACAATGAACCTCACGTCACCTCTGCTACAGTGCAACATGTCTGCCACCAACATTGGCATTCCTCACACTCAGAGGTTGCAAGGGCAGATGCCAGTCAAGGGGCACATTTCTATCCGCTCCAAGTCTGCGCCTTTACCCTCTGCAACTGCACACCAACAACAGCTATATGGCCGCAGTCCACCAGCAGTTGCCATGCAGGCTGGCCCTCGTGCATTGGCTGTTCAGCGTGGCATGAACATGGGGGTTAATTTAATGCCTACTCCAGCCTATAATGTCAATTCCATGAATATGAACACCTTGAATGCCATGAACAGCTATCGAATGACACAGCCAATGATGAACAGCAGTTACCATAGTAACCCTGCCTACATGAACCAGACAGCACAGTATCCTATGCAGATGCAGATGGGCATGATGGGGAGCCAGGCCTATACCCAGCAGCCTATGCAGCCAAACCCTCATGGGAACATGATGTACACTGGCCCCTCCCACCACAGCTACATGAATGCTGCCGGCGTGCCCAAGCAGTCGCTTAATGGACCTTATATGAGAAGATGAGTGAGATGAACTTGCAGTTAAAAGCTTAAATATATATAAATAAAGGAACTTTTTATACTGACAAACCAGAGAAAAAAAATGGACCTTTTTTCCAGTTAAAATATTACTGTAGAGTTAGAGGAATTTTTCTTTGGTTCATTATTATTATTACTGTTTTTTTTGTTTTGTTTTTAGAAAACCTGATCTCTTTTTGGGGGTTCAACTCTGTTTTGGGTTTTTGTTTTCTTCACAATCTTGAACATTTTACAGTAGAACTCATCTAAAAATGGATTTGGGTAGGGGAAACATGCACAAAATCTTCTCATAATTAAAAGGAGCCTTACTTTCTTTATACACCACCTGGACAGAATTTATGTAAACGTGAATTTATTTTATTTTAAAATGTGTGTTTCCCCTCGCTGTCTGCAGCTCCCAATGTTGTCATTTTTAAATGTTATATATACATCTCAAGGGTCAACTAGGCCCTTTCCTCCAAACCCAGCCTTTCATTTCCCACCTCATTCCACAGGAGGCACTTAGGGGAGACTGGGATGGGGACATGGGAGAACGACCCAAGCTCCTTAAACTTAATGTTATTGTTGTTATTATTAATAATAAAGTGAGGCAGGAAATGCTTCTCCTTGTAAAGTTCCCTCCCCTCCTACACACACACACCTCCAGAAACCTTTCCCCAAGAGTGTTTCTAGGTAGACGTCATTGAAATACCTGTTTTTCTTGAATCAAGTGTAATATAATTCTTTTTTAAAATATTCCCACTCAGCACTCAGAGACACAAAAATACTGTAAGTCTCACTTAACAGCAGAATCTCAGAGGAAAGCTGTTTGCAATCCTACTCCAGCCTTTGGAGGATACAGATGGTCAGCTAACAATCAGAAAGGGGACACGAACCTCTTGGTTTTTACCACCTGGTGAATCAGCCATAACATGCACACTCCACTCGCCTCTTGTTTAGTATGTACTTGGAAATGTGGACTAAGGGTCTTGTGCTTGCACCTTTGATTCTGGCAACCCTCAGAGCAAGCCCTTGTGATTTGCCTGTCACATAATTTATTCGTAGCTTCCACGAACGACTGTAGTGTCAGTGATTTAGAAAACACCTGGTGCACAGTGAGTCTGAAGGGAAACGATGGTGTGACTCGCGTGAGTGCTGCATACCTCTTGTTCTCATTCTGTCCCGAGGTCCTGACGTCACCCCGTGAACCAGTGTGCGCTAGCCCCCGAGGCCCACCACCAGCATAGTAGAGCACATCTGGTAGCAGGGAGTCAGGAGGTCGTGCTGGTTCACTGGCTCGCCCGTTCTCTTCCTACTGCTCCAGGGATAGGTAAAAATTATATATATAATTATAATTATATATATATTATATATGCCATCATTAGACGATGGAAACTATTATACCACTTGGTATGTGCAGTCAAATATCCAGAGGGAGGACATATGCTTAAAGAAACACCTGTAAGCATCAAGTCTCTCCTGTATTTGTACATTTTATAGAGACAAATTTTTAAAGTACTAATTAGGCATTACATTTTTTCAAATGCACAGGTTTGTTGGGCTTTTTTATACCTTAATCGGCTTTCTCAGTTAAGTGTGTTAGATAGAAAAGCAGAATTCCACACCGTACCGCTATCAACTCTGAGCATGCGCAAGGCTGTGTAGGACCCAGTTTCTCTGTATATACTGTTCCAGTTCCCAGTCATCTCTGTAGAATGCGCACCATGCTGTCCTCTCCCACATCTTCAGCTATGTCATTGCTTCCTGGATGGGATGGGGCAGGGATGGGAGGGGGGAAGGGAGGTCTACTTGGGAGGAGGGGGGATCAAGGCAGAAGGAGAAGCTGTTGAAATGAGGGCCGTGAATTCACTTTCTGTTGATTTGCAGTTGTGTTTGGGTTTTTTTGTTTTGTTTTGTTTTTAAATTCAATCAGGCAGCTCCCTTTTCCACAAGCCTCTTTGTGACTGTAGAACTATTGTAGAAAAATATGTTCTTTTCTATATTATAAAAGAAATTATCCAACACGGTAATATTGGTACCTGTCATTTTTTCACTTCTGTTTTAAGAAAAAAAAATGTATTTTTAGCAAGATAACTTGGGTAATCTTCTAAAAAAGAAATTTAAAAACTCACTTGTTAGTGACTTTGATGCCTTTTAAAATAAGAGCTTTTTCATTTCATTCCATCTTTAAAATTTTTTATCTTTGTTGTAGAATATTAAAAACTATTTTAAGAAAGATAAAAATTCTCTTTAAAGAGATCTCTAGAGTGTGTGAATAGAGCTCCAGATGCCTCTAAAAGCCGCATGTACAAACTGAGTCTGTTCCTGTCTGTTTATATTTGCTTTTCCTGTTTTGTAACCTCTTTGTACTTTGTTCCTGGTGACTTGTAAGCTGAGGGGAGGGGTGCCTAGACGCCTTTGTATTTCTCCATGTCATGCGCTCCTGGCCAGGTAGCCTCCCTTACTCTCCTTGTATGTAATATCTTTTTCTCCCTTTCTAGCAAGTACTTTCAAAAGAACTCTGTACATTTTAACATAAAAAAATAAATTATGTTGAGCCATTTTGGATGTCTGTCTTGCATGTGGAATTTTTCTTCCGAACGGTTCAGACTCTCCAGGATTCTTGTTCGATGCAGAGACTGTGCATATTAACCTTCATACTCTTTTGCTTTGAAATTACAGTGTCCATTTATGTGAATGTTTAAATACCAACAAAAACTGAGGTAGGGGTTGTTTTTTAGGGAGAGTCTCAATATGTAGGCCTGGCTGGCCTAGAACTCACTACAAACCAGGGTGGCTTCCAACAGATCTGCCTCCTTCCTGCCTTGAGTACTGGGATCAAAGGGGTGTTGAAATCTTACCTTCCCCCTTTCTGAAGGAAATGCAGTAACTTGAGTTTGAATTTTCTGGAGAAATCCATTTGAAAACTTAAAGGGATCATAATTTACTTACACACAATTGTAATAACAATTAGCTATGCAATTTTGTATAAGTTACTACTTTTATAATTACATAATACTTTGTACTTGTTTATCTTAAAGGATTCATTTCAGAAACAGCCAGACATCTAATTCAGTCTCTTTCTAAGTTTAAAGTGATCATATCTCAAGAAACAGATCTTCCACATTCCAGTACACTTGTGCTGCTTTAGCGTTGTCTTCAAATTCTCATACTCCTATTCAAAATGTCTATATTGTACATTATAGCTGTATTTCTCTGCCTCTTCCTCCCCCCCCCCCCCCATCCTGTCACTCCACCTCTATGAACAGTACCTACTTTTGTGTCAGGTGTGTATTCATGATTTTACGTGTATAAAATCTGGAGAACCAGCAAATATAACCAAGACTTTTAAAGGAAAGCATTACTCCTGGGTTGTGATCTAGAAAAGGCTGCCCTGTTTTGCTCTCCCCCTCCCCCCTCTGTGTGTGTGTGTGTGTGTGTGTGTGTGTGTGCGCGCGCGCGCGTGCGCGCGCGCATGCGCGCTGACTTACTATACTTACCTCTTATCACTTAGGATTTTGGATATAGAACACTCCAGAAAATGAGCCTTCACTCTAGGAACCTGGTAGGGGAATGAAGTAGGAATGGGTATAAGTGGCCATCATGCTTTACATGGCCTGGCAACATCCAGCCAGCAGTTAAGGAAGCACACATGGATCAAAGCAGACAACTGGTGCAAGCCCCATGTTACTGAAATTCAACAGGATGGTGGTCCAGTTCTTTCCTTGACTTCCTGCATTCACTGATTGGCAGACTCACCATGCTGCACCATTGTTTGTGCTTGCCTCTGCTACTGCAAAGTACTGGTCTTCTAACATAATTGTGGTTTATTTTTAATGGTTTTTCAAGACAGGGTTTGTGTAGCAGTCCTGGCCTTGAACTCTGGAAGCTCTGCCTTCCTTTGCCGAGGCTAAAGGTATGCACCACCACACCCAGCTTAGTAAATCTGATTTTTCTGTGACGGAGATGACGAAACAACGCATAAGCATTCTTGACGCCTCTCGCTACCTTACATTTAAATGTATTTAAAATAGGCTTGTTTCTAGCCAGCTCGCGAGTGGTCTCTACATAGAGGTGCCCCAGATGTGGGAAGGAAGTGGTGATGCACCGATTACCACTGCTGAGCATCCTGACCCACCAACTCACTGTCATGACCAGTTATTGCAGTGCCAGGAATCATGTTCCTTTAAATCAGGGGAGCCCAGCGGCATCCTGTGTAGCTTGGTGACAACTGTCTTCTCAGAGTCCCAAATTTTGTGAGGATGGCAGTCTAGCCCATTAAATGAAAATTGCTTTAGATACTCCCAGAATACAATTTGGTCAACTCAGTTACATTTATTCATAGCCCTTCTAGTCTTTTAATAATACCCAAGCTGTGGGTCATTGGTGATGACTACTTGAAGACAAAGTAAGTAGAAACAAGTATGCAGGACTTCGGCTGGAAAAGCAGTGGGTTTCAGGGAACCCTGAAATAGGTCTGTTGAACAAAGAGTTTAGAGTAACGCTGCTTATGTTGGCAAATGTGTAGGATTTCTGAGTATCTCATCCAGTGAAAAGCAGACAGTCCTCCCAGGGCAAAAACCTACCTCTTGTAGTAATATCTTTCTGTTAAGGGTCAGGCTTACGTAAGGTGGTGTGGTTATATAATGTTGCCCAGACAGGTGGATGGCGGTTCCTGGCTGCTTCTCCCAGAGTGGCAGGTACAAATTGGGGCTTAATGGAAATTCCTCACTGTCTTAATAAGGAGTCTAAATAGCGGTGTATGTATTACATAAAGCTTCAGAAAGGTGTCAGCTTGATTTTATGCCCGAAGTAAGAAATGCCCAGGGGTATGACGAGCTTTCATTTGAGATATTTTAAAATACAAAACAGGAGCAGCCATAGTGGATTGTTTCCCTGTGGCCAGTATGAATACACATTCTGAGTAAACATGCATTTTTGGTATTTCAGTGAAAAAGTCTAACATAACTATGCCAAATAAACATTTCCAATGCTACACTTATACTCTGTTCTCTAGAATGATGTTAACTGCAGTGAGCCATCTTTAGTTTTCTGTATATATCTGCCTGCTCTTAGAATATGCAGCAACCAACTGCAGTGCTGATGCATTTATCTGCAATTTTTATTAATATGCATTGAAAAACTGACAGCTGCTTAATTTTGGAAGACAAGTCACCTATTCATAACACCTCTCACATGTAGTTTGGCCTTAAAGAGCTTTTTAAACAGATGGAGGCATAAACAAGTCCGAATTTTTCGAATGATCTATTAGTGAAGTAAAAGCCGGGCATCATGCTGCCTGCACCCTTGTAGCTCAGTGCTGGGGAGGAAGTGCTATAATTCCTTCAGGTGGACAAGATGACCCCAGGTCACAAGCATTCGAAAACAACACTGATAGACATAAACCATTCTGGCAATGTCTTTGCTGTATAGATTTCCTATCTGCCTAAAGTGATGAGACTTTCAGTCTCTTTCTGTTTAAAGTGTAAACTGAAACCAGGACCTGAAAGAGATCTAAAGACATCAGCGTATGTGGAATTCGAATTGTAAGGCTAAGGCCTGTAAGTTAGTAAATCCATTTGAGGCCAGTGCTGGACAGGCGCCATATTAAAGAGCTTTTTCTTTGTTAATCTCTTACGTGTGTGATGTTTTACTAGGAAGACATTAATTAAACAGTCTTAATTCAGAGGGACTTCTGTTCCTATTGTTTTTGTTTGAATTAAGACAGGGTCTCACTATGTAGCTCTGGCTGTCCTGGAAATCACTATATACACCAGGCTGATGTAGACCAGGCTGGCCTAGAACTCACAGAGATCATCCTACCTGTGTCCTGGGATTAAAGGCACATGGCCTCATACCCACTCCTTCTTAATTTTTTTTTAACTTTATTTTATGTGTGTGTTTTTCCTGCACATTTGCATATTACATGCATGCAGTGTCTGCGAAGGCCACAAGAGGGCAGAGTTACAGATAGTTGTGAGCCACCATGTGGGTGGGTGGGTGCAAAGAATCCAGTCTGAGTCCTCTGGAAGAGCAGACAGCATTCTTAACCTCTTGAGCCATCTCTCTGGCACGGCGCCCTTCATGTCTCTCTTAATTAAGCCTTTTCTATTGCAAATAAAGAGTCCAAATCATGTGTAGCCATGTAGGCTTTTATAAAGTGGGTAACTGTGAAAACAAATTAGGTTTTAGAGCAAGAGCAGACTGGTAGTTCTTCCTCCCTGACCCAGAAAACCCCATTTTCATTCTAGCCTTCCTTACCAGCCAAAGATAATTGCCATACACACAGGTTCATATTCCCTATTTTATAATCTCTTGTGCATTCTCAGTTACCATAGTTTTGTTTCATGTGGTGGTTTTTGAACTTTATAGAAATATTATATACATTTTGCACTTAGTCTCCGAAAACTCTTCTGAGATTTAAGGTGTTTGATGCCTCTGTAGTTCACTACTTTCGTTGTACAGTGTTCTATCACATAACCACAAAACACTGATATAGTCTAAGGTTAACAAATGTTTCGGTCCTTTCTAGTTGGGTTGTTACAAGTGATGCTGCTCCGTTTAACCCTACATGGGTCCCTAGTGCACGTTTGTAGACTTTACAGGTATATTCCTAAAAAGCCTCAAGCTCCAAGTGAGTCCTCGACGTCTTTGGCAGCCCTCTGGTAGAGAGCATTTAATGCTAGGCGGGCTTTGAGTGCTTTGGGGGCTGTATTTGCTTCCTGAAGTCCCAGCACACCTGGGAGACACCCCTCATCTCAATTATTAGTCATCCAGGCTGAGCAAACTCAGAAATCTGAGAGACTTCCTCAGCCCACAGACCACAAAGCTAAGTGCCCAACAGAGGCTCCTGGTATGCAAAGAAGAGAAGCTCCCAAAGGGAAGACAGAACTGGTGGGGTACCGCCATTTGACTGGCTTAATACTTTACTATTTTATCTGGCAACTCCCTTTGGCAGACTGCCCATACTCTTAAGACTATTTTGTATTTTTCTGTAATTTCTGACAGCATCATTGTTTGGCTTACATAGTTAAACATTTAACATAAATTAATTTAGCTTATGATATATGACTAGGGAGCCTGTATAAGTTTTCCTACACATAGCCATGATTCGCACAACATTTACTCATTCTTCACTGGGTATCTTAGTCTATTTCTGGACAATTTAGTCTGTCATTGGTCTATGCGTGTATCTTGCCTTAACTGTAGCTCTTAAATAAATCTTCATATTACATTTTAAACAGGACCTCTTACTTTTCTTCAGTGTGATGGATTCTTCTAGGCTTTCCAAACATACATATCTGTTTATAATTAGCTTTCCAGACTATTAAACAACTTTATTGATATTTTATTGTGATTACATTTATCCTAAGAATCAATTTGTTAACATTGTAACAGTATTGATCCTTCCACTCATTGAGAGTATTGTGTTTAAGTTGTCTTTAATTTTATCACTCTTTTGTGTTGATTTCTATGTGGAATCTGTGAATCTTGTCTTTTGTAGACTTAACCCAGTGATAAAAGAAGTGGTTAGGACAGGAATAAAATTACCTCAATCAGACTGGCCTCTGGGGAATTCCTCCTGTGGGGAATTCCTCCTGTGGGGAATTTTCTTGATTGCTCTAATTGATGTAGGAAAGCCTAGCCCACCGTGGGCAGTGGCCCCCTGGGCAGGTGGGCCTGGGCTGTGTGAGAAAGCTAAGTGTAAGCCTAGGAGCAAGCCCTTAAGCAGCATTCCTCCCTGGTCTCTGCTTCAGCTTCTCTTGATGATGCCAAAGAAACCCTTTCCTCCCGAAGTTGGTTTTGGTCAGTGTTTTATCACAACCTCCGAAACCAAAGTAGGACACATATCCATATATAATTAAATGAAAGCTGTTAATCTCACCTATTAGCACAAGATGAATGAAGTTAAAGTATTTCTTGTCTAATTTTAGGTGTTGGGAAGTTAAAATACATGTTTTAAGTTTCTAAGGTAAATAGGTAAAATAATGAATGCAGACAGACTACCTAATTTTCAAGTAATGGGAAAATAAAATGATAAAATGTAAGTATTAAATCTAAAATAAGAAAATATAAGAGACCAGGTAAGCAGTTAAAAATTCATAATAAACAGATGTAAATATACCAACCATTAAATTGTTTGTAAACTGACTAGAAATTCCATTGAAAAGATATAGATAACTAGGGAAAGAAACCATATAAAAAATAATAGATGCTGTTTTAAAATAAGACAAATGTGTGTTTGAAAATAACACAATAGGTGAAAACAAGACAGTAGTCTTACTGCAGCTGGGAGTGAGAGAAGGAGGGAGAGAAAACTATGGTTCAGCTGTAAAAATAAATAAAACAAACAAAATTTAAAAATAAGACCATAAAAATTTAAGAAAGCTCCAAAATGTTCAGAGTAACAAACTTTGTCAGGAGATTGCTGAGGAGGGGAATTGGACACAGCTGTGTTAATACGAGACAACCAGAGCTTAAAGCAAAGAAACATTATTCAGATAGAGACAACTGCTTGATGATGGTAAAAGTTTTAATTTGTGAGGAAGATATGAAAATTCTAAATTCAGATAATACCATTGACAAAAAGGGCAAAATATGTTAGACAAAAGTATACAGAACAGTAATGAAAAAATACCCATAGTGGGAGGTTTTGTTTTTTTTTTTTAATACATGTTTTACTGATGCAGTCTAAGGCTCATAGAATTTAAACATAAATTCAGAGCTCCTCATTCCCACATGTGTTCGGGCCTCCCATTATTGACACCCCCACCATAGCTGATGAATCTGCAGCCAGCACATCTAAGTCAGTGTCCTATATGGTTCGCAAGTTTCTGAGGACATGTATCCCAGCACTGTGTCATGCAGCGTGGTCTCTGCCCGATTCTCTCTAAAGCCGAGCAGCCCCTCTTCCTTTTATTAACCCTCCAGTCTGTTGTTTTGTTTGTTTGTTTCTAGAACAGTATCTACTTGTAATCCTTTCATAATGTGGTCCTTTCAGGTGATATGTTTTTCATGACTTCCCATGGATAGGTAGCCAGGTCTTTTTAGGGAAAATAACCTCCCATCATCTGGATGTTCACAGCTTACCTGTGCAACACCTGGAGGAAGTAGGTAGGTCCTTGTTCCTTCCAGCACTTACAGCCACCAGTACAGCTGCTACAAGAATTTTCATGTTCTATGGACAGACATTTCTAATCTTCTTTGAGTCAATATGGAGGACAGAAACTTACGAGTCTTATATTAAGAGAACATTTGAGTTTGAAGTATTTGTTTCCTGACTTCATGTTGACTGCTTTTGTAGAAGTTAAATTTGTAGGCATTCTGGAGAAGGCTGCCAAGCTGGCCTCTAAGCTGGCTGTGCTCCTGCCGTCCCACACCCTCACAGGTGTTTGGTGGTGCCGGTGTTTCAGACTGTGAGTGTTCCGGTGAGTGCAGAGCAGCGGGTGGCAGTGAGTGCCAGTCTTAACTGGCATTCCTCCAGTGGCAGAGGGTGTGATGCGTTCTTCGATATGGTTATTTACCATCTTACCTTTTTTGGTGCTGTGTCTAAGGCTCTTGCCCATTTTTAAATTTGGTTGATTTATTCCTTGATATTTTATTTTCTTTGATGATATTTTATTTCCTTTGAAGCTCCTGTGACTGGGAGTGTATCCATGATTTCCTTCTCTGTATGTTTGTGGTTGTGTATAGAAAAGCTATTGATTTGTGCAAGTTGATTCTGTATAAATGTTGTTTTTATTTTCTTAGAAGAGAGGATGAGATGAGAGCTGTATCCAAGCATTACGAATACATGGCTTGGGCTGAGCCAAGACTGCCCTTATATCTAGGCCGGGAAGCTTCTAACCTCTCTACAAGCTAATCTTCTGCAAGCCTGGACCTTGAAGGTGTCAGCTTCCATCCTCTGTCTGCTAACCTATGCCTAGGCTTGGAAGCTTCTAGGCTCTATACAAGCTAACCTAAGCCTAGAGTGTTTTCAGCCTCTGAGACTTACTGTTGAATAAGCTCACTCTTTCTTGTTCTTTTTGAACTCTGCCTGGCTGGTTCAACTAAGCTGTTCTGGCTCAACACCGCTCCAAGCTGACTGATTCATACTGGCTTCTCTCTGCTTCTCACTGAATTGCTTTGCTTAGAAAAACTGCCTCTGAACTCCATGAAAGGAACCACACCAAACTGCCTTCTCCAAACTCAATCGAACTGCACTGAACTGTACTTTACTGACTGCACAAACTCCGCTGTACTCTCTCCCAACTCTACTGCACTGTCTCCACAAACTCTTCTGCTTCCTCTCTGCTGCTCTTAAGTAGCTTCTCTTTCCTGTGTGTTCTCATGAGAGCTGGGTGTATCCTATCTCTGACTCATTCTGTCAAATCTTTCTCTGATTTGTCACTTTGACCCTCAGTTGGACCTCATTGTTTGGGATTAAAGATGTGTACTAAAAGAATGTCTGTATTCCAGCCAGAGAAATTAAAGGTATGTCATGTCTATATTCCAGCCAGAGGGATTACAGGTGTATTCCAGCCATATCACACAGACCTAGGTCTTTGGATGGGATCCTTTGCCAGGTCAGCCATGTTGCTGGAGAGATGGCTTAGCAGTTAAGAGCACTGGCTGTTCTTCCAGAAGACCCAGCACCCATATGGCAGCCACCAACTGTTGCTGTAGTTCTAGGATGCCCTCTTCTGAGTCCACAGGCACTTGCACACACGGTGCGCAGACATGCAGACATGCTTTCAGGTGCTGAATCATTTTCATTGTTTTGCACAAATGTTTGTGTTTTCATGGTCTTCATTAAGGCATTTATTCATATTACTTTTAAGGTCCTTGGTCATTTTCATAATTGCTGTTTTGAAGTCTTTGTCTTGTGTTTCAGCTAAATTGCTTTTCTCAGGGCCTCTTGCTATAGGGTTGCTGGCTTCAGGAGCAGGCATGTTGTCTTGGCTATTCATGTTTGTATTTTTATGTTGGGATCTATGCATATGGAGTTATAATGTTTGAAATATTGTGTAGATGCCTGGTCTCATGTTTGTCTCATTCTTTGGTTGTTGATGCCCACTGTGGATTTTAGGTAAATGTGGGGTCCCTGCTAGAGAGTGTTTCTTTAGGTCAGTGGGTAACACAGAAGACTGGAGATGGCCTAGGAGCAAAGGCTGGGAAGGTCAGTGAGAGAGTTAGGGGCCCCTGGGATGTGCTTTCCTGTATTAGAAGAGGCTGTCTAACTTTTCTCCTGTTGTCTCTCTCTCTCTCTTTTTTTTTTTTTTTTTTTTTTTTTGATTTTACACTCAGTCCTACATTCCACTTAGAACTGATTTTTTGAGAATGGTATAAGGTCTGTTTCTCTATCTCTCTCCCTTCCATTCCTCCTCCTCTACCTTCCTCTCCTCCTTCCTTCTCCTTATTTTTTCTTTTCTCTATTTTTTTCATAAGATCTCCAACTGTTCCAGATTTCTTGGAAAAAAAAAAAAAAACCCTTCCTTTCTCCTTTGTCATGACCTCTGTTAGAGACATTGTTTCTTTGTTTAATTTCTGTTTTGTTGACCTGTCCTTTGTTGAGAGTGGGGTGTTGAAGTCTCCCACTATTAATGTGTGGGGATCTATATGTGGTTTAATTTTTATCAATGTTTCTTTTACAAATGTGGGTGCCCTTGTATTTGGGGCATAGATATTCTTTAAAATTGCCCATGAACAAAGCAGATAGCATCCCAGCAGACAGCATTCCAACAGATGTTAAAGGGTTAAAACCACACAGAGTAAGTGCTCTGGCTGCTGTGTTGTGACACCAGAAGTCTGTAGCAAGTGTGGTGTGTGTGTGTGTGTGTGTGTGTGTGTGTGTGTGTGTGTGTGTGTGACTAGAAGCATTCCAGATGTTTAGAAATGAGGAACTGTGTTTAAAATAACTCACGGACTGATGTGGAAATGGCTCAGCAGATAAAAGACTTGCCTGGAAAGCCTGAGGACCAGTGTGCACGAAAGAAGCCTAGAAGCTATGACATGCCCAGCAGCCTCCTGTAATCCCAGTGCTCTGAAGGCAGGTGGAGATGGGATGTCTGGGGGCTGGAGAGCAGGACTAGCCAAATTGGTGGCCTCGGCTTCAGCAAGGCACCCAGTTCAGTAAATAAGATGGAGAGTGATCAAAGATCTTCAGCATCATTCCCTGGCCTACACACATTCCCATAAACACATATGTGCCCCACAAACATACCACACCCATGTGTATGTGCAAAAATAATAAGATGCATGAGCGAAGGAAAATGGAAGTAGAAGGTATATTTTAAGCTGAATTACCAGATAAAATTGGGGGTCTAGGCGAAAGGGATCAAATGCTGCTAATAGCACCAAAGAAGCATCAGGCCTCTGTGGGCCTCTTGTGCCACCCAAGCAGGTATGTTTACCAAAAAAGTTAACTTGGCTTGGCATAATTCTCAGTTGATCAGTCTTAAGACACAGAAGAGCATATTAAGCATCGCTACAAGAGTATAATCAACAGAAGTGAGACTAGGAGAAAGTAGAAAGGATAAATGACAGACAGATTGCAAGGAATAATAGCAGAGGCCCAGCCGCAATTCGAAGAGGAGGAGCGGGTGTGAATTCAGACCCCAGAAGTTAACTGAAAAAGCAGCAGCACAGACAGCTGAAGCAGCACACGTATAGCGGCACCGAGGCTTTGAGGAGGTGTGGCATGGACACGGTGTTTATGTGGGGGGGGAGGGGAGAGAGAGAGCATGTGCGTCTGAAAGTGTGTGTCGGAGAGTGTGTGTGCATGTGTGAGAGAGTATGTGTATGTGTCTCTGTGTGCGCATGTGTGTGTCGGAGAGTGTACGTGTATGTGTACTGTGAGAATGTATGAGTGAGAGAGTGCATGAGTGGCTGTGTGTGTGCACCTGTGTGTGTGTGTGTGCACGTGTGTGTGTGTGTGTGTGTGACAGAGAGGGTGCATGAATGTCTGAGTGTGTCTGATACTGTGTGTGTGTCCAAGAGTTGGGGGGGGGCATGTGTATGTGTCTCTGTGTGTGTCTTAGTGGCTGTCTCTGTGTATATCTGTGTGTGCCTGTGTGTCTTTGTGTGTGTGTCTCTGTGTGTATGTGTGTGTTTACAGTAGCCGCACAAAGCAAAGCAGGCCCTCCAGACGGAGGTCAGTGTGCGCTGTCACAGAGCAGGAACCTGTTTGTTGTCTTTTTAAGGTGGTTTTTCTTTTGGAGTTAGACACTAAAATGTAGAGATGAAAGGATACAGTGACATTTGTTTCAGAGCACCATTGCTTGAGTGAGTTCACAGTAGTTATGATCTCACAAGCACTCAACTGTCAGCCGTGAGCTGCTATTTTGAAACCAGTAAATTTAATTAATTTACTGCTCTTTGGCTGTTTTTGAAAATCTTCAAATGTCTCAATGAAACATTTAATATGCTTTAAAAATCACTCAAAAGCAGCTAAAGAAGCATTTAGAAGCTCAATTAAAATGAATACAGTAAAAAGGAAGCGGTAAAAAAGAATACTAACCGAATAGCTGCTGTGTTAGCAAAAAGTGATCAGAAATTCGGCGGGGGCCAGGTGTGCTGAGTTCTTGTAAACTGCCGGGTCCTGTAACCTTTTACTGTGGAAAGCCCTGGAGTTACCTACTGGGAGCTAAGCATGTCCTCTCGCCCAGCAATGCCACTCAGATGCAAACCTAGATGGCGGGGTGGAAGCCTTACTCCGTGAAGCATGTCACTTGCACAGCCCAGGACCTGAGTTTTCCTTAGCACCAGGGACTGAGAGATCCCTAGCACCCATGTGAAAACAGTGGGCATGGTGGCACACACCAGTGCTCTGAGAAGCAGAGCCAGGTCGATTCCTGGGGCTTGCTGGCCAACGAGCCTCGCCTAGTCAGTGAGCCCGAGGCCAATAAGAGACTCTGTCTTGAAGGACATGGATGGTGTGCCTGAGAATAACAGTCAAGGTCATCCTCTGGCCTCCACGTCCACACACTCACATGTGCACATATGCACAGATAAACAAACCTATAGAAAGACTTGCAGCTGGGCTCTCAGTCCATGTGCAAAAATTTAGTGTCAACATGCAACAGCCCACCTGCCAGACACAATGGGATGGTTACACAGTGGAAGTCGCGCCTGCAAAGGAACTCTGTATGCTCACAGTGCAGAAAGAACCACAGCTGTGTACGGTGAGTTACTGCATAGTGTGTCTAAGGGCTGGGCCACGTGGGAAGGCCCTGTCATTAGAAGAAAAGGGAGGTAGCCAGAGAGAAGGAAGGAAGGAGGAGGAAGAGAGAAACAGAGACAGAGTTTGGCCACAGCCAAAGAGGTAACTGATTTACTCCAGTGCATATATCTGACAAAAGACCTCTGTCATAGAACCTGAGTACACGAAGAGTCTTTTCAAACCAACTACAGTGTAATCTTTAATGGTCAAGAGTTTGAAACAAAACTTCATCAAGAAGCTACATGAACGAGCAGCAGTTTGTGAAAAGAAGTTTGCTATCATTAGTGATGGAAGAATGCTGCTTCTCAGGGCCCCGGTAGAAAAAATGAAGGTTGAGTCTGGGTCTCCGCTGGACGGTACCCCAGCCTGCAAGGCTGACGATGCGGTGTGGGGAGCACGCATGTGTTGCTGGTGGGTGTCAAATGGCCCAGCCGGTTTGCAGAAATAAAAACCCCAGCTGTTTCTTTTTTTATTAGTGTTTTAAAAACATGGGAAGCAGCGGCTTTCACTGTGGCATTCTCTTTTGTCTACACCATGCTAACTTGTTCTGATTTGTTCCCTCTCTCCCCCCCCCCCCCCCCCGCTTCTCTCTGGCCCTCTTATAGCTGCTCCCTTTCCTCCGCTCAAATAGTCCCTCCTGTTATCACGCCACATATATTGAACTGTCTCTTGTTCCCTCCCCCACTTCACTGATAAACTCCTTCTCGAGTTTTTTGGTTTTCATGTCCTAGATATACATGCATTTATAAATTTAAACATAAATTTTATATATGAGAGAAAATGTGTGATACTTGTCCTTATAAGTTTGGCTTATGCAGCTTAATGTGTTTTCTGTTTCCGTGTGTGTGTGTGTGTGTGTGTGTGTGTATGTAATAATTTCATCCTTTACAGCTGGATGAAAATCCATTGTATACGTCTGCTGCATTTTCTTGATTCCTTCATCACCTGATGGAGCTTTACACTGGTTCCGTACCTTGGATCCTGTGGCCAGTGCCACAGGACATGCGGGTACAGAAGTGTGAGCTCAGCACGGAAAGCTACGACATATGGTTCTATTTTTAGATCTTTCAAGAACCTTCACACTGATGTCCTCAGTGCCTGCTGCAGCTCACACTCCCACCCATACCGAGTGAGGGCTCTTTCTCCACATCCTCACCAGGATCTGTTATCCATTTCCTTGATAGTAGTAGCCATCCTGACTGGGGTGAGGTGAAGGCTCAGGGGAGTTTGAGTCTGCTGTTTCCTGATGGCTAAGAATACTCAGTGTTCTGGGAAACACTCACCCATCATTTGTCTATCTCCCATTGACAACTATTCAGTTCCTCGGCCCATTTGCTGATCGTGTGAATTTTGGCTCCTGATTCTTAGAATTCCTCACAGATTATAGACACATCTTGGTGGATGTGTAGTTGGCAAAGGCTTCCCCCCTCTCTGGGCCATCTCTTCCCTGTGCCGCTTCCTTTGATGTGCAGAGCCTTTCAGTTTCCTAGCATCCTATTTGACAATTAGAGCTACCTCCTGAAAATCCTTGCCTGTGCCTGTACCTTGAAGTGTTTGTCGTTGTGTTTTCCTCTAGCGGCTTCAGAGTATGAAGCCTTTGATCCATCTTGAATTGAGTTCTTTACAGAGTGACTTGCCCTAGTTTGCATTCTGTGGCTGTGGTAGATACTACGACCAAAAGCAACTTGGGGAGGAAAGGATTTATTTCATCCTGTGCTCTCAGGTAACTGTCCGTCACTGAGAGAAGTCAGGGCAAGAACTCAAGAGATGAACCACAGAGGAAGGCTGCTCTGTGCCTTGTTCCAAGGCACACATTCAGTTACCTTTCCTTCCTTCCTTCCTTCCTTCCTTCCTTCCTTCCTTCCTTCCTTCCTTCCTTCCTTCCTTCCTCTTCCTTCTTTCCTTCCCTCTTTCTTTCCCTCCCTCCCTTCCTTTCTTCCTTCTTTCTTTATTTCAATGATTTTTTAAAAAATTTTGAGGTTATTATATAATTTCAACATTTCTCTTTTCCCTCTTTTCCCTCCAAACCCTCTCACATACCACTTCTACTCTCCTTCAAATTCATGGCCTCTCTCTCTCTCTCTCTCTTTATTAATTGTTATTGGACAGATGCAGACACACAGGCACACACATACATACTCACACACATGGTCTTCAGTATAGCCTTCAATATAACACATTACCACATGTATGCTTTCAGGGCTGATGGTTTGGTACTGGTTCTTAAAGGAGAATCTACAGCCACTGATTCACTAAACTGTAATCCCTAACAACAATCTATAAACATTTGTTCTTATACCCACAGGTAAGTGTAGTCTTCACCCATCAAGGAAATGTCTCTGCAACAAATGGAGACCAGGAAACTACAACCAAACAAAATGCAGAGTTGTAGAGCCCAGTCCCCGTGGCTATGTCAGCTACATGTCAGCTACCTTTCTTATGCAGTTCTGATCCACCTGCTTGAGGATGGTACCGCCCACGGTGGGCTGGGCCCTTCCATATCTATTAGTAATCAAGACACTACCACACAATAGGCCCACAATACGGCAACTTTTCAGTCAAGGTCCCTTTACTAGCTGGGTGTGGTGGCACACACCTTTAATCTCAGATTTAATACGCTTATAATCAGGAGTCAGAGGCAGGGCAATCTCTGTGAGTTAAAGGCCAGGCTGGTCTACATAGTGGGTTCCAGGACAGCCAGAGCTACACAGAGAGACTCTGCCTTAAAAACAAAAACAAAAGGTGTGTCAAGTTGACAACCAAGATTAGCCGTCATGATGAGAGACCAGCAGGGCGGGGGTGGGGGTGGGGTGGAGGACAGGGGGTGGTGGTGGAGGGCAGGTGGGGTATCTTCATCCTTCTGCCTGTGGATATCCAGTTTTTTTCAGCTCTATTTGTTGAAGAGGCAGTTTCTCTCCATTATGTATATTTGGACATCTTTGTTAAAACTCGAGTAACTGTAGCCAGGTGTCTATTTCTGGATCCCTTTTTCTACCCCATTGGTCTGCACATGTCTACTTCTCTGCTAGCACAGTACTGCCTCCTTACTGTGGGTTTGTAGTGTAGTCTGAGATCAGACCTAGGGAGTGATGGCTCTGGGATTGCTTTCTGCTTAGGATCACCTGGCTATTTGGTGTCTTCTGTGCTTCCAAAATCTGCTGTCAGTGTGAGATGTAGCTGTGGTCCCCACTCAGGACCACAGCTTCTGTGTGCTGACCCTCAGGAAGCACTTCCCAGACCTCACCTCTTCTTAATCACCACTAATTTCTCAGCTCCAGCTGACCAGCAAATCAAAGGTTTCCCTTCAGTGGTTCTGGTCTCTTGTTCATCACATCTGATTCTTCAGCCCCGGTTGACCGGAACCACAGATTCTTAATTCAAAATATCATATCAATGGCCTTGATAAAATCTTTGCTTCCCTCTGAAACTTCACAACCCAGGCTCCCATAATATGTGTCTCTCTTGAAATTCTTATATTTCAAGCTCTCACTTGAGAGCCCATTAAGCTATGAGGATGCAACGGCTTTTCCAGCCCGAAGTTCCAGAGTTCTTCCACAAGTCACCCCAAAACAACATAATCAGGTCTATCACAGCAATATTCCATGAAACTAGTGCCAATTTCTGACTTAGATATGGTGTCTATTGGTGTGATTTTTAAAAAAATGAGCAAAAGCAACTTGGAGTGGAAAGGGTTTATTTGGCTGACATATCCTGAGCCAGCCACGCACCCTGAGGGAAGCCAAAGCAGATGCTAAAGCAGAGCCTACAGAGGAATGCTGCTGCTTTGCTTCTCATAGCTTGCTCAGTCTGCACCCCAGGACCCCCTGCCCAGGAATGGCATCACCCACAGTAAACTGGACATTCCCACATCAAGAAAGTGCCTTCACAGACAGGCCAATCAGATAGATGCATTTTATCAATTGAAGTTCCCTCTTTTAAGATGACCCTGACTTGTGTCAGGATGAAAAAATCTTAACTGACACAAGTAGCAGGTGGACTCAGCCACCGAACCATCTCTTTGGCGCTAGGAAGGCTGGATCCCAGGACCACAGTGCATCTGGAGGAAACAAATGCTTGGGTGGCAACAACAATAAAAAATACAAAAGCAAGGCACTCCCGGGGAGAGAGGAGGGCTGGGCACCACAAACACCGGAAGGTGTGACTTAGGGAGAGAGGTGCACAGGGAACTGCAAGCGTGCCCTCTGTGGCAGAGGACACATCTCTCAGCTCACAACCCTAAAGGGGAAAAGCCCCTGCCCTGAGCTCAACATGCAGTCAACTTCTGGAACAATCTACCCACCACTCACGGCAATCAAGTCTGAGAAGGCCGAAGTTCCTCAGGAACATCTGAACTTCATCCTTCCAGCAGGGTGATCAGCGCTCAGGCAACTGAGGAATTAGGAAGAAATCCTCTACCCACAGGGCTCTCAATGATGTGATAGCTTCCTCTACTCACAACACTCTTGGAGACATCCCCCACCCAGAACATTAGCTGCTCCAGGGGGTAAAACCTGGGTAGTCTCCAGTGGGTAGAACATGCCCAGCCCACAGCCCTCAAAACTCAGTGTAGCCAGCAAAGACCTTTAGGATGCAGAGAAGGGAAGAGAGCTCTTGCAGACGCTGGACGGTGCCCACCAGGGCTGCCTTCCATCTTTGGACATGACAGGTCAGTTTACAACAACACATCCCTTTTCAAAATGGCACTCTACCTCTGCGCTCTAAGGTTTACATATCGGGATGTTTTGTTGTCTTTCTCCCCTTGCCTGGGCATCATGGCTGGAGCTGAGCTTGGCTTGGCTTGCTTCTCTTCACTGTGCCTCCCATCTTTTCTCTACTCACGGCTGTACTGTCAGTAGTTTTGTGGGCTTCCAAAGCCCAGGATCTATCTTCTTATTTTGACTCTTCTGCCATGTGGGTCACATGGCAGCGGCATCTAGTCTGCTGTGTTACACTGGAAGTTCAGCACCTCCTTAAACATGTATTCATTATGTCCATCCCACTAGGACACTTGGTCAACAGTTACCAAAGAAGGGGGGGTATACAGCCTCCCTCCCCCCAACCCTGTACACAGCAGGCAACAGCAGCCACTTCGCAAATGGCCAAAGCTGGAAGAGCCCGGATGCTTCTTACCGGTGGAGGCATTTCCACACAGTGACAGGAAGGGGACTCCAAAATGCCACGGAACCAAAGAAGCTATTCTATTACATAACAGTTTGCAGAAGGCAAATCTTATCTTCAATGACAGAAGGGGAAGAGCGGCTGCCCACGGACCCTAGGAGAGAGCCGATCATAGTGGCAGGCATGAGTAGCAGAACTTGCCAGCCTCTTGGTAAACAGAGAGCAGAGAGAGGATGGCACCGTGGGTGGGGGTCGGGGGGCTGTCTGTGCTGGATACCTTTTGTCAACCTGGCACCATCCAGAGTTACCTGGGAAGAGGGAACATCAGTTGAGGAACGCCTTCCTCAGGCTGGCCTGTGGGCATGGTGATGGGGACATTTTCTTGAGTGATAGATGTGGGAACATCTCACCCGCTGAGGGTGGCGTAACCCCTGGAGTATGGATAGTGTAAGAAGCAAGCCATGGGAAGCAGTTCCTGCCTCCAGTTCCTCATTTGAGTTCCTGATTTGGCTTTCAAGGCAACAGAAAACAAATGAGAACAAAGTCCCAAGAAGAGGCGGACAGGGTTCTAGGCCAAACTACTTCCAAAATTCTGACTCCCAAATGACCCCCTTTTCTAGCCATCCCCACCTTAGAACATCTTTCAGGACTTCCCCAAATGGCACCACTATCTGGTGACCAAGTCTCCAACACAAGACCCCTGTTTTGTATTCAAACCATACCAGTCCCCAGTGAACAGGTGTTAACAGAGAATGGACCATCAAGGCAGGGATTAATGCAAAGTTATGAGGTCACGTGATGCTGTCCTAAAAAAGAAGCGGTGTGGTTTCCATGAGACCCTTTTAGTTCCCCTGACAGTGAGACTCAAAAGAGACATTCAGGTCCTTGCCACTCTCTGGCTTCCTGTCTTGCATGTGGTCTCTCATGCTTTTGCCAGGAGGCCACGGGCCATGCAGTGAGCCAGCCAGACTCTGACCCGAGGGTGGGCACCTTATCTTAGGTGCTCTGCCTCCAAATCTATGGCCTAGACAGACTTCTCTTCTTTCTATTGTCCCAATGCACTTGTTTTGTCACAGTGATGGATGGATGGATGGATGGATGGATGGATGGATGGATGGATGGATGAGTAGTGCCCATCTCACAGGGAGTGGGCCACAGCCTCTGCTCCGCCATGAGGCCTCAGGCCAGCAGGTATTCGCTAGTTGCTTCTTTCCTGAGAACTGCAGTTTAGGACAGGATGGAACAGATTCCCGGATTGAGGTTTAGTTTAGGATGTATGTCCACATATACCAGTCAAAACATAGACTGTGAAGACTATGTTAGTTCCAGTCGTAGGCCCGGGAACTGGAGCAGGAATGCAGACAAGCCCAGTCCCTTGGTTCCCACCTGTGAACCGTGACCCTGGTGGTCTGCTTCATGGAGCTGTTCTTTCACGTTGTTCGTGAACAACGTTCACGGGAACATCCAGCACACTGGCATGCCTTGGCTATTTAAATTACTTAGTTCAGGAGGCAGCTTTTTTGTTGGGAAGCTGTATTAATTATTAATAATGTTCCCTTTAAAAACATAATTTGGTCCAGGCGTATAAACCTTATGCTTAGAGGATGGGGCTGTGGGGAAGGCTGGCTGGAAATCCCAGAGGAAGCAGAAATATAAAAATGGAGTCCCCTTTCATTAAACAGATACATGAAAGGGCCCATTGAAATACAGCACACTCGATGGAAGTGGAGAGTGGAGGCTCCTTGGGGCTGTCTTGGCCCAGAATGTCCAAGCAAGTGGTCACTCTCACCTCAGAGTTAAAAGCAAGTGTCAGGACTGCTCAGGGGATGCTAACTTCTTAGGAATGGTAGGAAAAACCATTCCTACCCAATCCTAGCCCAGATACCCATGAGAACTGTGCCTGGTGTGTGGGAAGTGGCCTTCTGGAACTACACAAAGACCTTGACCTTGAGGTCATAGGAGTTTTGTTTTGTACCTTTGGCTGCCTGGCCATACTAGTTTATGTGTTCAGGTAATTACAGTTGCTTCTACCCCACTGGAAGATCTATTAGTTATTTTCAGTGTAACCGAGGCACAATGCTTGGCAGAAGTCACTAAGGAGAGAGGGGTTGTGGGATTTGGGGCTCACGGTTCTAGGATACAGACCATCACAGGAGTCAGAGAAGCAGGTGCTCATGCTTAGCTCACCTCTTTTTTTTTTATTCAGTCCCAAGTGCCAACCTAGAGGATGACACTGCCCACTGTCCCATCTTGATTACTCCAACCTAAATCACCCCTCTCAGGCACACTCAAAGGTTTGTCTCCCTAGTGATATTAAGTCTTTTCAAGTTGGCAAGTAAGTCAGCCATCACAAAGATCTTGCCTGTCACTGGCATCCCTGGCCATCTGATGGTCTGTCTAAAGTCTAGCTTTTGGAGGGGTACCTTATAGCCAAACCATAACTTGGTAGGGGACACTGAGAGAAAGAGTCTCACCCTGCGCCTGAGCTCTGGCGCTGCCTCATTGGACCATGACCTCAAGGAAGTCACGTAAGTGTACACAGCCTAAGCTTCTTCATGTCAAAAATATTGCGATGACACTTTGCTAGCCACACTCTGGTCACTGTGACAAAGTGCCTGGGAACAACCGGAAGGAAGCAGGACTTATCTGGGCTCCTGGGTTCAGAGGTTTCAGCTCTTCTGTTGTGGGGGCTCGCGGTGAAGCGGAGCGCCATGCTGGTGAGGGTGTGCAGGGGAGGCTGCTCAGCTCACAGTAGCAAGCAGAGAGGAGAAGCAGGAAGCAGACATGGCCAACAGATCTCTTCAAAGAGTCACTGCCAGTGACCCACTCCTTCCAACCCAGCCGCGTCTCCCAAGGTCCCATCATCTCCCAGTAGTCTAGTCAAAATTTGAATCCATCAATGGACCCATCTATTCATGAAATGAGAGCCCTTCCGACCCACCCCTGCCCCTAAACCTCACCTCTGAACACTGCTTGCACGTGAGACCAGTCCTTCTATACAAAATCTTTTGGCAGAACATTTCATGTCCAGACTCCAATAGATGATTTTCTTAGGATGTGATGGGGTGTTGAAAGAAAGAATCTCACCCTGATTAAAAACAAACAAAACAGATTCCATGACCACCACCCCCCGCCTCAACCCCTGATGTTGGGGTTACAGACATGATTTCTTCTGGTTCTGGTAAATGCTTGTAAGTGGTTGGCAGCACCTACAGCCTGGTAAGCATTCAGCTTGGCGGAGTGTACAGATGGTCAGTGGACGCTGAGTAGGGTTTCCTGCTGTCTTAGGCAGGATTCTACCGCTGTGAAGCGACACCATGACCGCAGCAACTCTTAAAAGGGAAAACATTTCATCGGGGCTGGCTCACAGTTTCAAAGGTTTAGTCCATTATCATCCCTCCAGATGCCACCATGTTGTCCTCACCCACTCCCTCATTCCTGTAGGAGGGTGCATCTCCTGTCTCCTCCAGCCACTCTCTGGGTCAAGATGAGCCTGCTGGGCAGATAGCTGTAGGCTGTACCTTCCTGCTTCTTTCTCTAAGGCAGAGGTCTCCCAATATGTCACCAGACCTGGGAGACACAGCATCTGAACCTGGCTCCATGGGAATTGTGAGTCCAGGGCCAGCGCCAACACCCCAGTGGTGACTTCAGGGATGGTTAAGGTGAGATCTCTGTTTCTTACTAATGCTTCACTTTGAGTCTCAGAGAGATATTTTTCTACTTTCTTACTTCTTTAAAAAAATTTTTTTAAACAATTTATTCATTATCCCAATTGAAGCCCCTTCCTTCAACTCCTCCCAGTCCCACCCTTCCATCCTCTTCCTCCCTATCCCCTTCCCGTAGTCCACTGAAAGGGGAGTTCTCCTCCTCTGCCATCTGCCCATAGCTTATCAAGTTTCATCAGGACTGCCTGGATCCTGTTTCTCTATGGCCTGGTAAGGCCGCATTGCCAGGGGCAAGTGATCAAAGAGCAGGCAACAGAGTCCATGACAGAGGCAGCCCCTGCTCCCCCTTGCTTGGGCACCCACATAAAGACTGAGCTACCTGTCATCTGAGCAGGAGGTCTAGGTCCTCTCCTTGCATGGTCCTTGGTTGGTACATCAGTCTCTGCAGGACCCCCTGGGATCAGATTTTTTTACTTTGTTGGTCTCCTTGTAGGGCTCCTGCCCCTCTGTGTCCTTCTATTTCCCTCTTCCCTTCTTCCATAAGACTCCCGGCACTCTGCCCAAAGTTTGGCTGTGAGTCTCAGCATCTGCTTCGATCCCCTGTTGGGTGGAGCCTTTCAGAAGACCCTCTATAGTAGGTTCCCATCCTGTTCCCTCTCTTCCACTGTTTCTGGTGTCTATCCTGTTTGCCATTCAAAAACTCAAGTGACAACACATTCCGGAGAGGATGTGGAGAAAGGGGAACCCCCCTCCTTTGCTGATGGGAGTGCAAACTTGTACAACCACTTTGGAAATCAGTCTGGTGCTTTTTCAGAATATCGGAAATAAACAGCACTACCTCAAGATCCAGCTATACCATTCCTGGTTATATATCCAAAAGATGCCCCACCATTCAATAAGGACATTTGCTCAACCATGTTCATAGTAGCTATTTCTAATAGCCAGAATATGGAAACAACCTAGAAGTCCCTCAATGGAGGAATGGATACAGAAATTGTGGCACATTTACACAATAGAATACTACTTAGCTATTAAAAACAAAGAAATCATGAAATTTGCAGGCAAATGGGTAGAACTAGAAAAGATCATGCATAGTGAGATAACCCAGAACCAGAAAGACACGCATGGTATATACTCATTTATAAACAGATATTAACCATAGAATATAGGATAAATATACTAAAATCTACAGACCTAAAGAAGCTAAACAACAAGGAGGACTCTAGGGAGGGTGCTTAATTCTCATTCAGGGAGATTTTGTTTTATTTTATTTTGCTTACAAACGACTCCTGTAGAGATTTTGATATGTAGGAGACATCTGTATTCTGGAGCTAAAAGTGGTTTAGACCAGGCTCAGGTTTCAACAAACACCAGTTTAGTCCACTCTGTGTTTTCCTGGAGGACACCGTGCCCTCTTCCACCTCGTTCAAAGGAGGCGTTATCACTGTCCTTAGTTACAGACTAGGAAGAGAAACGGTTTCCTTCATATTCAGAGGCAGTGGGGTGGTAAAAAGAGGGCTCTGCTACCTGAGCATTACATTTTAGCTTCAAATTTTACTACTCTCTATTAGCTGTGTGATCTCAGGAAAGCTACTCAACCTCCCTGTTCCTTATTTGTACCCATCTGTACAAGAGCAGAAATGTTCCCTGCAACCTGTGTGCTGCTGTTTTCATTCTTAGTCCTGAAATCGGAACACCACGGCTGAGCGACCTTGAATGTGGGGCACTGGCCAAGGTGCTGAAGATGCAACCGGGCAGGAAGAGGTACACCTCTCTCCGTGGAGCTTAAAAATCTAGTGTAGGAGGCACAGCAACCCCCCTGATCACCGTAATGTAAAAGAATCCCGTGTCAGGTGTGGTGCGAGCGCGCCTGCCGGGTTACAGTGGGAAGGCTGTCTCTCTGAGGGCTCCTGAGCTATGCTGAGATGGGGGGGGGGGGGGGCGTGATGTGAAGGTGGAGTACGGACCTTGCCGTCTGGGCAGGGGCCGCGGGGTGCAGGTCCTGTTGCAGATACCTCCGGAACCTTTAGATGACACATGGGTACCCAAAGACCTGGAGTGGAAAAACTGGGGGTCAGGGTGAGGCTGATCATTCTTGTCCTTGTAGGTAAGAGAGGAGATTTTGATCTCCATCTTGGAACAAAAAGGATGCGTCTCTGAGGAGTAGCAGTAGTTACAACTGTTCGAAAATATTAACATGACTACAATCAAGGGACATATTAGTGGGTGGCAAAAGGGATGCAAAAGACACGGGGCCGGGAGCCTGGACGGTGTCGTTCCTGGCCGGCGAGGTACAGCTAAGGTATGCTCTCCACAGAAGACCTGTAATGGTGAGGGAAAGCGCCCTGTCCGAATCCAGACGAGAATAGACTAGCTTCGGAAGACTCAGCAGAAAAATGCGAAATCACATCAATAATAGATCAACTTCACGTTGAAATGATGACTTGAGGGGTATGTAGGCTTAAAATACATTTTAAACCAACTTTCCAGTTTCTCTGCACTGAAAAGAGTGATGACCATTGAAGTTGCTCTTGTGATTGGCCGTGCCTATGGTGAGGAGACCCTGGGAGAAGACAGCAGTTAGACCTGTCAAAACCCCAGGTTCAGCCAGCGCCTCACTTCCTGTCAGGTGCCCAGTGGGGAAGACAGGGGTGGAAATCACTGAGCGAAATGAGTTTGTGAGAAGAGAGGTGACACAGAACCCAGAACTGCTCCGGCCCCAGCTCCCTGGAGCTGCCTTAAACCCCTGCACAGGCGGGGTTGGGATGGGAGCAGGAGGAGGCAGGCTGTTTCATAATAACTTCTCCAAGTCTCAAAACACCGCTGTCCAAACACTGTCCCTAGCACCCCGTGGGAGGAGGTAGGGGGAAGAGGTAGGTTAGGAGCCGCGCCAGACTGAAAGGGTCAGGGCCTCAGTTTCCCCGCCTGTCACATGGCTGAGTGGTGAAAGGAGCTTATGCCATTTCCCCCTCCCATAGCCTGCGTTGGTGGCTGCGTGACCCCAACTGGTAAGGCTCCTTTACAGCTGAACGCTGGTCCAGACCACAGCACCCACGGAGGGTGAGGCGAGACCTGGCAACGCGGGGTGGGCGGTCCCTGGTGAGGAGACCCAGTTCCGCTCCCGTCCAAAAAGAGCCCAGAGAAAAAGATTTGACTTGATGCTGGACACACTTAAAAAACAAAAAACAAAAGACCTATAACTGGTAAATATGCAAAGGAAAGGCCCCCTAGGTTTGCCAGGGGCAAACTGAGCTCTCATCCGGGAGCCGCGGCCCTTCCCTTCCCGGAGGGCGCCGGGGGCCAGGCTCGGCGCTAGCGGAGCCCGTGCCGCAGCGGCCCGGGTCCCACGCTCCGCAGCCCCGCGGGGCGATGCCGGCCTTTCCGCCGCCGCCGGGCACGCGGGTCCGCAGGGCGCCGGGGCTGGGGCGCGGCGGCCCCGCTTTGTTCCCGGCGCCCCC